>NC_083242.1:23578718-23882289 GCF_032191835.1 Heteronotia binoei
ACTTCCAATCACCACAATATCAATACGGGTTTCAGCCCCTGAGGGGCTTCCTCAGTGGTCAATATATAAAATGTACAAAGTCACACATCCAAGAATAAAAATGACAGAAAGCTAGGTGTTGTTTCTCTTTCTGCCTCTTGATTGTATACCAAAGACAGCCCAGTTATTAAACAAATTGCAAAGACTCCCAAACCCTTTCCCAGTCACACTCAACCAGCGAGTTGATATAAACTCAACAATTCTAGGCATCTCCTTTCGTATAAACTGAGTGGCACCCCTCACCACTCTGTCTTTGCATCATGATGGCTATTAAAGAAATTTTGCATAATTCACATATGTTCCAATGCTCTTTATTTATCAAGAACAGTCCTGATTTGTTTAACCCCTTCCTGTGCTGCCTTTGTGAAATGGCCTATTTTAAAATATGGCCCATGCAAGTTCCTCAGGAACTTCCCAGGGGCTGAGATGAATCTTTGAGCACAGAACAGATGGGAACACAAGATAAACACATGCGCATGAATACGAAGGCCCCATGAGCAGTTTTACATTTCAGCTGGGGCAGCTGACAATACCTGTTTCAAACTGTGGACAATCTACTTAGATCTTCATATTCAGCAGCAGTAACATTGGCCAAAAAAGAACAAACACCTTTTTGGCTTTTGAATCAGTGGGAGATCAGCTGCTAGCCCAGAGGACCTGGGCCGCTCCGTGTCAGCCCAAATATCCGGCTGCCGAGGGCGAGTTCTGAAATCTGCTTTTCAGTCAGATCCCTTGACAGGAGTCAGAAATGATTGCTGCTGTTTTTGAGCAAAAATGAGCAACGGGTTATTTTATCTGAACATTTTCATGATTGCACATTTGGTGCAGGCACCGCTATTCTGAAAGGCCCACCTGTTGCTTTTATTTGAGTGCCACTGTTCTCATCATGACTCTGGGATGAGTGGTAATAAATAACAGCCCCTTACATCCACCAGCAGAATCCCAAACCTTCTTGGAAACACAATGCAGAGAGATACAGCCTTGAAGCAGAAAGCTTTATCCAAGCCAGAGCAGGAGCTCGAAGTGTGGCAGATGTGCAGCTGGAATCTGCACTGGCCAAACGTGCCAGCTTTCCGGTGGCCTGCAGAAATGTTGCCTGTCTGCTCATCCAACACTGATCAGGATGTCAGATCAGACCTGTGGAAGGATGAAATTAAAAACTAAGTAAAGAAACTGTGAGGTGCTTCCCCCCCCCCACCCCCGGGAGTGGAATTCTAACTCTAGCAGATGAGGCCCCACAGATGACACAACACCACTGTTCTCAATCCACCGCAATCCAAAACTAGCACAAAGTACCACAAACGCAATATCGGCGCTTGACACCTGGTCTTGTGTTTGTGTCACCCTGTGAGGAGAGGCTTGCAGTTATCTCACCTCCCATGCGGACAGCTCCAAGAGACCAGGATCTGTATCTCCTGCACCACATCAGGCTGACCAAGCAACATGTCCCACCACACACCAGGTTCAGAGCTGGTATCTCAATGGCCAATCTGGCCCTGCCTTGGAGATAAGTGTAACTTGCCCCGAGGGTTCCCATCACAGACTGGGATGTGAGGTCCTGGTCTCAAGTGACCCCTACACCACACTGGCTTTCTTGAGGGGGCTGCCAGGCCTAGTGCCCAATGAATCCTCCTCTCTCAAAGACCAAAACAGCATTTACCCTGCCTTTTACACCACCACTGAGAGCATCTGTTTCTTAAAGCTACAGGCACTCATTTTATCATTTGGGTTTTTAAAAGCCCCAATGTATGTAAGATTTCAGTTTTTTCTTGAAACCTGGGACGTTTTCCAGGTTTGTAGAAAGATCTGTCTTGTCTTGGAGAGCCAGTTTGGTGTGGAGAGCCAGTTTGGTGTAGTGGTTAAGTGTGCGGACTCTTATCTGGGAGAACCGGGTTTGATTCCCCACTCCTCCACTTGCACCTGCTGGAATGGCCTTGGGTCAGCCATAGCTCTGGCAGACGTTGTCCTTGAAAGGGCAGCTGCTGTGAGAGCCCTCTCCAGTCCCACCCACCTCACAGGGTGTCTTTTGTGGGGGAGGAAGGGAAAGGAGATGGTGAGCCACTCTGATACTCTTCGGAGTGGAGGGTGGGATATAAATCCAATATCATCTTTTTCTTCTTCTTCGTCTGTTCATGAGGTCAGTTTATGGCTTTAAGCATCTTCAAATATGGCTGATTTGGCTCCTAGAATATAGATCAGCATTTCCTCTTCAAAGCAAGTTGAGATGGGGGGAAATACAGCATTCTTTTCTTCCAGCTTCAAATTGCAGAAGACTTTGAAATAGATTTCTGAGTTCTTTAATCAATTCAGGCAAGCTCATTAAAGTGTTTCAGTTTCACCATTTCCAAGATTAGACACACACTGATCTTCCTTGAAGTTCTTAATTACCTCTGTCTTTCTTTCTGTCGGTCACTATAAATAAGAAACAGACAGTTACGGTAAGAGAAGCTTCCTTAGAAGCAGCTTTGAACAGACTGCATTATTTTTCCTTTAGCGGTTACAATGACCACTTGTAAAGATGGGGAAGAGGTCTCAGGAGTCAAAGATGACTTCTTTCCGGTTCTGTAGAGCAGATGGTACCTCAACAGACTTTGTTAAGATGCTCACCTGGGGTAAAGATGAAAATTTTTCATGATGCCCATCTTTTTAGAAGATCTTAACGTACAGAGCTTTTCACCAGTCTTGCTAAGGCGAAGCTGAATCTTCACTCAATGTTTTGTAGAAAAGAGAAAGCATCTTAAGAATTCTGTAGAGACAGGGCAAAAAAGGAATAGTCAGCCTGGGCCCTTGGGCTCTTCCTTCACCAGGCAAATGAGACATTTATCCCCAATGGCAGCCTAACAGACATACCAAGGAGAGAGAAGACAGACCTGGGTTAGGGGTCATTTTGTAGAAAAATAGGTAGTGGAGCTCATTAGCATAACTTATTAGCATATGCCACCCCCTCACCAACCAAAAGCAACCCAACACATGAAAGGAGAGCCAGCCAGCCCAAGCAGGCCTCACTCACCTTGGGCTCTCCTTGGCTGTCCCCACCCCCAGTCAAAAGGTCAGCAAGCCACCTGCCACTCCAAATCACATCAGAAGTGCAGAAAGGGTGGTGCAGGCTTCTACCAGGGGTTAATGAGGGCTACTGGGGGCCTGGCAAAGCCTCTGGTGGCTGGCTGGCTGGCTGGCTGCTCTCCTAATCCAGGGATTGTTATGCAGTTGCACCTACTATTCAATGGGCAAGGTAGGTAGGTGGGGAGGAGGAGGGCTGTCAGAAAGGTTCAGGAGCTGTATCGGGTTGCTTCCAGCTCTATGATTCAATGACTTTTTAAAAAGCACACCTAACTTGGCAGCCCTTGGAAATAAAGAACATGTGCCCCTCAAAGCAAACCAGCATCTAGAGACTACGTTGAGTCAGATTGCAACATTTAACACACACAGTCGGTCAAGTTATTTCAGCACTAGAAAAACTGCCAGCAGACAGGCCCACTGGTCTGCAGCATTTGCCAAAGTGATTCCACAAGATCTCAAGGCTTTGATTTTCTTCCCCGCAAGAAAACACTTTATTGCTTATTTCTCAAGCAATAAAACATCCCGCCTTTATTTGGTTTGCAAAACAGAAAGCCCAAGGGTGATATTTCCCTCTTGCTTTAGATGGTGTACATTTGTTCAAATGGGATAGCAGGAGGTAGGGATGGCTGTTGGAGGGCTACTTGTAGGCCTTGCATCTGCTGGTGTCGCTGGTCTCTGCACACAACACATTTCGTTACAACAGCAGTTCTCATACTGCTGGACTGTAACTCAAAAAGTATGGCCTGGCTCTCATAGATAGGTCAAGAGGTGAGGAGGCTCAGGGGCATGTTTGGATTTGTCTCTCATTAGGTCAGTTCCAGAAGAGAAGAACCTTCAGTTCAGACAGATGCTTTAGAGCTGCGTGCCAGGTTGTAATGCTAGGCTTGCCAATCCCCAGGTCCCAGCAGGGGATCCCCTAGTTTAGCAGGCTGCTTCCCACCCCCAGTCAGCAGGCCAGTCAGTCTGCTTCCCAGTCATACTGCTTCCCACCCCCAGTCAGCAGGAAGACCTGCTCCCATAGCCACCATGTGCCTTTCTACCTCGGAAGGCTTAGAAGACACTTGGGAAAGGCTTGCTTTTTGAAAGGTGTGTGCCTTTAAATCTCCAGAGCCAGGCTGAATGGGGTTGGGGCGAGCCTGCAGAAAGGAAAGAGAAGCAGCCCAGTTCCTCCTTTAGTTTTACAGTCCCTTCAGACGTTGTTTGCACAGTAAAACAGAGAGAACTTCTGGTTTCCTTGTGTTAGTCTGAAGAACTTGGTTGAGTATCCAGCATTCAGCAATTCCCATGGTGAGGAAATTTCCCCAAGGAGACCACAAAGTGTGTGCTTCCAAACTGTGTTTATTTTGGCTGGTGTGTGTGTGTGTGTGAGAGAGAGAGAGAGAGAGGGGTAGGCAGTGGTGGAAGTGCAGCCAGCTGCTGGGGTGAGGAAATGAAGACTGTATTCAGGGGGAACTGCACTGCTATAATTTTAGTTATTTAAGGGAATGGGAAAGTCTCCTACCCCCACCCCCAAAGACTCCAGGTATTTTCTGAGTTAGACTTGGCAACCCTATATGCACTGTTTTAGGGTCCATCTGAAAATGACATCTACTAACTCAGCGTGAAGTAGTTATCAAAATGTGAGGCTTTACCTATGAAACGCATCTTGACTTTATTTCCATCAGTGCTGGCAACAAATTTCCTTCACTCTCTGTGGACCTTAGAGTTGCGACTTTGCTGGAGAACACACCCTTGATTGCCTGCAGCACCACTCTGGGATATTACAGAATTTTAATTAACTACAAAGGATTTTCTGTGTTCAGACATCAGTCAAGTAATCAGCGTTATTGTACTATTTCTCTATTGTTTATCTACAAAAGGAACTTCAATTATGCTGTATTTATCTCTGGGTGCCTGTGAGCATTCTGTTCCCTTAAACATCTGTATTAGTGCCTGAGCACACTGGAGCGACACCTGTCACTGCCAACAGCTCTTGTTATTGACTCTCTTGTATAGAAACCTTCGCCTTTAAAACAACTTATACTTCGTTTGTCTCCAGTACTTCTTTTTTATTTCTAATTGGTTCCTGGGCGTGGTAATAATTAGGATAGAGATATACTTATGTATTATTGAATGAGTGTATTGAGTTTGTAAAATTGTAACATGTAATAATGAATTTTTCTTTATTGAATAAATTATTTTAAAACTAAAAAACAAAACAACTTATACAAAGATTGTTGGAATACAATCATATTTTATTAAACAGTCGCATGTAGGTTATTGACGTCCTTGTTCTTGGGTTTTTCCCCTTTTACTTATGTAAGTTCCAAGCAGCTACTGAACAATGCGTGTTGACAGAGCAGTCGTTTTATAAACACAAAAATAAAACATGTGCTGCTCTTAAATAGTGTTAGATCAGGGGTGTCAAACATGCAGCCCAGGGGTCAAATCAGGCCCCCAGTGTGCTCCTATCAGGCCCCCGAGCAACTGGCTCTTGTCTGCTTCCTTCTCCCTCTCTCTTGCTTCCTTCTGCATCACAGCTTGCTTTGCCAGCCTTTCTCAATCACACAGGAACTACAGAGCAAAACCTCTATTTTCTCCATTGGCTGAGGCTCCTCCCTTGGTAAGGAAGGTGAGGAGGACGGACTTGCTTTGCCAGGCTCTCTCAATTGCACAGCAGAGCAACTGAGCAAAACCTCTCTTCCTTCTGTTGACTGAGGTTCCTCACCCACCTGGTCCCCTGGGGAAGGAAGGAAAGAGCCTGAGCTTCCTTTGCCCAATTCCCTGTGTCCCATTGGAGAGATACAGGGAAAGCACCTTTAAGACCAATGAGTGTTCATGTTTTAAGCATGCTTTATTTTAAGGATTTTAAAACAAAAATCTTTGTGTTTGTCTGTGTCCTTTATAAAGTTTATATCCCTGCTACCTAATCTTAAGTAGGTGCACACATGGCCTGTCCTGACAAGGTCTCACTTATGTCAGATTCGGCCCTCGTAACAAATGAGTTCAACTGTGTTAGATTCTTGTTACTTTGCTTGGGGAACAGTGCGGAGTTATTTTGCAAACAGTAACCCCCCCTCCCATCCCTCAAAATACAGCAGGTTCAGAAGTGGACCACTCTTTGAAGAGTGAGAACTCTAGTCCTAAAAGAATCAGAAAGCAATTACAATTCACCCAGAAAGACGCCGAAATATATATTCCCCCAACACAGATATAAAGAAGAACAGAAACACTTTTTCACACTATTCAGAAGATCAGATTTATCCAAATCCAAGATAGGTGCTTCCAAAGACAACACCGTTGACTGGGGAGAGACCACAACATGACTTACTGAGCTGGGACACAGCAGAGGCCTCCTCTGAAAAAAACAACAACCAGGTTCTCCCCCCCCCTCCCCACCCCTAAGCACTGGCTGCTACCTGCACAGCCCCTGAGGAAGCTGCAGGACTATCACTTTGATCTGGCTGTGAATGGAAATGCTAACAAGCTCATTGCAGTGAGTAAGGCCTTTGCTGATGGAAGGGCAGTGTGGCTGACAGGGCAAAAGCTCTTATCAACTCCAGTTTCTCCTCACTGTAAAGGAACGTGACAAGAGCTGGAGGTAATAGAAAACAATTACACAGCCAAGTACACCCCATTTGTCATTAACTGAACAGCTATTTTGTTTTCTGGAACATGGTAAGAGAAGAATCATATTTTTATTCTGCTTTAAAGGGCACACGTGGCTTCCTAAAACAGCTCAAAGGGAACTGAAGTGAAAGTCTATAGAGGATGGTACAGAATTGTTTTCTGTGGCCTCAGAAGGTAGGAGCAGAACCAGCTGGTCAAAATTAAATCAAAAGAGTTTCTGGCTCAACATTAGGAAGAACTTCCTGACAGAGCAGTTCCTCAGTGGTTCTGCAGGAGGTGGGGGGCTCTCCTTCCTTGGAGGTTTTTAAACAGAGGCTGGATAGCCATCTGACAGCAATGCAGATCCCATGAATTTAGAAGAGGTATTTGTGAATTTCCTGCATTGTGCAAGGGGGTGGACTAGATGTCCCTTCCAACTCTTATGATTCTCAGCCTTCCTTTTTGCATGATGTGAGAGGGAGAGCAGCTCTGAGGAGCCAGACCCAGAGAGGATGCCCGGCTGCTGACCGTTTCCTTCAGATGGGGCAAGTGGAAGCATTTGGGAAAAGGAGGGCAGCGGACACATAGCAGAGACCAGACCCAGATATACACAGGTAGAAATCCTTGGAAACTCTTCCTCATTTCTTTACCTGTGACATCAGCTTCATTCCGCGAATGCCATCGTGGAGACTAGCAGGCTAATGTGGGACCTTCCAGGAGGCTAAGAAAACCACTTGCTAAGTCATGAGATTCTACAGCCATGGTTCTTCCTTGGACAAGGGCACCACCATGGTTGCCAGCCTCTAAGCAGGACCTGGAGAGCCCTCAGAATTCAAACTAAGCTCTAGGTGGGAGATCAATTCTCCTGGAAAAACTGGTTGCTTTAGAAGGTGGATCCTAGAGGCATTCTGCCCTGCTGAGCTCTCTTCTCTCCCCAGGCTCCTTGCACAAATTCTCCAGGTGTTTTCCAACCTGGAGTTAGCAACCCTAGGCATCACTAAGATTGCCAAGGAGGGCAGGAAGGGTTGCATCAATGCTTAATTCTTGTGGCTTTTTCTTACCTGCCCAGGGAAATGCTGGTCACCACACTGGTGTCAGGCAGCAATTTCTCTCCAGGCTAGTTTGGCCAAGGATGCTGAAGGCTTTTTACCATAAGAACATAAGAGAAACCAAGTTGGATCAGGCCAATGGCCCATCCAGTCCAACACTCTGCGTCACAGTGGCCAGAATATATATACACTGTGGCTAATAGCCACTGATGGACCTCTGCTCCATATTTTTATCCAATCCCCTCTTGAAGCTGGCTATGCTTATAGCTGCCACCACCTCCTGTGGCAGTGAGTTCCACATGTTAATCACCCTTTGGGTGAAGAAGTACTTCCTTTTATCCGTTTTAGCCTGACTGCTCAGCAATTTCATTGCATGCCCATGAGTTCTTGTATTGTGAGAAAAGAAGAAAAGGACTTATTTCTCTACTTTTTCCATCCCATGCATAATCTCGTAAACTTCTCTCATGTCACCCCGCAGTCAACATTTCGCCAAGCAAAAGAGCCCCAAGCATTTTAATCTTTCTTCATAGGGAAAATGTTCCAAACCTGTTATCATTCTAGTTGCCCTTTTCTGGACTTTTCCCAATGCTATAATATCCTTTTTGAGGTGCGGTGACCAGAATTGTACACAGTATTCCAAATAAGACTGCACCATCGATTTATACAGGGGCATTATGATACTGGCTGATTTGAGCATGGAGCAGGGGTCATTATGTGTGGGGCGGGGGAGTATTTGTGAATTTCCTGCATTGTGCAGGAGGTTGGATTAGATGACTACGGAGGTCCCTTCTAAATCTACAATTCTATGAAATCCAGATTGACCTGGAGATTTGGGGGCAGAAAGACCTCAGTGGGATATTTAAAAAAAAAACGTAGGTCCACCCTCAAAAGCAGTCATTTTATCGAGGGGAACTACCTGCCACTTAAACATCAATTATAATTCTGGGAAGTTGGCTATCTTGGCTTTTGCACATGCAAATATGATGAACTGAATGGCAATATGGAGGCATTCAATAGTGAGAGACAGCTTAGCACAGACTCTGCCAGATCCTAAGCTGTTTGGGTGCAAACTTAAAAGTATGCAGAAGTTCCGATATATTCCTCCAGGGGCACCAACTGTAATCAAAGCTGTTTCATCTAGTGCCAACCCTTTAGAACTGGAATGCTCTGGAGCAGTTCAGCTGGCAGCAGTGTTCCTTCTAAGCAGAGTTAGCGTGAGCTAGCATTGTGCAGGAGGTTGGATTAGATGACTACGGAGGTCCCTTCTAAATCTACAATTCTATGAAATTTTTAGCCTCCAGCTCACACATTTGTGCCTTAGCTCAGGAAGGATGACCCCAGAGCACACTCATTGATGCAGTCGCTCACAACTTTAATGCCAGTAGCTCACAAAGTAGAATTTTTGCTCGCAAGACGCTGCAGCTTAGAGGGAACATTGGCTGGGAGACCACAGATTTTCCGGCAAACAGAGAGCCGTGTTACTTCAGAGCTTCCTCAAGCAATTCCAGCTCTGAGACCTGCTTTTTGGCTTCAGGAAGAGTCTCAGAGCGGCTCACAATCTCCTTGACCTTCCTCCCCCACAACAGACACCCTGTGAGGTGGGTGGGGCTGGAGAGGGCTCTCACAGCAGCTGCCCTTTTAAGGACAACCTCTGCCAGGGCTATGGCTGACCCAAGGCCATGCCAGCAGGTACAAGTGGAGGAGTGGGAAATCAAATTCGGTTCTCCTAGATAAGAGTCCGCACACTTAACCACTACACCAAACTGGCTCTGAGGATACCCTTCGGTAGTAGCTTCATCTTAGAAAGTCCATAGTGCCTTGAGCCACCCACACATTCACCCCCTCCAGAGCTCTGGATCTGAACGAGCAAAAGAGGACAAATGACTTTCTGATGAGCATCTCTGTTTCTATTAACAGTGTTAAACAACACTTGAACATATGAAGCTGCCTTATACTGAATCAGACCCTCGGTCCATCAAAGTCAGTATTGTCTTCTCAGACTGGCAGCGGCTCTCCAGGGTCTCAAGCTGAGGCTTTTCACACCTATTTGCCTGGACCCTTTTTTTGGAGATGCCAGGGATTGAACCTGGGACCTTCTGCTTCCCAAGCAGGTGCTCTACCACTGAGCCACCGTCCCTCCCCAAAGAAGAACACTTAGAATGCATGTACAAGTACCAAATCCAAGGTAATGCAATTTCTGTATCTAAGGTTACTGTCTACTTGTCCGAGTTCCACTATGTTCAATGGGGTCTGTCTTCTCCCAGGAAAGTGAGCAAAGGATAGCAGTTACCTCTTCTGCTTCTGGGAGGAGGACACCTTGTTGAGCAGAGAGGGGAATCTGGCTGAAGTTTGTCACAGAGGAGGGCACTGCAGTGAAAATAGACCTGGGGAGAAATACTTCATTAAGCATTTTTTGTATTATTCCATTTCTCCCGTGCTGCTTTGCAGCTTTTCCTTACTGAAACTATGGGATTACAGTTGCAGATCAGCTGTTTGTTAAAAAGTCTTGTTTAACAGTCCAAGATGGTACAAACAAGGGGCATAATATCTCAGTAGCTGGGTGGATTGGAAGAGTCTTGGGAGGGGGTTCACCTACCCCTATGGGGTCATCCCAGTGCCCAGGGAGGAGTAGTCCTCATCCCATTCAGGAAGGGCCTTGTAGTCACCACTGTGGCCAGCCAGTGGCCCTTGCAGTTGCTGCTGCGGTGAGCCGGCAGCCCTTGCTCTGTGGGTTGCAGGTAAGCAGCAACACTGCTGTGAAGGATCCAGTTGCCTGGGCCCCAAACTGGGCAGTGGGCAGTGGAGCAGCAAGCAAACTGGCTTTTGCTCTTCCCCTCCTCCACAGGTTGGTGGCATGGCCCTTCCCCAAGGCTATTCTTGTTCCCCTTCTGCCCCTGCTCAGTGGGGACCTGAAGGTCTCCCAAGAATGAGAAATGAGCTCCAACACTCTTCAAGCTATGGAGAAACATCTCCTAGCTGAAGAGAGGCATGGTAAGTGAGAGGGGAAAGCGACAGTGCTGGGAAACGCTGGTCCTGCTTGCTTTAACTGTGCCATGCTTGCATATTTGACCTCAGTACAAAGAGACACCTCGCATGCCAAGAAGAGTAGATCTTGTGCTGTCCCTAGAGACTCCACTTACAGAGGTCACTTTACACAAGCTCTTGCTAGCTCTGCTCCAGTCTCTAGCAGTTCTTACTGGAGGTGTAGAAAATGGGACCTAGGGTTTTGTGCATGCACACTTTCACTCAGCTATAGCCCCGTACTGGACTCCGTATCTCAGGGGCTGGATCCACAGGTCAATGACACTGCACCATTGTATCCACTGCAACCCTTTACTTTCCTGGATTTTCCAGCCCAGAAAAAGAAAATCCAGGAAGTTTGTGATTACAATTCCATCACAGCCAACCATGTGCAGATTCTACCAGGGAAGTGGGGGATGCACCAAACGTGCCCTGAGAAATGTATTCTACTCACCAGGCTAGGGAAAGCTTTGCCACCTGAAACAAAGGCAAAAGCTTTCACTTCAAACCTCTGGCGAAAGTTGGGATGCGCAACCCCCCGGCCCAGTGGATGGAACACCGTTTTGTAGGCATCAAGCTCATAATCACAGCTACAAAAAGAAAAAGAAAAAAAGCAAGAAGTAGAAAAGGTTTATTGCATGTGGCCACTGGCCATCACAATATAAGATTAAACATATCATAAAAAGTAATCAGATAGAAATAAAAACGGTATATATATGTATGTATGTATGTATATGTGTGTGTGTGTGTATGTGTATATATATATATATATATATATATATATATATATATATATATATATATATAAACACATCAAAATATCAGAGCACAGGCCTTTTCAACCGCGGCCCCTGCCCTATGGAACCAACTCCCTGAGGAGGTGCGGGCCCTGCGGAACCTTGACCAGTTCCGCAGGGCCTGCAAGACCACCCTTTTTAAACTTGCTTACCCAGACTGCTAAAGAAGGCTGTTAATAAGGATCCGCCAATGCGGCTTAAAGATCTAGACCGCTGTATATAAACTGGCAGAACCAGCGTCAAACATCATCAGCACTGTCAGACTAAACTATTTAATTGTATAGACTGGTTTTTAATGCTGTTAAATAATGTTTCATAATGTTTTATATTGTTTTATATTGTTAAATTTAAAGGTTTTATTATACTGTATGTTATTGAGAAATGTTGTTAGCCGCCCTGAGCCTGCCGAGGCGGGGAGGGTGGGATACAAATAAAATTTATTATTTATTATTATTATTAATATATACACACACACACATATATTGGCCACTGTGTGAGACAGAGTGTTGGACTGGAGGGGCCATTGGCCTGATCCAACATGGCTTCTCTTATGTTCTTATGTGACACAGAGTGTTGGACTGGAGGGGCCATTGGCCTGATCCAACATGGCTTCTCTTATGTTCTTCTGTGACACAGAGTGTTGGACTGGAGGGGCCATTGGCCTGATCCAACAGGGCTTCTCTTATGTTCTTCTGTGACACAGAGTGTTGGACTGGAGGGGCCATTGGCCTGATCCAACAGGGCTTCTCTTATGTTCTTATGTGACACAGAGTGTTGGACTGGAGGGGCCATTGGCCTGATCCAACAGGGCTTCTCTTATGTTCTTCTGTGACACAGAGTGTTGGACTGGAGGGGCCATTGGCCTGATCCAACAGGGCTTCTCTTATGTTCTTATGTGACACAGAGTGCTGGACTGGGTGGGCCATTGGCCTGATCCAACAGGGCTTCTCTTATGTTCCTATGGTCCAATAAACAGACCAATGGGTTACAAGAGGTATAATGCAACAATTACAGCCTTAAATCAATTACTAAAATACAAACATTTAAGTTTAAACTGCTAAGATATTATAACACCGTGATGCTGAGACAACATCTAAACAGTTACATTAAAAAAGTAAATCCAAAACAAAGAAAATCAAGTAGTTCTGTATCTTTGAGGCTTCAGCTGGAGCCCCTCTTAAGCCCCTGCAGGTTGTGACTCAAGACAGGAAGCCAAGCCATGCGTTTCAGAAAGCCCTTCAGGAGTGGCAAGAAACGTCAGGGGAAGAGTCAGAATGGTATGAAAAGCTTCCCTTCTGTGTAGAGCCCTCCTGCATGGAAGGAGCCAAAACTGCAGCTTTCTTCATGGTGGTGGGCTGTAAACCAGCTCTTGCAACTTTCAGTGCTTCAGAAATAGCCAGTAAGCAGCATTGTCCTGCGTGACCAAGAAAATAAAACAGACTTGGACACACAAGTCTGCGCTTCATAGCTCAGGAGAAAGCTCAGCCACCGACTCAACAGGGTCCAAGGTCATCCAGCAAGCTTCCGCGGCAGAAGCGGGGATTCGAGCCTGGGTCACCCAGGGCCCTGGTCTTCCGCTCCGCTCACTGCACCACACTGGCTTTCAGAGTGTGATGGAGTCATTCAAGGTGGCCACTGGCGCAGTTATGACCCAACGATGAAAGCCATTGCTCTGGAGTTGCGTATTCCCTACCTTCCCCTCGCTTGACTATGAGGACGTGCCAACGACGTTTGTATTTCCCCTTCTTACCCACCCACCACAATGTCCCAACGTGGGAGGGAGGCGGGATCTAGAGACAGCGTTGCCCAGCAGCCATCTAGCACCAGGAGGATGTTGGGATCATTGCGGTGAAGGACTTGAACTTCCAAGAAGATGGGCTGCCGCAGATACTTCACAACAGGATGCTGACTCTCGCTGTAAGGCTGGAGGTAGGAGTCATCTGAAATCAGAGCAGACACGTGCATCATCGAGCTCTGCCACTGTGTGAATTCTCTTCCCAGGCCCTGACCGCTGCCACTGGTAGCCCTTCCCTTGGAGCTCAGCTGGCTCCTGCCGTACTGCCCTGGCAAAATGGCTTTTAAAAAGAGGGGTCCCCCATTTTTAGATACTTTCACTTCTAACCCAAGGACCATTTTATGAGTAAGTTGCTAAACCTCGTGCTGTTTCTCTGCCCCTGGCATTTTATTGCTGGTTTTGCCTTGAAGCACTTGAACCCAAGTGGATCCCCAACATATAATCTGCCAATACAATACTCCTCACATATAGCGTGAGATTTGGGGTTGGGGGCGGGGGGCCTGCAAAATCATTTATGCTGTTGTGTCACTCCTGGGAAAACTTGGCACAGGGTAGCTCTAGGAATTGCTGGAACCTTATGGTCTCACCTAGCAAGGCCACCCTCCAGGTGGGACCAGAATTACAGTTCATCTCCTGACTACGGAGATCAGTTGCCCTGGAGAAAACGGAGCCCTTTGGAGAGTGGACTGTATAGTGCTGAGGCACTCACTGAAGTCCCTGCCTCCCCAGGCTCCACCCCCAAATCTCTAGGAGATTCCCAGCCTGGTTCTGGCAACCCTATCCTCCCCATCCCCCACCCACAGCCTCGAGGACCTGGCAACCTAGAGGGATTCCTAAGACAACCCTTCAGTTTTAACAGAGTTATTCCTAGAGCTACCCTATGTCACGTATGAGTTTTCCAAGAACTGATACAGCAGAAGACAATGCCAGTAGATTTTTTTACATTTCCTCTCACTGCTACTCAGGGCTTGCCTAAGCAGGCTGGGAAGAAGCCCCCCCGTCCTACTTAAAACACTGGAGCCCTGTGCCTCTCAGGAAACCTCACCTGGGTAGAGAAGGAGGATCAAGGAGAGGGGGCCTTGGTTGATGACCAGCTCTGGAGGAGGAAGGCTGATTACCTTGACATGCAGCGAAGCATCGTCATTGCTGTAGAAGCAGACCACGGTCAGCCTGGAAGACAAAACTTTAAGCACGAGGGCCACTTCAAGATGCTCCGTCCAGATTTAAATCAGAAATACTGAACTCCACATCCCACAAGCCATTCCCAGTTCATGAGCTACATTCCTGGGCTTGATTCCTGGTTTAAGGAATATCCTGCAACCAGTGTTCCCTCTAAGCTGCAGTTTTGTGAGCAAAATTCTACTTTGTGGGCTACTGGCATTAAAGTTGTGCGCCGCTGAATAAATTAGTGTGCTTTGGGATCCTCCTTCCTGAGCGAAGACAAAACTGTGTGAGCTGGAGGCTAAATATCTGTGAGCTAGCTCAGGCTAACTCAGCTTAGAGGGAACACTGCCTGCAACATCTCATACTTCCACTTGGGGAACACTTTGAGTTGGAAAGAACGTACACCCTTCTACTATTGAAAGATCTCAAAGCCATGATCAACAGCATCTCAAGGCTAGGCTTCTCCCCTGCCCCAGAACACTGCAAGCAGGTAGATGAACAGCTGATCACACCCGCACTTTATATAACACATAAATGTAATATGTAAGGCAGAAGGCTAAGTTAATAGACCCCCAATGCCAGATTTGTGATCATACCTACTGGGAAAATTTACCTGATTTCACTGGAATCATTTACCTGAATTCGCTGTCTCTAGATATCCTGCTTGGTGAAAGGTCCATTAACAGGGCACTCACTTCATTCTCATACACCATCTTATCACCATCAAACTGAACACATGGGGGGAAAAGTTAGTTTCCAAAGGGCTAGACAGAGTTCCCTGCAACTGCACGTATTGACCAAAGGACTCACCCTTTGCCTGGTCCCACAGCCATTGAGGGGTACGTGAAACTGAACTGTGTCACCAGAAGGTGATCTGAAGAGTGGCCTGCAGGTGGGATCTTTGAGCTGGACGGTATCCAGGTTTAGCGCAGGTTTAGTGCTGCTGCTAGAGATTTCGAAATCCATGTGACCATCTTCTGTGCAGGTGGCAGCTATTGCAGAGGAGAGAGTAGAATCACTGCAGGAGAAGCCTTACACCAGGAGCTATCAATGACCCTGGGCGCGTTTTCCAGTCCCCCTGCCTATTGGTGAGAAACATTTGTCTTTCTGAACCTTTTTGAAGAAAAGGAGAGAGAAAGTGTAGCATCTTTCTGATTAGTCATGGCAAGATAATTTCTTCTAGACCAGAGGTGTCAAACTTATTTGTTATGTGGGCCAGATCTGACATAATTGAGACCTTGCCGGGCCAGGCTGTGTGTCATAAGTGTCATAGTGATATAGTGTGTCATAAAATGTCATAAGTGATATAGTGCAGCATTATGTCTACTGGCTTTGTCTGTGTTGCTGTGTCAGTTCTAGGAAAACTCATAAGTGATAGAGTGTGTCATAAAATGTGATGCCAGGTAGTGGATACATAAACTTTATAAAGGAAACAAACAAACACAATTAAAGATTTTTTTAAAAAAACTTTAAATAAAACATGCTTAAAAGATTGACACTTTTGCAATGTTTTCTTTAACAGTCTCTGATAACTGAAGGAAGCAAGAGAGAGGGAGAAGGAAGCAGACTTGCTCACGGGCCTGATGGGAGTCCTTCAGGGGCATGATTTGGCCCTTAGGCCGCATGTTTGACACCCCTGTTCTAGACACCATTAAGCAGATTTTGTACTCTTTTAAACTTGACTTGCCATGAACACCTTGCCTGATTTCAGCAGTGTAGCTGTGTTTGTCTGCAGTAGAACAGCTAGATTCGAGTCCAGAAGCACCTGAGAGACCAACAAGATTTATCATCTGAAGATAAACTCTAACTCTCCAAAACTGATGCCCCTAAAACCTAGCCGTTCAGTTAGCAGCCTGGGACAGAATCCTCCCTTCAATTGTAAGTATAATCCTTATCTAAAGCTGTAATGTACTGAGTGACTAGACGTGTTGAAGGCAACATGCTTTATTAGCGAGTACATCACAAAGCAAGGGGCCGTGTCCCGATACCCCGGAACAACCCTCAGTCTGGCCAGGTCCAATCCTGGCCAGTTAAACTTCCCGCCACAGATCTTGATTGGCGGAGCGCATTTGCGGAGCTACATCCGGAGACCAGTGGACTTCCACTGGTCACCTCCGTAGTGTCCACTGTGCTGTAATTTCA
Organism: Heteronotia binoei; assembly: GCF_032191835.1. Taxonomy (NCBI): domain Eukaryota; kingdom Metazoa; phylum Chordata; class Lepidosauria; order Squamata; family Gekkonidae; genus Heteronotia; species Heteronotia binoei. Next base: position 23,595,374 of record NC_083242.1, read on the forward strand.
GGACTGAAATGCAAGACACAACAAAAGCCATCTCCCATCTGCTGTTCAGCAAAAAAAGTGCTTCGCATACAAGCCTTTCAGGAAGACGAAAGTCTCCTTGGTTGAACACATAGGCAGAAGTATGACCATTACTGACCCCACCCCCATGCAATGGCATGGCACACCTGAGACCCCAATCCAAAAAGGTGGAATGCCATATAGACCACACAGCACAGGCTGTGCTCCTCTCTTACCCAGTGGTGCATTTTGCTCACAAGGACACTCAGGGTAGGTAATCACAGTCGCCATTTCACCATGGAAGCCAAAACTCAATTTGAGCGAGGAAGCGTAAGGCTGGAAGCCTGAACAGCCGTCATCTCTGTAGATCTACAACACAGAAGATAACCGCTGTTACTTGCTCGTGTCACTGACAATAATAATCAGGATGCACCTTCCTGTTTTACTGCCCTATCTTCCAATGTCTATAATCCAGATCTTACATATGGTTCTCCTTTATTAAACTGTTACTTTAAAATAACCTGACTGAGAAAGACAGTCTATAAATGAAAAGACAATCAGGAAGCAAAACAGAACATATCAGCATTAATTACTTTATTTATTTTCATTTTGTTGTATTTATACCCTGCTTTCCCCTGACGGGCTCAGGTGATCAGGTGATTTAGCATAGAGTGTCACCCCCCCCCCCAAGCTTACTTTACATGGGGACAACCCTGTTCCGCCTTTTACAGCTTTCCTAAATCCCGCATGTAACTAACTGTGGAAATCTGGCTTCTTTCCTGGACAGATTTCAATCAAATTTGAGCACCCTACCACAACAACTAAAAAATGAGTCCTGCTACTCGGCAAATTAAAACAAGCAGGGTGCAAAGGTTCAGCCAACAGCTCAGACGAAGTGACTTGGCAAGCAGGAAAATGTGGTTCTTCAGAGAACACTTAAGGGTTACCAAGAATCCTTTGAACACCAAATATGCTAGGTAATATGGGATGTCTGAGAAAGTAAGCTACGCCTCTTTCTCAAGCTCTTTTCTGATATAATTTAATTTCAACCGCTTCCGTGAGGAGGGCTTGTTAGTGGCAGGCCTGGTCACTCCTCAAACGCAGAATAGCACCTCTGCCAACCCTGCCGTGTGCCCAGCAGAGATTCACCGCCATGCTGTGCTGATGCCAAGGCACCCCGTAAGATTTTCATTGCAGGCTCAAGCCAGAGAACTGCAGCAAGCACCGTTGCCACTCTGGAGGAACAGACTAGCCCCACTTCGCTTCATTTACCAATGGACTTAGGATTTACTTCGCTCCCCAATGGAGGCCCAAAGTAGCCAACACCACTCTCCTGTCCACCACATTATCCTCACAATATTCCTGTGAGGGAAGTTAGGTCGCGAGAGCGTGACTGGTCCAAGATCACCCAGCCAACCTGGGTCTCCCAGCTCCTAGTCAGACACCCTCACTACCACACCACGCTTGGATCTCAACTGGACTTTAACTCTGCCTTCTTTGATGGCTTTCGGGAGGGAAGAGAAATTTCTGGCAGGGCTTTCAAGGGTGCCTAGAGGAACCACTGCTAACCGTCCCTCTTCCGGCTCCCTCTTGCTCCCTTTCCGTAAGATTGCTTTAAGTATTTTCCTGAGCTGGCCAGAGGCTCTGGAGAAAACAAAAATTAGAGATGTCTGGGTTGTTAAGTGCTTGCAATTATTGTGACTTAGAGCTCTTTAGATGAATGCTGACAGTTTCAAAATTGGACTTTCCCCCAAAAGAAATAACATGCAGATCAGAAGATGGATGCATTTCTAGTCCTGTATCCCCCAAGACCAGGGGTAGGGAACGTTGGCTCTCCAGATGTTTTTTGCCTACAACTCCCATCAGCCCCAGCTAGCATGGCCAATGGCTGGGGCTGATGGGAGTTGTAGGCTAAAAACATCTGGAGAGCCAACGTTCCCTACCCCTGCCCAAGACCCTCTTGGACACAGAGCTGAGACACACCTGTTCAAACCACTGGCCCATCTATTCTGGCAAGCAGCTGTCGCCCAGGTTCTTGGCAGAAGAAGGTCTTCCAAAATCTTTGAGATCTTCTTGCTGGGACCTTGTGCTCTAGCACCAGCCATTGCACACAAATGGACTCCTCTCTGGACGTTACCATTCAGATGAAAAGGAAAGCTGCTGAGCTATGGACCTCATTCTAGACCTTCAGTGGATTCCTGGGTTGCACTTCCATCAGCCCAAGGTATGTGCCCATTAACCGCAAGCTCTTACCCTGGACTTCAAGGCAGCCCAGGGCACATAGAATCATAGAGTTAGACGGGGCCTTCAGTGTCATCTAGTCCAACCCCCTGCACAATGCAGAAAACTCAAATACCTTCCCTTCAGATAAGAGTCCGCACACTTAACCACTACACCAAACTGGCTCTTCTTAAAATGTGGTGCCCAAAACTGAACACAATACTCCAGGTGAGGTCTTACCAGAGCAGAGTAAAGCGATATCACATCATGTGAGCTGGACACTATACCTCTGTTGATACAGCCCAAAATTGCATTTGCCTTTTTAGCCACTGCATCACATTGTTGACTCATGTTCAGCGTATGATCCACTAAGACCCCTAGATCTTTTTCGCACATACTACTGCTAATACAAGTCTTAGCAGTAGTATGCCCATCAACCATCAGCTATAACCCTGGACTTCAAGGTGTCAAGAGTCACTCCACTTTACTCATTTTCCTCTTGCCATATGTATTCAATTATACAATGCTATGCTGTGCTTTTGATATAACCGTTACTTATTACTTATCTGAAGGGAGGATGGCATGTCTGGGAAAGGGCTAGTTGCAACATGTAACCAAGGTCAAGAAGCTGGAGGAGACACGAACCATGAACTGATAGTAGGCACCTGTAGTGATGAAAGTTTAGCAAAACCCCCACGCAACCCCACCGCTTTTGCTTGGCACGCTTTGGTTTGAATTATAACGGTCAGGGCAAAGGTTTGTAAGTTGGAGGGACTGACAGAGGTCAGTTCCGACAACGCGTGCGTAAGCCCATGAAGCTGGAATAAAGATCTTGAACTTCAATTGTCTTCCTTGACTCTGGGTCTGACACAAGGCAGTCCAGGGCAAGAACCCATCAACCGCCAGCTCTTACCCTGGACTTCAGGACCTTCTTGTTGATATACAGCTTCACACCTCTTCTTAGGTCCACACTGACTCCATTAGGTTGATGCTGGCTCAGTGGAATGTTCTTATTGTCGAGGCTGATGGCAGACAGTGTTCCTGGGAATGCTGGGATGGCAATCATCATGTGTGTGGAGTTACATGTTGCTGGGCCTGAATAAAGAGGGGTTTTTTTTTTCATAAATAGGCCCCATTTTCCACGATACCACAATGTTATGTTCTATCTTTTACTTAAAGCCCCAACTCTCTAAGTATCAGGGTCCAAGGGAAGCACAATATAAGACAAATCTATGTGAAATCAAACCCTACCCATAAGACAGCTATAAGATCAGTGATGCCCAACAGTCAGTGGGATCATTTACATCCTCAGGGAGAGATGGAAAGAAAGCAACTTTAACTTTAAATGTATTCTCCAGGCTGCTGGCTGGCTTGGCGAAGTGATTTAAAGAGACAAATGCCTTCTCCAAGCTGTCCAACAGAGAGGTGGAAAGAAAGCAACTTTAAATGCATTCTCCAGGCCACCAGCTGGCTTGGCTTAGGGAAATGATTTAGAGACAAATGCCTTCTCCAGGCTGGCTGATGGGGTGGCGGAGACTTCAAGCACCACATAATGTGTGTGAAAGAGCCACACGTGGCTCCTGAGCCACAGTTTGGACACCCTCGGTCTAGTGCAATGTCTTCAGTGACAGACAACTTATGGAAACTGCTGTGCCTCAACAGCGGCTTTTGCCCAGGGTAACTGGAGGTGACAATACATTCAACAATACTGGTCTCCAACATCATAGCCAAGATGGAGATTAGACAGCAATAGTGCCAATTACTTGGGGGGGGGGGAGTCCACAAATGAGCTATTACACAGGTAACCCACTGGAGAACTTGCATTGCTTCCCTCACACACACACCAGTGTCCCTGGGAGTGTGCCGCTAGGAGCAAGTTGCCTGGCAGCCATCAAGTTGTAAGAGTTCAAAAATGCAATTACTTGAGAGCTGGCAGAGTTAGGAGAGAGAAAAGTCATGCGACATAAAAGCGTAATTGCTGCTAAAGTGCCTGTAGGCGAAGAACTAATAGCTGTTAGGGGGCTCCTTTTAGGTTTGGAAAGATTCACACCTCCAACTGGTTGGTGCTACAGGCCAGTGATGGCTGATTTAGCCATAGACCAGCCTGGCATCTGAAGTGACAGACAAGTTATGGAAACTGCTCTGCTTCAACAGTGGCTGTTGCCACCGACACGCATTTCACATGCACTGGCACGCTTCCATCTCTGGGCTCTGCTGATATCTCAACTGATCTAATGAACGCTTTAGGGATGCATCAAACCGTGCTTGGATTTTTAGTCTCAGCCAGTACAAGCCAAGGTTTCCTGTGGTGTTCAAACAAAGCCTTACTCGGAGGAAGTCCCACTGCAAGCATGCCTGAGGTCAGGGCCCATGCCTTTAGTTTGGGTCTTACCTGGAGCACAAACCATTCTCGATTCCACAGTCAGACGTCGTTCCGGAGGCCCATAGGTAAGCTTCAGCGCCACTGTGTAGAGCACACCACCATCTTGCTACAAGATATCAACAGCCATCAATCCTTGGCATGCACTGGCCATTGCCAAACCCCGAGGCCCACTAAGCTCCCATTTCAGTGGAAAGCCTGCTTCAAAAGCACATACCGTTTCTTATTTGTTCAGGGCCGAGCAAGACGTTTCTGTGCACTGGGAATGAATGCTGATTGGATAGCCACTAGGGGGTGATGCTCGCCCTAAGTACCACTGTATTTACTTCTAAGAGGACTCCAGTTCTTAAATACTGGGTTCGATGAATGAGGAGGCTCATTGCATAGCAGTGAAGCATCTTTAGTAAGTGTCTACAATCAGGTAGCTGGCTCGAGGTTGACTCAGCCTTCCCTCCTTCCGAGGTCGGTCAAAGGAGTCCCCAGCTTGCTGGGGGGAAAGCGTAGATGACTGGGGAAGGCGATGGCAAACCGCCCCGTAAAAAGTCTGCCGTGAAAATGTTGTGAAAGCAACGTCACCCCAGAGTCGGAAAGGGCTGGTGCTTGCACAGGGGAGGTCAAACTACTGAGAAGCACTCAGAGCATGCGGCAATATATACAGTTGGGTCAGGAGAAACCCAGCCCACAGGAAGCAGAAAACATCCTGTGATTGTGCCCTTTTTGGATCCTTCATTAGAATATGCATCCTCATTGGCAGAACCTTGGATCCTCTGATACTGCCTCCTGACTGGCCAGTTTGAATTATGCAGCCAATCGGGATGCAGATCTTTGGATCCCCTCAGTCTATTGTGTTGCACCTCAGGCTCAGGACACAACACCCAACATTTCCAGGCATGCCTTCACATACATAACACAAGTGCTAGATGTAAAGCGCGGAAGTGGCTACCCTTCATACAGTTTCATATTATTACATACAACTGGGGTTTGGGGACATTCTGTACCGTGAGAATAAACTCCCCAAATGGGCTAATTCTCAGGCAAAACAAGCTGTTAACATCCTGGCTTTCCTTTGGAATGCACATTAAAAGTTCTGCCATGGTTACTAGGAAGGAGAGAGGTCGTCCAGTTTAAGGCATCTTGCTGATTAGCAGGGGTCTTTGTCAATGGCACTGGGGTGCTGCTGCTTCTGAAGAGGAACCAGCTCAGCTACCTGCCACCGCAAAACAGCCAACTGCTTGTTGTAGAAAGCTTGGTGCAATCTGCATCTTCCGGGATCCGACTGAAGCATTGCCATGGATAAACACAGCACTTCAGCACCAGCCCCCATTCAGCCAAAAAACTTCGGGCCAGTCATTCTCAGCCTGATGAGCCTCACAGGCACGGTTGCACAGATACGATCATTGAAGAAAAAATTATTACAGTGCCCATTGGAAGAAGGGTGGGATAATAAGACAGGCTGGACAATCATGTGTGAGGAATAGTCCAGGGCTGATTTCCCACTCCACCTGCTACAGTAATTGTAGCCTAACAGATCCAGGCAGAGAGACCACCCCACTTCTGCTCCCTTGTACCTTGTAAGCGGCAACCCCAGTAGCATCAAAAGAGACTTGGAAGATGATATGCTTGCCATCTGTTAGGAAAGTGTATCCCTGCTGCATGGCTTGCCTACGGTTGAGCGTGTGTGTTCTCGTTCTGTCTTCTATTGACACAACCCACTCCATTGGCGCCTCCACCGCCTGGAACATAAAGCCCAATTACTTCAACATGATACTGAACTGGGGAAAGCAGCAACAGTTGTACAATAAAGCCCTTCTTTTTTCAGGAGATCTGAAAAAAACCTTTTGCACTGTAAGATCCAAAGACTTCTGCTGAGATTCTGGAAATCATCTCTCTTGCTTTGCTGCACAGGAACGTCTGAAAGGCGATTCCTCAGTCTGCTTCACACAAGCTCACTACACTTTCCAAACAGGAAGCTGCACATTCCATGAACACATGATATATGCACTGGCTTGCCATTGGTCTGTATCCTGCAAGATGTTAGGGGCAAGCTCCCACTGGGTGCAGAAGGCCAGGGGAACATGGTCTTATAACACCACTGCATACCAGGCTTTCTATAATCCTGCCCGAGGTACTCTTTTTCCTGCTAATATGCTGATGGTATGTTTTGAGGTTTAACAGCTTTTCCTCCCTAACCCAAGCTGCAACTTCAGAGAAGGCCTACAAGCTGCAGTACTGCAGTCCAAGCTCTGCTCACGACCTGAGTTCAATCCCAGCAGAAGCTGGGTTCAGATAGCTGGCTAAAGGTTGACTCAGCCTTCCATTCTTTCAAGGTCAATAAAATGGGTACCCAGCTTGCTGGGGGTAAAGTGTAGACGAATGGGGAAGGTAATGGCAAACCACCCTGTAACAAAAAGTCTGTCAAGAAAACGTCCTGATGTGATGTCACCCTATGGGTCGGTAATGACTCTGTGCTTGCACAGGGGGATACCTTTAGCTTTTTAAATAAACCTTTTCATTTTCCATCACTCCACATGAACCCTCTCCTACCATGCAACAGTTCATCAGCCCATAACATGTTAGCCATCTCTTAGAACTTGGGGAGACACAGCCTGGGAGTGGGCCTTCTTTGAGAGCCAGTTTGGTGCAGTGGTTAAGTGTGAGGACTCTTATCTGGGAGAACCGGGTTTGATTCCCCACTCCTCCACTTGCACCTGCTGGAATGGCCTTGGGTCAGCCATAGCTCTGGCAGAGGTTGTCCTTGAAAGGGCAGCTGCTGAGGGAGCCCTCTCCAGCCCCACCCACCTCACAGGGTGTCTGTTGTGGGGGAGGAAGGGAACGGAGATTGTAGGCCGCTTTGAGACTCTGTCCTTGAAAGGGCAGCTGCTGTGAGAGCCCTCTCAGCCCACCCACCTCACAGGGTGTCTGTTGTGGGGGAGGAAGGGAAAGGAGATGGTAGGTTGCTCTGAGACTCTGTCCTTGAAAGGGCAGCTGCTGTGAGAGTCCTCTCAGCCCCACCCACCTCACGGGGTGTCCATTGTTGGGGAGGAAGGGAAAGGAGATTGTGAGCTGCTCTGAGACTCTTTGGAGTGGAGGGCAGGATATAAATCCAATATCACGATCTTCTTCTTCTGCAAATCCAGCAGCCTGCAGAGTTTCTGCCTGCTAGGACCCCAGAGCACTGAAACACCACCTGCTGAAGCCATGTTACATACCATATGCTCATCGTGCAAGCTGGGGATGAGTCTTGGGAACACAACCTGCAGGCAGGAAAAAGAGGGACATTTCAGTCCAAAACATCCTTCCAGGACTTGAGAGGGTGACCGATGCTATATAGGAAAGCGAAGCAAGGCTGTAGCCAAGATACTTCTGGCATAAACTGCAAGCAAGCAGGGAAGTGCTCCCTACAGGAAGGGATCCCAAAACAACCTGCAGGGACAGGGGATCCCACTACCCTCATGTGTCTCTGCTTCCCCTCGCCTTGCCTCCATTCCCCCAGCCAGAGGTGGACAGGCACCAACCAGCCCAGCCCCCAGCATGAGGGGTCTGTCCTGAGAACTGTTTCCTTCCCCTCCCCCCAAGATGGCAACTGGAGGGATGCCTGCTCCTTCTTTCCTTTCTCTGCTGTTGGGAGGGGGGCAGCTCTCTTCCCCTGTCTCGCCTAAACCTGAGAGTGGTGAGGAAAGGAAAGTATGAGCCAGCTTCCTATCTCCTCGTGACATGAGGGAGGGCAAGGAGAGATAGCAGAGCAGGGTCCACCCACCTGCCTAGGACCTGCCTACCTGAGGGACCGTCTCTCCCCACATGTTCCCGAGAGAGTACTGAGATCGGGAACCCAAAACCTTCTCGTTGTCCCCGGGCCAAAGGAAGCCCGCTTGAAATCTACTAGGGATAGGGCCTTCTCCGTAATGGCCCCTTCCTGGTGGAACCAGCTGCCGGAAGAGGTGAGGCCCCTGCGGGACCTTGCACAATACCGCAGGGCCTGCAAGACAGTCCTCTTCTGGCACCTAAAACCTAAAACTGAGTGTAGTTTTATAAGACCGCTGTATGTTTCTAATGTTTTAACTGTGTAAATTGTGTAAAATGTTTAAATTTTTATATTTTTATGTTAGATTTTATATGTTGTTAGCTGCCCTGAGCCACTTGGTGGGAAGGGCGGGATATAAATCATAAATAAACTAAAAAATAAAAACTGCCTCTGTGGGATGAGAGGGGGAGACCTTGGGCATCCCAAATCCTTGGCCAGCCCTGCCCCAGCCCCCACATGGTATGGCTCCTGCCTGCTCTCCTTAGTGGCTAGACCCCCCCATTTCTCCTCACTTACTCCTCCCTTTTAGTTCCTCCTTCAGGTGGCTTTTCCTCCCTTTACTTCCCCCATCAGGTAGCATTTTCCTTCCCATCTTCTCCCTCCACATCTTTGCCCCTTTCCGTCCCCTGCCCTGACTCTTCTCACAGTTCTTGGTGAGGGCCATACAAAAGGTCTAGTTTATATTGCTACAGCAACCTAAAAGGCCATCTGGTTTCCAACTAGAATGATTAAAGGTTTGGAATACTTTCCCTATGAAGAAAGGTTAAAACGCCTGTGGCTTTTTAGCTTGGAGAAATGTCGACTGCGGGGTGGCATGATAGAGGTTCACAAGATTATGCATGGGATGGAGAAAGTAGAGATGGAAGTACTTTTCTTCCTTTCTCACAATACAAGAACTCATGGGCATTCGATGAAATTGCTGAGCAGTCAGGTTAAAACGGATCAAAGGAAGTCCTTCTTCACCCAAAGGTGATTAACATGTGGAATTCACTGCCACAGGAGGTGGTAGCGGCTACAAGCATAGCCAGCTTTAAGAGGGGATTGGATAAAAATATGGAGCAGAGGTCCATCATTGGCTATTAGCCACAGTGTGTGTATGTGTGTATATATATATATATATATATACACACACATATATACACACATATATTGGCCACTGTGTGACAGTGTTGGACTGGATGGGCCACTGGCTTGATCCAACATGGCTTCTCTTATGTTCTTACGTTCTAACTCCCTTAAGGGTATGTTTCCCCAAAAAACTAGGGAAACTTAAGAGGTTTTTGTGCCAACATATACCTTCATGAAGCTCCTGAAAGGACTCCTGAGGGAAACAGCAGGGCCAATTGGAACAAAGTTGGAGTCCAGGGGCACCTTTAAGACCAACAGGATTAATTCTGGGTCTAAAGCTTCATGTGTGCATGCGCACTTTTTCAGATACCCAGAATTAAGCTTGTTGGTCTTGGGTGCCACTGGACTCAGCCACTGCTCTACTGCAGAGGTTTTAAACTCATTAGTTACGAGCCCTGGATCCAACATTAATGGTCCCTTTGTTGTGCAGGGCCATGTGTGCCATAAAATGTAATTCCAGGTACCAGAGATAATTTTTATAAAGGACACTCAAAGTACAAACATGCTTTAAAAACATTAACAGTCTTACGGTATCTCCCTGATGCCTTCATCCCCACTACCTGTTACGCACTGTGACAGTATCCAGGGACACACATCTCAGGCTGCTGGCCTTGCTTCTAGGGGAAATACAAACTGGCACCAGGTGTCTGAATAAAGGCTTTCTTGAGGGCACCCCAAAAGGGGCACACTCAGTCATTGGAATATGTGAACTAGGAACATGCAATCATGTAAAGTTGTGATTCAGGGAAGAAAAATCACAAGATGCTTCAAAAGCTGTGTTTTGTGTGAAAGCACAACATTCAAACACTCCGGCAATTATGCATTTATTTGCTTTCAGGGGCTGCTTCCACAATAAGGATTTCCCATGTCTCAGCCGCCAACTCAGTACTTATTTTTCTTTTTTCTTTTTTACATTCCGTATAGTGCTCGGTGCACATATCATTAGCAGCCTGTTCATCTCACACACAAAAATCTTTTAAAGACCCATTTTTCCCCCTAGGCAGGATACCATCGGCAAGAAAGGCTTCAAGCTGCAAGGCAAGCAAAGGAAGAGCTCTGCCTGCCTTTTAGATAGAGGCAGGGGACTGTTAAGAGATTTTTCAAGAAGGTTGTAAAAACTGTATTATTCCTATGCAGCATTACTCAGAGGTGTTTTTACTCACAGCTCAGCCAACTTCTTCGAGAAGGAGGGACTACTGGAAATTCTGCAAATACGTGTTCATTTTTAGGGTATTTTACACAGTGTTCCCTCACACTTCAGATAATTTTTTTTTGTTTAAAAATAGGGCTGACAGAAAATCATGAGGGTCACATGAAAACCCAGTGGGGCAGGTAAGGGCGTCAATGCACATCACGTATGAAAGGGAGTCTATGTCTAACGATGGAGAGAGAAAGGACTACCTGAGGGTGCCTGGAATTTCTCTTGCATGGGTGATTCCACACAGAATTTCATCAACAACCAGACTGGTACAGAAAGCCACCCTGCTGTGGAAGTAGCTAGATTCTGGGCATGTAACAGAGTGATGGCATTCCAAGATAGAAGAGGCCCTTACAAGATTAACCCTTTCCAGCCTTAAAGGAACACAAGCCAATCAGGTGCAATAGACTGAATTCAATCACACATTAAATCAACCCATAATGTCTTTGTATAATATATATATTTTTTACTTTAGTAGACCAACTATGACAAACCATACTTACAGCCATGAAATCTTTGGTACAGTTAGTAGCACTGGTCACACTTCTTGGCAAAGAGGTTTCATCAGCCTGGAGCACATCACAGTCCACGTTGTAAGTCAGGTTCTTCAAAGGCCCCGTCACTTCGAGCCGTAGATGGTGCTTGGCATTCTGTTGCGGATGACAGGCCAAGGGCAACAAGTTAGACCATCAGGACCTTGCTCAAAACCAGCACCACCTCCAAGTCTGTTATTAGAAGAGAGCTGCTGTGTCATGATGTCCCCCCAGGGCAGTCATATTGGAGGAAACTTCCTGAGAGGTATCAGAGTTGACCAACTACAGAAGAGGGCAACTAAGAGGCAAACAGCCCTTATGGGAGACTGATGCATCCCTGGGCTTTTTAGAGCCTAATGACACACAGCCAAGAGAGGGGGGGACGAAGGAAGAGATCTATGCAAGATCTTTTACCAAGGAAGAATCTTGAAGAGCGCATGAGGGAGGTATCCAACTCTGCCACCTTACAACAAGCAATTGAATGCAATAAGGAATTAAGAGACTGAAAGCAACTGCAGACAACACAGTAAGGGAGTGGGCATGGCTTGGTTTCCTTTCTCTTCCCTATTTATATAGATATCCTTTGTCAGATGTGAGGGAGTAGATGTTTATGTTCCAGCCAGGTCCCTCCTGTTAACTGGCATGGGATGAACGGGGCTCAGCAGGAGCAGGAGGGGAAACACAGGCTATGTCACTGGCAACATGGTGGTATCATTTCAGGCATGTACCAGAAGCGATGTCATAACACTGCAACATCACAGTGATGGTCTGACATTTGGGCAAAAACTATGGTAAAAAATGGCTTCTACCATAGAGTTTTGCCCAAATACCAGGGGATTGATGTGACAGCACTGACATGATGACATCACTTCCAGTACTCACCAAAAATGATGTCACCACATTGCTTTCAGTGTAGCCTCAGACATCCTCTAGTTCCTGGTCAAGTCCCCCCGCCAGTCAGGTGATTGACAGCAGGAGATCCCCCACCTCCAACTGGCAACCTTAGTTGATGCACATTTAATAGAGATATAGCCTTCCCCCCAAAATGTCCAGTTTGACCCTCAGTCAGGGATGGCAGCATGAGAGAGCTATTAACACAAAACCAAGCAGAACTTCCCTGCACAAGAACAGTACACTCAAAGTACCAAATATAGCAGAGTAGTTGAGTTTTAAATTTACTTAACAGCCTTGTGGTCATCCCCACTTATGCTAGTATGAATCACAGAATGACCATTTAATGAGCTTGCCTCATCTTAAACTGTACCCCTTCTTCACAAACATACATGGCATAACCAGATTTTATTGGCATGTACTTAGACTTAAGATCCACTGTGCTCAGTAGGGCTTGCTAGCTACAGTCTGCCCTTGGGACCCACCAGAAAAGCCCACAAGCCAAGGTGCAGAATTTTGCCCTGCAGTCTGGCACAGATGTCCACAAGCCAAGATGCAGAATTTTGCCCTGCAGTCTGGCACAGATGCCAACCCTTGTGGGAAGCTGGTAACAAGACAGAGAAACATATACCTTCCTTGCTGAGTACAAGTCCTCCCCTCAATTTCTAAATGCCAAGACAAGTCCAGCCAAGATTGATCCCAAAAAGGTAATTTTTGTGAACGTGACTAGTTTATGCTCCCAAAACCTGAGGTTAACAGTTGAACCCTGCCCATGGCAGTTTTTACAGTGGAAGAACCAACCCATTTAAAGCCAATGGAATTTTAACATCTGCCAAGAAGAATTCACTGCTGCAGCTTTAACCCAACAGCGTGGCCATTACCTCCAGTTTAGTGCACTTGATGTAGAGAATAGTTAGTATCTGTGTTTTATTGTCCACAGCATAGTCACAATCACCTGCTTCTTCCCCAGCTGCACCTAAGGAGAAAAAGGCCACAACCAAGTGTGTCATATACGTCATCCCCTTTGTTGTGAAAGCAGAAAGCCGATGGACATGGGAAGGTGCACATACCAAGAGTTTTCACTTGCCACGAATGGTTGGTCTCAAGTTCCTTTGGAAGCTGGAGCTGTACTTTATCATTATAGCAAGATGTTGTACCTAGAAAAGAAAATGGCGACATTAGGACTTACAGATCAAGCTATTCAGTCATCCAGTGCTCTACAACTTGACTCCTACTTTGAGAAAACACCTTGCTCTACTCATTAACTTCAAAGAAGAGACCTGTGACTGTATTACATGTTCATTGTTAGAACAGATTTTGAGTCCAGTGACACCTTTAAGACCAACAAAAGTTTATTCAAAGTATCTTGAATTGATAATGATGATAGATACCTTGAATAAACTTTTGTTGGTCTTAAAGGTGCCACTGGACTCAAAATCTGCTCTACTGCTTCACACCAATAAGGCTGCCCACCTGGATCTATGTTTATTGTCAGTTATATATGACATATAACCAATCATCACTTAGAGCCCCACCTAGAGCAGGGATTAGGTAATTTATAAATGTAACAAAATAAAATAAAATATAGTATACACTCTCACAAACCTCTCTACACTGTTGCCTGGTAAGCATTGTAAAGTAATTTAAAGTTAGTCTGCTAAGTGAATCTGCTGCAACTAATATAATTCCTAAAATGAAAGCCAGCTGCTTTGGCACCCTTCTGAAAGGCCAAACTAGCTCCTAACCCTTCTGAGAGACCAAAATAGCTCCTACTCAAGGAAACAGTTCCAGATACCACTGCATTCTAAACTCACAGCTGTTTTACCATCCTGTTAAGAAAACTAGAGTTGAAAACAGAACCACACCTGTGTTTCTGGAAAAACAGATCAAGAAGAAACAGACAACATAATCTATTTTATTTTTGCAATTTATATCCCCCTCCCTACCCCACACTTCTTGCCAGCTGCACCTAAGAGAAAATGGGCACAACCAGATATTTTTCATATACTTCGCCCTATTTGTTGAAAAAATTGAAAGCAGCTGAACATGGGAAGGCAAACATAACAAGAGTGTTTTAATCTATCAGTTATTTCTTGGATTCCAGGAAACGAAGAATAGAAACTAGTAATGAGTAACATTTACTTAGGACCAGGCGTGTTCAATTATTCTTTCCTACCATGACACTTGCTATTACCCTAAATAGCCTACCATTCAGAATTATTTTGAGAGAACAGCCTAAACTGCTTTAAAGGGCAAAATGGAACATAATTGATAGTAATTCAGGCTACTAAGATGCCACTTATCAAAGTCCCTGTTTTCATCTAACACTAGGTCTAGTAATTTCCACACATTAAATTTGAATACTTGATGCAGTTTTAGAAGGCTATCAAAACAATGACGACGAAGTGAAGAAATGACAAAGTGCAGCTTGTTAAATACTTGAAAAATGCAAAATGCTGAGACTTCACACTAACAAAAGAAGCTAGCAGCCCCCAAAGCTCCCTAGGATTCTAGACAACTATTGTCATTCACAAGTATTTACATGGAAAGGGTCTCACCACTATCAAAAAAGCAAGAATTTCAAGAACGATTACCTGGGAAATCTAGAGACTCGGAACAAAAAAGGCCACCTACCAAATAGCCAAGCACCAACAACTCCCTAAAAAAATGAGAGGGGGGGGCGTTATTTAAGAACTATCCCACAAAGCCCCCCAACCCCTACTAAAAACACTATTTTACCTCATCTTGTAAAGCCCACAAATGCCCTACAACAAAAGCTCATGCAATACCCAAAAGCAAAGCGAGGGGAAAACAAACCCAACTGTGCTCCTCTCAAATCATCACCTTGAAGTTTTATAGCAAACTTTCAAGCCCTCTGCCCCCCCCCCGCACCGCGCGTGCGCAGTGCAATCTCTGCTTCTAGGGAAATCTGCAATTAGCGCCTGATTGCCAGTTGCGCGCCACGTGTTTGTTGCTGCCTGCCAGGTTCACCTCTGCAGTGGTCGGTGTGTGAGTTGCAGCGAGGCCAGGAGCGGCTGTTATTATTAATTATTATTAACCACGACCCCCAGCCACGGAGGAGACCGTGGTGCGCTTATCCGTGGTTCAGCCCCGGCCGCTGCCGGTGGGTCGCGGTGAGACTTGCTTCTGAGTCGGGCACGCTGACCAGTCTGTCGCCCTTCTGTAGATTCCGGCAGGCAGCGCGTGCCCACGAAAGCTTATACCAAACTGCGTTGGGCTTACAGGTGCCTTTGGACTCATCAGACTTTGCTCTGTTGCCCCTTCCAGATCCAGTTCTTCGGAACAGCAGCATTGACAGCTCAAGAGGATTTTACTGGCAAGTAAAAGAGCAGGTTCCGGGGGAGCGTTGCGGGCCTGCAGAAGAGCGGGCTGCGCGGTTGTGGATGGGCTACAGCTGGATCTTGGGCGCTTTTTTCTTGCAAGAAAGTCCCACTGCGCTCCGAGGGGGGCTTCCTTCCTTTCAAACCGGGGAAACAGACCCTTCATGTGATTTTTTTTTTAATTCACTTACTTATCCGGAAGTGCCTTGAATTAGCCCATGTAATATATGCCCTTGTGCGATTCATTTGGGGGTATAGCCCCGTGGAACTCAGGGTGGGACTTGCTTCCGAGTAGTGATGCGTTCTGAGCGACCGCAAATGAAGAGGAAGAAGATACTGGATTTATACCCCGCCCTATACTCTGAATATCAGAGTCTCAAAAATGCTTTTTTTCAAGTTTTTTCTTAGGTTGAGGTTTGTGAGTAACACAATCATGGTTTAGTCCACACTCCTAGAAGTGCATGGGCACAAAACTGACATTGTTCATGTGCATGCACCAAGGCTTTTTTTAAAAAAGAGAGAATGTGCCTGACTGGGCTATCTGATTGGGTAATAATGGGAGAGGCACAGGGCAATGTGGGTTACTGTTGGGATGTCTGGTTGGGCAACTGGGTTTCAAATAAGGACGGACAAACAAAAAGAGCGCCTCACGGATGTGTTAAATCAGGGGTGTCCAACTCATTTGTTGCAAGAGCCGCATCTGACATAAATGAGACCTTATCAGGCTGGGCCATGTTGGGCCGGGCCTTGTGTGTTCCTATTTAAGATTAGGTAGCAGAGATATAAACTTTATAAGGGACGCAAGCACAATTAAAGAATTTTTTTTAAAAAAACTTAAAATCAAACATGCTTAAAACATTAGCACTCACTGGTCTTAAAGGTACTTTCTTTGTACTTCTCTCATGGGATCCAGGGAACTGGGCAAAGGAAGCTCTGGCAACCCCGGGGGACCAGAAGCGGGAGGAGCCTCAGCAAATAGAAGGAAGAGAGGCTTGGCTCAGTAGCTCTGCTGTGTGATTGAGAGAACCTGGCAAAGCAAACTCTGCCTCCTCCCCTTCCTCCTTAAGGGAGGAGCCTTAGCCAATGGAGAAAATATAGGTTTTGCTCTGTAGCTCCTGAGTTATTGAGCAAGCCTGGCAAAGCTAGCTGTAATGCAGAAGGGAGCAAGAGAGAGGGAGAAGGAAGCAGATGACAGCCAGTTGCTTGGGGGCCTGATAGGAGCCCTCTGGGAGCCTTATTTGGCTCCCAGGCTGCATGTTTGACACCCCTGGGTTAAATGGTGTGTCTGACTGTGACCCTGGATTGGGAAATTTCTGGACATATGGGGGAAAGTGGAGTTTCAGGAGAGGAGGGAACTCAGTGGAGCATAGTGCCATAGAGCCCCCCACCCCACCCCAAGCTGCCTTTTTCTCCTGGAGAACTGGTTTGTGTCCGCTAGAAATCACTTGTAATTAGGGTTGCCAGCACTGCAGGAGAAAATACCTGGAGATTTTGACGGTGGAGCATGGGGTTTGGAGTGGGGGGGGAGCAATGCCATAGAGGCTGCTCTACTTAGCTGCCATTTTCTTCAAGGGGACAGTCAGATCTGTGTTGTCCAGAGATAAGCTGTATTAAGCAGATCTTCAGGCCCCACCTTAGGGTTGCCAGGTCTGTGCTGGAAAATATCCAGAGACTTTGCGGGTGGATCTGGGAGAGGGATGGGGCCTCAACATGGTACAAATGCAATAGAGGCCACCCTTCAAAGCATCATTTTCTCCAGGGGAGCTGATTTCTGCCAGCAGGAGATCAGTTGCAAAAGCAGGAGATCTCCAGGCCCCACCTGGAAGCTGGCAACCTTACCCACCTGGATATTGGCATCCTCCAAGCTTCACCTGAAGATTGGCAAGACTAATCTGCATATTTGAACATGCGGTTGCTATATCAGTTTAGGTTTTTAGCCACATGTGGGATGGTTCAGAAATCACAGCCCCAGGTGGCCGCTTTCAGTGTCTCTAACAAATCTGAAACCTTTTTCCTGTTGTGCATAGTCCTTTAGCATTTAAAGCCCTTTCCACCTGTAACTCCATTACTTGGTTTTCTTCAATCTCAGTCCATACCCACCCCCCCACCCCAGTTTCTCAACTCTCATCTCTGGTTTCAGATCTCCTCAGATGCTAAATGGGAACTACTTATTCAATCGTCAATCTTTTCTTTTTCAGCCAACGGTTTCTGTTGCAGCATTCAAATAATGATTCTTTATTTTCATCTCTTTGATGCCAGTTTTCACAGATTATTTTCCTCCTCCAAATCTATGTGTGTGTCTATAGATTCATGGAGAGTAGCTATGCTGGTCTGAAGCAGTAGAACAAGTCTGAGCCCAGTGGCACCTTTAAGACCAACAATGCTTAATTCTGGATATAAGCTTTCACGTGCACACAAAAGCTTATGCCCAGAATTAAAATGTGTGGGTCTTAAAGGTGCCACTGGACTCAAACTTTGTTTTGTATATGTCTCTGTGTTATGCATCATGAAGCAGAACATATGAACATATGAGGCTGCCTTCTATTGAATCAGACCCTCAGGGGTCCATCAGAGTCAGTATTGTCTTCTCAGACTGGCAGCAGCTCTCCAGGGTCTCAAGCTGAGGTTTTTCACACCTGCTTCCCTGGACCCTTTGAACCTGGGACCTTCTGCTTACCAAACAGATGCTCTACCACTGAGCCACCGTCCCTCCCCTAAAAAGCATGATCAATTTTGTAGTGTGAAGGTGTCACAAAACAGTCCTTTCTTAGTTGCCTTAGTAGTTAGCCAATAGCATAATATGAAATTGCCATGTAACTGTTTAGGGCTGTCATGTTTGAGCAGACCACGGACAGGTCACAGTCTTTTCTGACTCCTGTCTAGCCAGTCCCATAAAGATGAATTGGCTTGCAGCTCTGCTCTGTGTTGGGGTGTCGTCTGCTCTTTCTTTTCAGGAGTTTCTGGTATCCCTGGAATATCAATAATGTGTAGTTTTATAGAAAAGAGTCCTTTTGAGGTAAGCTATCTGCAGCTTCCCAGCCCTCCGATAATAAGCAAACAAGGAATGGAAGTCCCATTTCAGCCATCCATTTGTTTCCCTTAAAGCCCTTCTCACAGTTCTCAATTGTGCTGGTTACTCTTTTCAGTTTGAAGTGATTTTGGTTTCAGAACATCTTTTCAGTTAAAAAAGAAAAGAAAAGCTCTATTTGCAAAGCTCAACAGTTCACTGCTTTCTGTTCAACATTTCAGGAGAAGAAAAGCTTCTCACTCAAGGCAGAAGTGTGACTTGTTTCTGGCGCAGCAAACTATCTCTTTGTGGTGGGCTGAGACAGAAGGCCTTACAAGCTCTTGAGAGGGAATTTGGGGTGAATTTGTTTGATCTTTTCTAAAGGGCCTGACCAACCCTGTAAGGACAACTCATTATGGCCTGTCATTTCTTGCAATTGGCTCAGTTGCCGCTTCAATTAAAATGGGCAGTCCAATTCGTTCCTGCTACTGCTCACCCAAGCATTTAAACTAGTGGACAGGATACAACCCACCCATCTCAAGGCAAATCAGAGGCACCTACAGTTTGCCTATTATCTTTATGAGAACCAGTGTGGTAGTATAGTAGTATGGATTCCTGGATTCAAGCCCTTGCCATATAATGCTCACTAGGTGGTTTTGGACTGGACACTCTTCCTCATGCTAGGGTTGTTGTGAGGATAAGGTAAAGAAAAGAGACCTTGTTCAGCCATGAATCTGGGTGGTTCTGGGCAATGTTCCCTCTAAGCTGCAGTCCTGTGAGCAAAAATTCTACTTTGTGAGCTACTGGCATTAAAGTTGTGAGCTACTGCATGAATTAGTGTGCTCTGGGGTCATCCTTCCTGAGCTAAGACAAAAATGTGTGAGCTAGAGGTTAAAAATCTGGGAGCTAGCTCACACTAACTCAACTTAGAGGAAACACTGGTTATGGGTATCATCCTACCTCTGGCTGGGCCTACCTCAGTGTTGTCCCGAGGAGATGAAGGATAGAGGCCTTTCTCAGCCATGAAACTGAGTGATCTTTGACCAGCCACTCTTTCTCAGCCTGGCCTACCTCACAGGGTTGTCCTGAGGACAAGGAGGCAGATAGAGGCCTTGCTCAGCTGTTAAACTCACTGGATGATTTTTGACTCATTACCCCACCCCAGCATAGCCCCCCTCACAGTTACCTATTTTCTTTAGTCAAGTTGTGGAGGCAAGTGTCCATTTTGGACTTACTCTTATCAATGCAACACGAGAGCCACAGATACTCTAAACCGAGACAGTGGCACACAAAATAATGCTGCTTTGTGGAGCGTAGGATGTTCCTTGAAGGAGGCTCCTGCCAGCCAGTGACCTTTGGTTCCTCATTTCTGCTCCAGCCAGCGCCTCTTTTCTATAATAATTAATTGACTCTGCATGTTGCAGAAGCGTGTGGTTGTTGAGTTCACGAGGGGACTGCTGAAAGATGTCTACCCGGTATCACCAGGCAGCTGCTGATGGCAACCTGGAGTTGCTGAAAGAAGCCACCCGAAAAGATCTCAACACTTCTGACACGGACGGCATGACGCCCACCTTGCTGACTGCTTATCATGGACACCTGGAAGCGATGGAAGTCATTTGCCGAAGAGGGTGAGTGAACCCAAACAGAACTGGAGAAATTGGAAGTTTACCTTCATTTCTGGGGAAAAACAAACTTTCCTTTAAAAGATAGAACTGGTTTTGAGTTTGGCAGGATGATCTTTGTAAAACAGCACTACTTACAGAAGCAAAGATTTGTTATGTTGACTAGACTAGGCCTTGAGCCTGTTTTCCCCTTCCTTCTGAAATTCCACATTTCTTTAAGCTTTGGATTTTTGTCCAGTTGACTATTATTAATTGAATGCAGGGCTCTTTTTTTTAGCAGGAATGCACAGGAACACAGTTCTGGCTGGCTTGGTGCTGGGAGGGGAGGTATGGCCTAATATGCAAATGAGTTCCTGCTGGGCTTTTTCTACAAAAAAACCCTGTGTGAAACAATGGTGACATCAGGGGTGTGGCCTAATATGCAAATGAGTTCCTGCTGGGGGTTTTTGTAGGAAAAGCCCTGATTGAATGGAGGGAGGGATATTCCTCCTAGGAAAGATGGCATGAATTGGCAGATAACCCAATGTCATGATGTATCTGATTTCCACATACCCCCACATTTCCACAGTTGTCTCCCATATTTTGGAAGAGAAAGCCATATGTACTAGGGATGCATATAGACAGACTGGTTAGAGTGCTGGACTAGGATCTGGAAGAGTGCTGGCCTAGGATCTGGAATCCCCACTCTGCCATGGTAACTCACTTCAGCCAGTCGCACGCTCTCAGCCTAACCTACCTCATAGGAGGTAGGTATCTCCAGTTAAAAGTTCTGACAGCAGGTGATGGGAAAGACCTTCACCTGAGACCTTGGGAGCCACTGCCACTCTGAGTAGGCAATACTGGCTTTGATGGACTAAGGGGGGAGGGGGGGTCTGATTCATTAGAAAGTGGTTTCATGTACTCATGTGAGACTCTTAACATCAACATTTGTGTATTTGCCCCCCACTCCCTGACTGTGCACACCCCGCATCATGTAGTGTAGTGGTTCAGATTAGAGTCTGGGGGATATGAGCATAAAATGGAGAAGAAAGTCATTTTGGGGAGAAAACTGGGATATAAATAATAAATTTTAAGCAGGTTCTTTCTACCTTGCTTGATCGTTAATATTTTCTATTCATTTTCATTACTGTTTTGATTTTTGCTGATTTGGGTCCCCTTATTTATGCATTTCAGTGGGAAATACATTTTTATTTATAACTGTTACTATGTCCGTGCTGTTGGGACAAAACCATGAGGGGCTGGATCCTGAGGAACCTCCCTACCGAATTTCAGGCAGATGGAGAAAAAGGATCCCTGTTTTCTAGGCGATTACATCCTCACCCAGTAGGCAGAGGGACAATGCAGTTGTAGGAATGAGTTTTATCTCCTTTCCTAAGATCTTCAGATGAGAGGTTGGGGGGATGTCCATTTTCCATAAAAATAAAGCATGCAGGCAGTTGAACACTCTAAACTCTTTAAACTGCGGCCCAGTGGTAGAGCATCTGCTTGACATGCAGAAGGTTTGGGGTTCAGTCCCTGGTATCTCCAGTTAAAAGATCTGACAGCAGGTGATGGGAAAGACCTTCACCTGAGACCTTAGAGAGCCACTGCCACTCTGAGTAGACAATACTGACTTTGATGGACTAAGGGGGCCGGGGGGTCTGATTCAGTAGAAAGTGGTTTCATGTGCGACTCTTAACATCTACATTTGTGTATTTGCCCCCCCTCCCCGACTGTGCACGCCCAGCATCATGTAGCGTAGTGGTTCAGATTAGAGTCTGGGGGACCCTGTTTGAACCACCCCTCTGCCATGGAAGCTCGCTGGGTGAACTTTGACTAGTCACCCTCTCTTTCAGCCTAAGCTGCTTTGCAGAGTTATTGTGAGAATAAAGGGAAGAGGAAAGAACAGTGTTTTGGCTACTTTGAGTTTCCCTTGGGAAGAAAAGGGGGGTGGATTTCCTTTCTCATCTTCTGCAGGACTGGTTCATAGCCTGTCGCTGCTAGGCGGCAAAGCATGCCCCCCCCCCCCTGTAGCCTGCCCGCACAGCCCAGCCTCCCAGCAGGTACCAAGCAAACTTTGCTGTAGGCTACTGGGGTACAGCCCCAGTTCATGAAATAGCTCCTAGAAACAGGATCCACATTAACAGAGAATCAGAAAACCCTCCCAGAGCCATTCTGGCAAGGTGTTATGTGACAAGCGCTTTGAACACTTGAAAGTATTATGGAAATGCCATCGCTGTTTTGCTTTGAATGCCACGCCATCCGTGCTCTTCCAAAAATGAGCGGTGGGTGAAATGGATTCTTCATATCTGGGAAGGGGGATTCGAGAAGAAGAATGTTGAAAGAATTTAGAAAGTGAGAAGCATTGGGACGTAAATGGCAGGCATCAATAAATGTTTCATTTCTGGCTTTTAAGTACGGCCTGTAGTTTTATTGCTGTATTTCACTGCCAATAACGTTGACCTTTAGACAGTGTGATTGCTTTTTCTAACGTACAGGTCTGTTCCTCTGTTATTAAAAGAAGCACAGCTACACCGAATCTCTAATTTGTTCAGGAAGAAAAAGCATAGCTTTTAAAGTAGCTTGCTTCTTGTCTAGGCTTTATTACTTCTGCCTGACTTTCTGCATAAATAATCCCTGTCTGTAGCAGCATTTCAAGGGAAAGATTAGGTTCCAGTCCTATTCACTGTCAAATAGCTTTCATAGAAGCAGTAGACCTCTGTGTGGGCTGTACTACTATAGATGATTTGATGGGTATACAAAAATAATCTGCATATAGAAAATTAGCAATTCAGGGAGACAGCAACCAGCCTAAAGTTACTCAGCAAGCTTCAGGAATTTTAACTCGAGTCTCTTTGGTGAAGACAGAACACAAAATTAAATTAAGCTGAATTCCAATTCTGTTGAAACACAGAGGGGCTTTTCCCCAAGGAAATATGCATAGGATTGATCTGAATTTCTTTTTCCTTAATGTGTCCAGACTTTATAAAGAAAAAGATGACATTTTTTCAAAAGCTGTTTTTAAAAAAGGAAAAAAACAACAACAACAGGAATCACTTTTCTTCCAGAACTCTGTTGAAAAGAAGCAACACCTTTACTTGCATTTTTTCCACTCTCAGGACCAAAATAATGCCGCCCCCCCCCCCAAAGGAACAGTTTGAGAGCAAAGAGACTTGGCAAGTGGGGGCAGGGGGAGAGATTAATTCTGTCAGAATTAAATAAAAGGGCAGTTAAGTTTAAGTATATAGAGCCAGTAGTCTCTTCCTATTAATGAACATACAAGAGGCTGCCATGGATACAGCCAACAAGTCTAGAAGCAACTGAAGTGAACACACTCAGCCCTTATTGAGAAGGAAACGCCCACAAATTTGGTTGCCACAGGGGAGAAAGAGAGAAGGGATGGGACCTTGTTTGTAGGCAGATAAACCATGCTGCTCGTATATCGACAAAGGGGAGCTTTGACTTTCCAAATCTTATCACCCAAAAATCTGCCACTGAACTCGAATCTACCTTCCATGGCCACTCCCAGTTCCATTGCTTTAACGGTTTGATGAAGCACCCCACAGCAGCTGTGGTTAGTCAGAACAGAGGGGAAGTCTCGTAATATAAGCATGGGCCAATTCACACATTATGAAGTCCAGTTGGCTGGTATGTAGACATAGTCCTGAACTTCTGCACCAAGAATTCAGTTCCCAAGAATGTGAGCCTCATTTTATTGGGGAATGTGGTATACAGGATGAAGGGGTTGAAATCTTCCCCACTCCACCAGTTTCCTGACCTGAAATCGTCCTTTGAGCCGATTAGCTTGTTGGGGAAACTTACATGTGCCAACTACAAATACACTTTCCCTGCACACAGTAATCCCCTTCAAATCAGGCCCTGCTTGGAAATTTCCTTCCTAACCCAAAACTACAGGTCCCTGCTTGATCCAAGGTCTTCATGGCATCTACATGGCCTTTGCACTGTGTGAAGCACAGGACTAAAGGAAAGGAAAGGTCCCCTGTGCAAGCACCAGTCATTTTCAACTCTGGGGTGACGTTGCTTTCACAACATTTTAAATGGCACACTTTTACGGGGTGGTTTGCCATTGCCTTCCCCAGTCTTTTACACTCCCCCCCCCCCAGCAAGCTGGGTACTCATTTGACTGACCTCAGAAGGATGGAAGGCTGAGTCAACCTTGGGCCGGCTACCGGAATCCAGCTTCTGCCAGAATCGAACTCAGGTCGTGAGCCGAGAGTTCAGACTACAGTACTGCAGTACTGCTGCTTCACCACTCTGTGCCACGGGGCCGCTACAGGAATAAAACCTGACCCCAGTTCACACCTCCAGGAGAATGAGTTGTCAGGATGCTGAGAGGATAGAATGAACTGTACCCCTTTAGAACTGCAAGTGGCAGGTTCCAGGTCTGAATATTCCTTCCCCTAAAAAAGCTCCACGTAGCTAGAAAAATAGCACCACAAGGAGGAATGCTTGGCTGTACTGACTTTCTGCCTGCAGACGGACCTTAAAGACTCACACTAGAATAAGTTTTGTTGGACCTCTTAGCACAAATACCTCTTGGGAGCCCTAACCTGGGTGGCTCAGGCTAGCCTGATTTCATCAGGTCTTGGGAGCTAAGCAGGGCCAGCAGTGGTTAGTACTTGGACGTGAGACCACTGAGGAAGTCCATGGTCACTACAAACTACCTCTGCCTTGAAAACCCTGCAGGGGTTGCAATAAGGTAACTGTGGCTTAACAGCACTTCCCAGCATCACCTCTTGGGAACTTTAGCTTTCAAGGTAATTAAAAAACTGCAGCTTGTGAAAAGGCAGCAGCCATGTTTTAGGTAGCACAGGGAGACTCAGATTTTATAGCTGTTGCACTGACTGCTGATATAGTTTTAAGCACAATTCAAGTCACTGGTCTTGACCTTTAAAGCTCTTTGCAACTTGGGATACAGTTATCTGAAAAACCCTTCTTCCCAGAGAACCGCTTGCAGACTCTGCTTTGCACAACATTGCTGCAGCTAGAAATCTAGCACAGCAGAAAACTGGCTAGGCCAGAATCTACCTTCATGATGTTTCTGGTTTGTTTTTTAACTTACAGTGAGTTGTTATGTTCAGAAGCATTTAATGGTTCTACTGCCTGTAGTCCTCACTTTGCCATCTCATTCAGGTGCATGCATAGATCATGATGTAGATGAAATTGGGTCTGAACTGTCACGCTACAGCATCCTTACTGACCCCTAAAAAGATTTCAGATAGGGCTTTGGGAGGGACCCTGTGTATGCCGCCTTGCATTCCATGGTGGAAAAACAGCATGGATCCATTATATGTCAGCCCTACAGAGGAGGTGCATTCTAAGTTTCTGACTCTCTCTTTTGTATTGTTTTCGCAGAGGGGATCCAGACAAGTGTGACATTTGGGGGAACACCCCTCTCCACCATGCCGCCTCCAATGGCCACATCCCTTGTGTTTCCTTCTTGATCAACTTTGGTGCCAACATCTTTGCCCTGGATAACAACATGCGCTCTCCTCTGGATGCAGCTGCCAGCAGGAACCACTACGAATGTGTCCGAATCCTTGACAATGCTGCTATGGAGATGAACATCAAGAACCCCAAAAGAACCTCCCGCCTGAAGGCCCAGGCCCAGCGTGACGCAGAGAAGCAGATCCAAGAATGTGAACGGCGCCAAGAGAAACATGAATATGAAATGACCAGGCATTACAACAGGACACAAGCTGCAAGAGGAACAACCACCCGGATGCGCGTGTCAAATTTTTTTACCTCTGGTTCATTAGGGGCGCTACCCAAACATTTGAAGGACACCTTCAGGCGAAGGGCAAAAAAGGAGGAGGATCCAGGTGACCAGGACACAGAGTACAGAAACCAAGCAAAGGACATTCCGGCGAGTCGAACAACTGTGATGGGTATGTTCAGTGAAAATGAAGAGGAAGAATTAGAAAACCAAGGCACAAGTGATATTTCTGAAGATGAACAAAAGTCCATTTTTAATCGCCCTGGTCTTGGTAATATTGTTTTTAAAAACCACTTGGCCTCAGGCATAACTGCATTGCCTGAGAAAGAAGAGGTCAGTTTCCAAATACCTGACGAACTGTTTCAGTTCAAAAGGGCTGAAGCTGTTGACGACCCAGATCTGGGGAACGATCCTGAGGAACCTTGGATGGAAGAAGAAATTGGGTGGGATGACGGAAGCACAGAGACCACCCCCCTTGAAGTCTTTCTGGCATCGCTGGACCTGAATGAATTCCTTCCTATCTTGATGAGAGAAAATATCGATTTAGAGACGCTCGTGCTGTGTTCTGATGAAGACTTCCGGAGCATACAGATGCAGCTGGGTCCAAGAAAGAAGATCCTCCACGCAGTAGACAGAAGGAGGCAAGCACTGGCAAAGCCGGGCAAGGCAGAAGACACCAAGTTGTAACTTACAAAGCCCACTAATTCAATCCATTTTTGTGGTTTGGTGGACTTCATGTTAAGAGTTTGGCTAAGAGGATTCAGGGCCAAGCACATGGAAATACAGAGAAAGGTGGGACACCAGCCAGTCTTTAGAAGAACAGATGCATTCGTTAGATTTTTCAAAAATGTATTTATTTTCAGAATAGCCAAGTCAAATCAGCAAACAGTCTTGTCTCTACAAGAATAATCAAATTGCTGATGACAACAGAGACCGTAGAAAGATTTTTAAAAACTTTTCTGTACAGAGCTTAGGACGACTAAGGTTCTCTTTCATTTTATTCTCAGTAGTCAGACTTCCTTGTACAGCTAGGGAGTCCCCCAGGTAGGCAGAGACTGTTTAGCTTTCTTCATCAGTTTATGGACACCTTAAACAAGGGTGCTAGCATGGCACAACAGCAATATCCTCATAACGTTTTGGTGTGTAATGTTCCAGGCCGCTAACTATGGTACAAAACATAAGCTCAGGTTGCACTATGTACATGTCTGCAGATGTGCTTTGGATTGAAAGTGAGTTCTACCCTCAGCTCCTAGATCCAGTGAGACCTGCAAAGTTTCAGCAATTAATTGGTGTGAAATCTTTTTAGTCATTAAGAAACATCTCCTAGTTAACTGGGCAGCAGGGCGATATTGTCCTCTACGTGTGGGCTGCCCTTGTCCCAAAGCTGGCGACTTCAGCTAGTGCAGAATGCTGCAGCCAGGCTGCTAATGGGAATTCATTTATGGGAGCACATTCAGCCTGTGCTGGAAGTGTTGCACTGGCTACCGATAGTGTACTGGATTCGCTTCAAGGTGCTGGTCATTACCTTTAAAGGCTTCTATGGCGAGGGTCCTGCATACCTTAGGGATTAACCTGTGGAATTCACTGCCACAGGAGGTGGTGGTGGCTACAGGCATAGCCAGCTTTAAGAGGGGATTGGATAAAAATATGGAGCAGAGGTCCATCAGTGGCTATTAGCCTGATCCAACATGGCTTCTCTTATGTTCTTATGACCGCCTTTCCCTGCACATGCCCCAGCGAGCACTTTGGTCTGGGTCTCAAAACCTGCTGGCAGTTCCCAGCATCAGAGAATTGAGGCTCAAATAGTAGTAGTAGACCTTTATTGGCATTGAGAGGCTCAAATAAACGAGAGCCAGGGCCTTTTCTGTTGCTGCCCCTAGCTGGTGAAATGAGTCGCTGGAGGTCAGGGCCCTGCAAGAGCTCCCCCAGTTCTGCAGGGCTTGCAAAACGGCACTCTTCCGCCATGCATTTTCATGATGGTAACACCTGCAGCAATAGGACTGGCCCATAAAAATACTACAAACGGTTCACCTCATCACACTATGGCAATTCTGGGACCACTTAAAACTAACCACCATTAGAAGTTAATCACTGTCTGAAACCGTAATATTAGCACATGTAAATGTTTTAGGAATTGCTTTTATTGTTGTGTTATTTTGTTTGGTCACACTAATGTGATTGTGTGACCCTAACCTGTGAGCCGCCCTGAGCCTGCCTTTGGCGGGGAGGGCGGGATATAAAGTAAGTAAATAAATGATGTTTGAAAGTGTCCGTTATTTTCACTATTAAGTTCTTTTATCAATGTACATATATACTGTTTTCACGCACAGCTTACCACGCAGTCACGTTCCTGTTCTCTCCGCAGCGTCCATCAGATTTCCCACTATCCGCGCCGGAGTTACAGGAAGTGCCGCGGCTTTTGCGTAGCAAACGTAAACTGGGTTTTAGTGGTTTACGTTTGCTACGCAAAAGCCACGGCACTTCCTGTAACTCCGGCGCAGATAGCGGGAAATCCGACGGACACTGCAGAGAGAACAGGAACATGACCGCGTGGTAAGCTGTGTGCGAAAACGGTCATAGTGTATTCTTGGAAGAGGCTTTTCTTCTCCTTCCTCACACAGGAAAGAATGCTTCTTTTGGAATCCTGCATAAGCTAAAGACAAAAAAGAGTTTTGCCTTCCAAACTGTTGCTTTAGTCATAGACAAATGTGGGCAGCCTTCAGCAATCAATGATGCAGCTCATACAATTAATCAAAAACTAAGTGGTACTCTGCCTGAAATATGTCTACTTCCAGCTTGACTCAGAACAAGCTGCGTCATCAAATGCTCCATCTGTGTTCTTCAGCAAGGAAAGCTGAGCCAAGGAATGGCCCAGCTGGGAAACCACCAGGACATTTAGGGCTAAAGTATGTGGGAGGTTGAGGATTGGTCTTGAGATTCCCCAAACATGTAAAATCACTGAAAAAGAGCTGTGGGGTATGGAATGAAGCTGCGGTATTGGGATCACTGCACCCCTCCCCCCCCGGTGGCGTTTTCTGAATCAAAAATGTCCCTCTTTGATCCACTTTAAGACACAGCTAGGCAAAAAAGGTAACTGGATATTATGTTTTGGCTCCTTCTCCCTAAGGTTTAAAGTAGCTCCAGGAGATTTTTTTTTAAGTAGCAACTTTTATTGCAGAAAATTACAATGATATAAACTGTGGAGGAGGGGCCATGGCTCAGTGGAGCAGTCTCTTCTTGGCATGCAGAAGGTCCCAGGTTCAGCCCCCCGTATCTCCAGTTTAAAGGATCAGATGGTAGATTACATGAAAGAGCCACTGCCTGTCTCAGACCGTCTTGACCATGATGGACCTGATTTTTTTTTTTTGCCACTGTGTGACACAGAGTGTTGGACTGGAGGGGCCATTGGCCTGATCCAACATGGCTTCTCTTCTGTTCTTATGTACACAGAGTGTTGGACTGGAAGGGCCATTGGCCTGATCCAACATAGCTTCTCTGATGTTCTTATGTGGCAAAGAGTGTTGGACTGGATGGGCCATTGGCCTGATCCAACATGGCTTCTCTTCTGTTCTTATGTACACAGAGTGTTGGACTGGAAGGGCCATTGGCCTGATCCAACATAGCTTCTCTGATGTTCTTATGTGGCAAAGAGTGTTGGACTGGATGGGCCACTGGCCTGATCCAACATGGCTTCTCTTCTGTTCTTATGTGACACAGAGTGTTGGACTGGAAGGGCCATTGGCCTGATCCAACATGGCTTCTTTTATCTTCCTATTGAGTATGAGGCTGCTGTATGTGTGTTCACTATCCCTGAACAAGAACAGAAGCATTTTCTGTGGCATGAAATTCCTCAGCTTTGAAAGGGGGGTGCAACCTGGGAGCTTGCGTGTTACCATTGGAAATTGTCTCTTGGACAGTTTTGTTCTGTGAGCTAACTCGGGGGCATCTTTTCCAGTGGAAGTACAAAGGGAAACAAAGTACTAAACAACTTGAAGCAGGTTCCAGCTGATACCACCTCATAGCCACAAAATATGCTCAGCAGGTTAACAGTTAGCCATCTTTACCTTTAGAACAAATCTGGGGCTTTATTGTGAGAGGGGAACTTTTGACTGAGAGAGCAGTTGGAATTAGCTCCCCCAAAGCCGTTTCTGCAGTGTTTTCCCAGCGCTTGAAGTGATGCAAAAGCCACATGCATTGTGATGCAAAAGGGGAAGGGATAGAAACTCCATTGTAAACCCCCTCCCTCAAAAGGCAGCCAACACTGCTGCCTTGCGTAGGTCAAATTAATTGGCAGTTGGAGCCATCTTTGTTCTCGCTGCCCCCCCCTGCTCTTTTCTCTCTCATCAGATTCAAGAAATGATGGCGTTTCTCAGGGGAACTGAGACTTCCAATCAAGCAAAAAAGGTGTCCTATGAAACTATACAGAAAAAAAGACTATTGTTATTAAAAACGCTATCCAATTCTTGCTTTAGAAAAAGAACGACTGCTTTTCCTCAAGGCGAAGACTTTTTAAAAAGGAATAAAGTATGAGTCCAGTGGCACCTTTAAGACCAACAAAGCTTAATTCTGGATATAAACTTTTGTGTGCATGCACAGTTCTTCTACAGTCATTAGTGAGAGGCTCTCCTGATCAAGAAATTACCAGCCTACAAAGCTACTTGGCTGGATGTCCTCAGACCTCTTCCTTTCAGCTGGCAGCCAACCAGGACTCAAAGACCAACTTTGCAGCAACCGTGTCTTCGATTGCCATCCCTAAAACAAGAAGCAGAGCTGAAATCTTTGTATTATGACATTTTTATGTGCCACAACTGAGGTTTGGAGCCAGGCAAGTGGGAAGCTGTTGGTCTAGCCTGGAACCTGAATGTTACCATTTTGGGAAGGAGTATTTTTTATTTCTCCCTCCTATGCCTTATGGTGCCCTGATCTGAATGGCCCAGGCTAGCCCCATCTCATCAGAGTTAAGCAGGGTCAGCCCTGGTAAGTGTTTGGATGGGAGACCAGCAGGGAACAGCAGGGTCACTATGCAGAGGCAGGCAATGGCAAACCACCTCAGCTGGTTCCCTTGCCTCAAAAACTACAGAATCACTGTAAATCAGCTGTGAATTGACAGCAAAACCACCCCCAAACTGTAGAGTTAGAGGGATTGGAAGCCTTCCCCTCAACACTGTTTTTTCCCAACTCCACTCTCCTCTCCTCCCATCATGCACCTGTTATTTAACGGAGGGATATCTAGGAGGTCCAACTATGGAGTTCCTAAACAATTATTGGCAAAGTCTCTTTGTCTTCTTTCAATATTTAGGTTAGATGGGTTAGAGGTAAAACTGAACTATCTTAAACCTCAGGAAAGTGAGGTAAAAAAATCCCCAAACTCTAATAAAGGATGGCCCAAAACCAGAATAGTCATGAATGAAACTGAAGGCAGCAAACACACGATGCTTATTTATTATGTTTCTGTCCTTCCTTATTGAGAGGGGTGTGTGAGATTGTCTCTTCCCTGGGCTTGATCTTCACAACCCCTTGAGGTAGGTTAGGCTAAGTGTGTACAGTGGGGTCCCAGGTCACTCATCGAGTGTTTATAGCTGAATAAGAATTTGAACTTGGGAGCGGGGTCCTAGATCTAGTCCAACTCCTGTTCACCCCTTCATTTTGTCATTCCCAATGATGCTAATTTCTTCTGTCGGGTTTCTTTCAAGAGCAACTGTCTGCCCACTAATCACCCACATTCCCAGACAAGGAGACCTTCCCTGGGAAATAACTGAGCCCTGTCTTCGGTGGCCCTTGAATCTCGGGGAGGGGGGGCTTATTCTTACCAAGGGATTTGAACACAGTTGTTTTCTCACACAGGGCTGGTTTTGTTCCCAGCAACACCTCGCCCAGCTCAGCAAAAATCTTTGCCTGCAAACAAACAGAGAGCTTTATTGTTTGGGCACCTATCAACAGAGACACTCCTAAAGGGGCTTTGCATATTGCTGGAGAAAGATCCTGTGTAAGTTATAGCAATTGTTTGCAACTAGGTTTCCCTGTGTGGCCAAGACAGTCCAGTCGGGAACAAATGCTATGGTACAGTAGCGCAATATCCATTTAGCCGTCTACCTGATTCTTTCTATAGAACTGATGGACTCTCAAAGCACAGAGGATGCACCTTTTTCCCCCCTCAGTGATCCCAAATGCAACACTTGCTAGGAGTGGCCCAAACAAAAAGCCAAACAAGGGAACTGACTCAGGTCCCAACATTCTAGGGGGCACCAATCTAATCTATGTAAAAGCTCATGGGATTCCCAAAGAGAGATGCTCAGAGGCAACTTAGTACCTTCTCCAGTGGGCCTTTCCAAGAAGAAAGAAAAAGGCTTTTAGGCTGCAGTGGCCATTTGGCAGGGCCATTCAGAAGCCAGGACAAGGGCTATAATATTTTTCCTGAGGGCAGATGGCTTTGCAGGCCTGGGAAACAACTGCCTTGTTTTACTCTCCTGAGAATGGACGGCAGAAGTCCACATCATCGGGGCAGAGAGTCTTTGCCACCTGCTCTGCTTCTCCCTTCCAGCCCTGCAGGTCTAAAGAGAACACCTTCCTTCCTGGAAGGAACAAAATACCTGGAGGGAGACCATTGCCATCAGGGACAAAGCTTTTCCCACCTGCTCTGTTCCCTGTCCCTCTCCTGTGGATTAGTTTGTTGCTGCCAGGTAGATTTGTATTTTTGTCTGCATGTGTTTGCCCTAACCTGGGTAGGCCAGGCTAGCCCGATCTTGGAAACTCAGCAGTCATCTCTTGCCTTGAAACCCCTACAAGGTTGCTGTATGTCAATTGTGACTTGGAGGCATTAAAAGTGCGTATTTATGGCCTGCTGCTTTCTTACATTGTAAACCACTGAGTCCACACTCAGCAGAGAAGAACAGGGTAAAAGTATCCAAATAAATACATACATGCCTGTGGGTCTGGGATGATATCTGGCAACAGCCAGAAGCTACTTAAGGAGAAGTAGATGCTATTGAGGTCTGTGGGGCTTATTTCACCTCTTTCTCACAGTCTTTTGTGTGTTTCTTGAATTGTAAAGGGGCAGAGGGAATCTTTCTCTGGGGCACTCCTGCCACTTGGGACATGGACGCAGGGTTTTAAAAAAACCCAACTGAAGCATGATGGACATTAAACATTTGGGGACTCTCGGGGCCTTAGTTCTTTGCAGTTCTCTCGCCTCAATACCCCCGTCACAGTCAAATAACAAGCACACTTAGTCCCTGCTGCTGTTCTCTTTTTGTGACATTCCCATCTTTCATGTTTTACGCCTGCACAAATCATGCAGCTCTACAGCCAGTGGTGGTCCTTCCCATGTGGAGCTACATCCCTCTCCTTAAACCACGCCCCAAAATTGTTCTAGGGAAGGATGCCAAAGGTGTCTCATCCAGAGAAGATCATTCAAAATGTCTCCAAAAAAGGCCTCTGTGCTTTAACCAATTTAAAAGATGCGTCTGTGTGTGTGTGGGGGGGGGGGGGGGGGGAGACAATCCTTCCTTTTCTTACCCCAGATAAAATAACATCTCCGGATTCCCGCATAGCAGCCTCTTTGGAATCCACGTACAGCACAGAGTTCCTCATCACGTCATCATCCAGCTCCCGCCAGTCTGGCCTGCTCGCTCCGACAGCTAAGAGGCAAAGAAAAAACAAATCCGATGGAGAAGACCATTCTCCAAGAGTGCCACGCATGTTATCACAGACAATGGGAAAGTATCTTTGCATCCCAGAACTCTGGTCGGCTGGTGCGAGTCTTGAGCTACAGCTGCAGACTTCCTCAGCCTCAGAGATCTGCAACCACAAAACAGAAACCATGGCTTCTGGCCCATGAGGGAAAAGGGGTATTGTACGGATGAATAAGACACAGAAGTGGAATGTTTTGGGTCAATCTTATGATAGTCCCTGGGGAGCAGAGATAATTATTCTCCGTTTATGGAGAGAGATTTTGGAGGCTAAATTCCTCACTTCATGACCTCGTGTGTTTTTGTAAGTCCATGACTGAAGTCAGGCCCAGTGCATGGGGTTCTGGCGCCCAAGGCCTGAGGAGGATGCCAAGGAAGGGAAATGCCGAAAGAGCGGCAGAGGCTCAGGGGTGCCACATGTGGGGAGCGGAGCCTCACCCCTGCTGGGAGCTGGTGTCCTAGGCCTAGTTCGCCGACTCCCACACGCCAGCCCTGACTGAAGTCTGTATTAATGCAGATACAGATATTGCTATAACTACGTCATGTGCTTCTATCAATGTTTTAGGCCTCTCCAACCATTCAGACCCACGACACGCTAGGGTTGCCAGGTCCAACTCAAGAAACATCTGGAGACTTTGGGGATGAAGCCAGGAGCAAGGATGTGACAAGCATGATTGAACGCCAAAAGGAGTTCTGGCCATCACACTTAAAGGGACTGCACACCTTTTAAATGTGTTCCCTCCATTTGGAAATAATGAAGACACCTTCTTTTGGGGCTCATATAACTGGATCCCCTGGTTCAATCTTTTTAAAATGAGGGGGGGCATATTTTGAGGAGAGGCACTGGATGTATGCCGAAAATTTGGTGCCTCTACCTAAAAAAACAGCTCCCCCAGAACCCCAGATACCCATGGATCTATTCTCCATTATACCCTACGGGGATTGGTCCCCATAGGGTATAATGGAGTGCCCAGCAGACATTTCCTGCTCCCTCTGCTAACCCTGAAGTGGAGGGAAGGGCTCCAGACCTGGGGATTGGCAACCCTACAACACGCTGTTGCAGAGATGAGGCTATTTTTGTTCTCTATGAAGCTATCCTTCCGAACATAGCTGTTCTGTGGAAGAAGATGGAGTGATTGGATGCTGCCTGTGATGTCAGCAACAACAAATCACCTCAAAAGCAGCTCTCCCATACCTGCTATGTGGAGAAAGACTCCCAGGCTCCTGGCACTGAATCCTCCTGGGTTGTGCAACTACCCAACATGGTGCAGCAGTCATAGTGTCAGATGAGAATTCTGGGAGACCCAGGTTCAAATCCCCACTCTGCTGTGGAAACTGGGTGATTGGGCTAGTCACACACACCCCTAACCTACCTCATAGGATTGTTGTGAGGATAAAACGGAGGAGAATGTTGGCTGCTTTGAGTTCTCATTGGGGAGAAAGGTGGGATATAAGTGAAGTAAATAAAATAAACTATCCCACAAAAGCCAAAGGAGCTTGGGGCAGGGCTTTCGTTAGTCTTCTCTCAACAAGTTCTCCAGGATGTGTTCTTTTGCTAATCCTCCTTCCTGACTGCAAGGGAGATTGTGTGTTTTTAATTAAAAGTCTTGTAATTAAAAGAGGATCCAGAGTCATCTGTCTCCTTTCAGACTGATAAACGACCCAGAAGAGAGCTGGATGGTAAGAGAGTTGCGTAGGCAGAGAGGACTGCAGCATCCATCCAAAAGCCTACTCAGGCATCACTAAAGGGTCACCAAGGGAAAGAAACAACACAGAGAGTCAGGCAGCTCTTGTGTCTAAGTGTTGCCTCGGTGAAGGAAGACGCTAATTGCTCCTGCTGTGCTTCAACGCAGGCCGAAAACCCTTCAGACAAAGCATTCAACCAAGAGGGAACAAGACAATCAGGGAGACATGGATGAACTGCTCTCTCCCTTCCCACTGTTCACTGCCACAAACCCTTTCCTGTTCCCTCAGAGACACAAAGGTGGCTGGGCGGGTGGGAGGGAAGCATAAGGGGAGATGAAAACTAGGACAGGTCAAGGGAGGTTCTGCATCTCTTCCCCCACCCTCGGTGCCGGAAGCTTCTCAGATGCACAGAAGACCAAGCTGTCTGCAGTCTTCTATCTGGTTCTCTATCAGGACCGTGACTGCTGGTGTCAAATTGTGAGCCAGTTTGGTATGGTGCTTAAAATGTTAAGATTCAGATCTGGGGAACCCAGGTTCAAATCCCCACTTGGCCATGGAAGCTCGCTGGATGACCATGGGCCAGTCACACTCTCTCAGCCGAGCTTACCTCACAGGGTTGCTATGAGACTAAAACTGGGGGAGAGGAGAGTGATGAAAGCTGCTTTAGATCCTCCCTGGGGAGAAAGGCAGAATATAAATACAATAAATACAAATAAATGAGATAAGGGGATGGCCACAGAGAGCAGGAAGGACAGTACAAATAGCACATTTCTGTCACTGGGCTATTAGCACATGATGAGACCTCACAAGCAAGAAAGAAGCAGCATTTGGAATCAATTTCAAACAGCCGAGCCTGTCGTTTAAGCTACGAGGGAAAAGGGGTTAGAATTTAATAAAACTTTTGTCTGCAATAAAAAGGGAAAACTCAAATGTTGAACAAGAAAAGCCAGATTCAGCAAGGAGGACGCCAGTTTTATTCTCCTTCCCTTCAACATGAAGAAGGAATCTCGGAGCCGCTTACAATCTCCTTTCCCTTCCCCTCCCCACAACAGACACTCTGTGAGGTAGGTGGGGCTGAGAGAACTCTGACAGAAAGCCTGTGAGGGAACAGTTCTGTGAGGACTTGTGAGTGACTAAGGGTCACATCAGCAGCTGCATGCAGAGGAGTGGGGAATCAAACCCAGTTCTCCCGAATGAGCCTGTTCTACAGGAAGGGTGGGCTAAAAATCGAATAAAATAAAAATAAATAAATAAAAGTCCGCTTAGCCACTACACCAAACTGGTTCCACAAGAAGGTGTCTGGCAATCTGAGGAGAGATTAATGCAATTATTTTTAAACGCCAGGCCAAGTATTTAACACTGTAGAACAGACCAGCTGCACAGCTGCCCCTCAAACCCCAGCATGAAACGCCTTATGAAGAACTTTAATCGTTCCCTTTGCAGTGGCCTTTAGATCCACCTGCATACGCCTGAGATCATTACCTGAAGCAGGTTTGTTTACCCTCTTCATATTTTGCTTCCTTGAAACCTTTTAATCTGGATCAGCTAATCCTTACGGCTATAATTAAAGCACAGCAGGTGTGATTTAAAAAAAAAAAGAAAAAAGAGTTTTTATTACCTGCCCAACAATTTCAAAGGTCTGGATTCACATGACAATAGGAGAGAGTGGGGGAACTTGAAATAGCTGCCTGGGAGCATTCAGGCACTGCCAAGCATGAAATTGTCTTCGCCTCAGGGCCATTCTAAAGATGGTGGTGTCTGAAGGTCTGACTTGCAGACACTACCACTATTTTGAAGTGATATAAGAATGCTGAGGCAGGCTGAGGTGCTGTTGCGTCCTTCTGCACACCTTTTCAAGTGCCTACATGACTGAAATCCCCCCTCCTGAGCTGTTCTGGCACCTGAAAAGGTGTGTGGGGGGAACAAGAACACCTCAGCCAACTGTGCTGTGTGTCAGTCCCTCATGGCGTTTTTAAATCGCTTTAAAATGGCTACAGCATCCATGTTTTGACTTGTGGACACCATCTCATCTACCTTGACCCTAAGCTGTAATATAAAGAGTCTGGAATGGAACAAAATACACACACACACCAAGGGAGATAAGGGTCACTCCCTATCGGCTGACTGTCCAGCAACGTGCCAATTTTATTCTATGCCTGCTTGACATAGCCATGGATCCTTGGACGTGGAAACAGACTTTCCTGTGCCTCTGGGCTTGGAAACCTCTCTGTGTGGTCTGCCAGGGAACACCCTCTCTGGAAACTGAACTTGGATAGTATCAGCTATCCAAAGCAAAGAGTCAATTAGAATTGCCAGGCATTGCTTGGCAACTGGTGGGAAGCTTGTGAGAGGGACACAGTGTCACTGGAGAGCTTTTTTAAAAAAATACAGCCTCTTGTAATAACCAGAAGTTCATACATGAAGTGACAAAGGGTAGCTCTGGGGATCACCAGAAGCTCTATGGTAAGAGTGTCCGCTACAGGACAGCCTAGAGAGCCCCTGCTCCAGACCACACTGGCTCAGCACATTACAAAAGCCAACAATAATTTTAGCGGCAAAAGAGGGGAAAAAACAGTGAATAAAGTATACTTTACCATTGATATGGGCCCCAGGTTTTACCCATTCTCCATGTAAAATCGGTTTTGTTGCCATAGTGACTGTGATAATCACATCTGCCCCAGTGACAGCCTCTTGGACAGTAGAGCAGATTTGTACGGGTCCAGCCACTGAGCGGGCAAATTTCTCGGCATTCTCTTTCGTGCGATTCCATACCCTCACCTCCAAGGAAAATTTTAAAAGTACAATGTATATAATTAGTGAAACAAATGCCTAATAAAGGTGATGAGAGAAGGAATCGAATAATTAGGTCAGTTAACAACCATGGCCTCAGGGTTTACCTCCTAATGCTTCCTGTTGTCTGCTACATCAGCTCAGCTGATCGGCTCCGGAGAAAACCAGAAGACGACTGCAGTTTTATAACCCACCCTTCTCTTTGAATCAGAGACTCAGAGCAGCTTACAATCTCCTATATCTTCCCCCCACAACAGATACCCTGTGAGGTGGGTGGGGCTGAGAGGGCTCTCACAGCAGCTCCCCTTTCAAGGACAACTCCTGTGATAGCTACGGCTGACCCAGGGCCATTCCAGCAGGTGCAAGTGGAGGAGTGGGGAATCAAACCCAGTTCTCCCAGATAAGAGTCTGCACACTTAACCACTACACCAAAGTGGTACTTAACTATTGGGAAAGTGTTCGTCCACATGGACCCATTCCTCTAGTAAGGGCAGTTGACTTCTGTCTTCCAACTACTTAGCCATATATGGTATCTGAAAGATCTGTAGTTGAACCTCCCACCATATCAAGGAAGAGAGAGGGAGATACAGTCTGTGGTCACAGTATTAAGGAAGGGGAGTTGTTTTCCTCTGCGCTGGAACATCTTCATGAAACTATCTGGATCTTGGCTAGAAGGATCATCAACCACCACCCCAAAGGCCCTGTCAACACCTTTCATAGAGACTTCCACCCCTCTTTAGAAAAGGCATTTAACATGTGTTGTATTTGCTCCTCCCACCAAATAAGAAGCTTCTCTTACCTCCTTAAAAGAGAACAGCTCCATGAAGATCTCGTAGTGGCTACGGGCTTGAATACCAGCCCCGAGGATACAGAGAACTTCCGAATTGGCCGGCATCAACAACTATAAGGCATAGGGTTGCCAAGTTCAATTTAAGAAATATCTGGGGACTTTGGGGGTGGAGCCAGGAGACTTTGGGGGTGGAGCCAGGAGCAAGAGTGTAACAAGCATAACTGAGCTCCAAAGGGAGTTCTGGCTATCACATTTAAAGGGACTGCACACCTTTTAAATCCTTCCATAGGAAATAATGAAGGATAGGGGCACCTTCTTTCGGGGCTCATAGAATTGGACCCCTGGTCCAAACTTTTTGAAACTTGGGGGGTATTTTGGGGAGAGGTTCTGGATGCTATGCTGAAAATTTGGTGCCTTGACCACAAAAAACAGCCCCCCCCAGAGTCCCAGATACCCGCGGATCAATTCTCCATTCTTTTCTATGAGAATAAGTCTCCCTAGGGAATAATAAAGTTCCCAGCAGACATTTCCCTCCCCTCCTCCCACTTTCTGATTATCCTGAAGGCCTCTAAACCAAGAGATCCCCTGCCCCCACCTGGGGATTGGCAACACTAATAAGGCACCCATCAAGAGAAGAACTGGTTGTTAAAATGGTCCCAAACGGACAGCTTTGGCAAACGCTCAGGTTGAAACTCTCATTCCTCACCCCACACAGAGAGAACCTACACTATAATTCCGTGCTCCTTAGAGGCCACATTAGATTTGTCTCATGAGATCAGTGCTCAGAATCAGAGTTTTAGAAAGTTAAATCTAGCCACGTGGCAATATTTCGAAGCCTACTGATTTCAGTGGATTTGGAAGAGTGTAACTATGCTTTGGATAGCACATTGTATGTATGAGAGCGAGCACGTAGTTTGGCCTTTAAACCTCTGCTGTACATCACAGAAACCAATTGCAGTGGAAGCTGTTTGTGTGGTTTATTTGCTAGCCAGTCATCCAACTCTGGGAAAGTCAGTGGAGGACTGGCCCAAATAAAACCCTAAGGATCTTTTTACATGGAATATTCATAATCTATGAATACTCAATACCCAGAGTGACTGCCACAGCAAAGGAGATTTAAAAAGCCTACAGAAATCTGCAACAGCTTTGAAGTCAAAAGCACATACTGCAGAGTATTTCTAGATAAAGATTCAAAGGATCTGTGAATAAAGACACACCAGTGCTTTGAAGAACAGCACCTTTGAACAGGGGGAAGGACAAAAGAGGAACCTGCTAATCACTTAATTTGAGCACCAGCCCTTTGATTTTCAACATTAATTCTGATTGATCCAAGCAGGCAGCCGTGTTGGTCTGAAGCAGCTAAACGAAGCAGGAGTCAAGTTGCACCTTTAAGACCAACCAATTTTTATTTAGAACGAAAGCTTTTGTGTGCTCTTAAGCACACTTCATCAGACGAGGAATCCAGCAGAGTGAGCAAAGCCATCCATTGCTGAGCAGAGCCATACACAGCTGGTAGACAGTAGCATACTT
Organism: Heteronotia binoei; assembly: GCF_032191835.1. Lineage (NCBI taxonomy): Eukaryota > Metazoa > Chordata > Lepidosauria > Squamata > Gekkonidae > Heteronotia > Heteronotia binoei. Next base: position 23,635,693 of record NC_083242.1, read on the forward strand.
ATGCTACTCAGATCAAAAGTTTGCTCAATTTGTTGATTTTACTAGTCTCTCATTGTACCATTTTACATTCTAAACCACTGCCTACCAGATAATTTTACTTCACTGTCATTGGTTCTTAAATCTGTACCATGTTGCGTTCTTGGCCACTGCCTACCAGCTCTGTATGGCTCTGTTCAGCAATGTATGGCTTTGCTCATTGTGCTGGATTCCTTGTCTGATGGAAGTGTGCTTAAGAGCACACAAAAGCTTACCTTCAAAATAAAATTTTGTTGGTCTTAAAGGTACCACTTGACTCCTGCTTTGTTCAATTAATTCTGATTGATGATTTGTTTGGGGGGGGGGTAACGTGCCACCCAGAAAACAGGCTGAAAATAAACATAAAAAGCTTCCAGAGAGGCTAGCTCAGGGGTGTCAAACATGCAGTTCGGGGGCTGAATCAGGCCCCTGAGCAACTGGCTGTCATCTGCTTCCTTCTTCCTCCCTCTTGCTTCCTACAAAGAAAGCACCTTTAAGACCAATCAGTGCTCACGTTTTAAGCATGTTTTTAAGTTTTAAAAAATCTATATATTTGTGTCTGCTACCTAATCTTAAATAGGTACACACATGGCCCGGCCCGACATGACTCGGCCCGACAAGGTCTCGTTTATGTCAGATCTGGCCCTCATAACAAATGAGTTTGACACCCCTGGGCTAGCTAATGTTCTGGGGTAGACAAGACACTGAAATCTAGTGAGGTGGCTACACAGCGTTACAACTAACAAGATGTTAATGCAACACAGGTTTTTATTGACTAACATCTACTTTCATCAGACCCATGAGGTGCATCGTCATTAGACCCATATATGAGATTATTTTTTTAATTACAAAATTCCTGCTTTTTTTTTCCTGCTTAAACTCATAGCTAAGCATCTGTCTAGAAAAGACTCACTACACGCATCTAATGTAGCATTCCAAGCCCTGGGCATAGTGGTTTGAGGCTTGCTATAAACTGATGGTCCAGAAAGCAGAAACTCCTAGCATTCTCAACAGAAAACCACACAAAGGAATACCAATTAGATGTGATTCGTCATCCTATTAAACTGCAAATGACACACACGGACTGAGTTTATTTTGCACTGATCTGCTCCAATATGGCTGAGCACACAGCAGCTCAGGTCTCTTGATGGAGGGGGGGGGGCGGAATCCATCAAGTTACATCAATTTGAGGCCCATTTGTTTTCTTACCCTGAACCCTGACCGTTGCCAGCAAATTGTCTCAAGGGACATTGCTCAAATTGCAGGAGACACTCTGGCAAACAGAAGCAAGGCAACAAGAATCACCCCCAGGCTTTAATCCGCTTCCTAAGGAAATCTCCTTTGCCTCAGTCTGGTGCTACTGCACACCAATGGGCTTGCAATGCTATGAAATAATTAACTGGCAAAAGGCTGGAAGAAACAAAGACCCAGAATAGAAGGGGAAGTCCTTTTACTGGCAGATGCCTGCTTTGTGTAGCACCAACTGTTTTTATTAAGTAGCATGAACTATGACAACACCCACCTTGGTGGCTATCGCGGACACTGCGGCTGTTCGCTTGGCTGTAATGACGCTGCCATCCATGACCTTTTCCAAAGGAAAACATCAAGCAGAAGTAAAATAGTTCAGGACAGGATACAAGTTTTTCCTTGTGTAAAACCAGACCCACAGCTAACATCCCCTTTGCTTCCAAAATCTATCCACCCATCCTACTCTCCCACATTTTACCTTTACAACCATCTTGCCAAGTAGGCCAGGCCGAAACTGCATAACTGTGACTTGGGGAGTTTCATCGCCAAGTGGGAATTCAAACCCAGATCCCACTATGCCATAAACGGTTTTCAGTTCTGAGACTGCAGTCATTTGTTAAGCTGCTCAAAGAATTATTATATCATAGATGAACTGGAATGGGTTAGAGGAGGGTGACAACCAGGCCTCAGATGCAGCAGGAGCTCACAGGAGTGCAGCTCCTGAACCTTTCTGATGGCCCCCCTCCTCCTTCCCACCTACCTACCTTGTCCATTGAATAGTAGGTGCAGCTGCATAACAATCCCTGGATTAGAAGAGCGGGCAGCCAGCCAGCCACCAGGGGCCTTGCCACACCCTCAGCAGCCCTCGTTAACCCCTGGAGAAGCCTGTGTCACCCTTTCTCCACTTCTTATGTGATTTTGGGCGGTGGGTGGCTTGCTGGCCTTTTGAATGTTGGAGGGGGTGGCCAAGGAGAGTGAGATCCTTTTACTCCATGACTCTCGAGCTTTCTAAGGAGCCTTTGATGAGGAACTTTATCAAAAGCTTTCTGGAAGTCAAGGTAAACAACATCTATTGGGTCTCCTTTGTCCACATGTTTGTTCACCCCCTCAAAGAAATGCAACAGGTTAGTGAGGCAAGATCTTCCCTTACAGAACCCATGCTGAGTCTTCCTCAATAACCCGTGTTCATCAATGTGCCTACTCATTCTGTCCTTGATAATGCTTTCTATCAACTTTCCCAGTATTGAAGTCAGGCTGACTGGCCTGTAACTTCCCAAGTACTTCCCTTGGAGCCCACCAAGCTTTACAGAAAGTGAGTGGGGCTTCTTGTTGGCTGCCCTCATTCAAACAAAAAGGTTTCCACTGGGGGATCAAGAGGTCTGGTAAGCATCTGGGCTTTCCTTAGTCAGCATGTGGCTCCATTCCCCCTTTTCAGGAAGTGTGAGGAAGAAAGTATTCTGTTTGGCTCCACCTCCTGCAGCAGCCATTTTGGGTTTGGCTCCACCTCCTGTGGCAGCCATTCTGCAGTGGTACCCATGATCCCCTCTCAAAATTCTGTATTGCCCACAGGCTCTAAACCGTTGGGGACCCCAGGGTAGAATGTCATAAAAGGACTTGGCAGACTTGAAGTCAAAGCTTGCTCTGTTATGAAGCTCACAGCATATTATCTCTGCCTCAAGCTGACCCATCCCACAGGTTTGTGGTGAGGATACAGCAGAGGAGGGAGAGAACCAGAACTGGTGTTCCTGGGGGCAGGATAAAAACACAAGACATTGACAGACCAACCGCCCAGTTCCTTTCTGGCCTAGAATCTGAACTCAGCTCCACAGTTCCAGACACTGGAACACACCAGCTGCAAGTTCAAGATCCATTTCTACCAGTGGTGAACATCACTGCCACCTCAGAAACTTACAGCTTTTAGAGTCCCGTTGGTTGGATCGAATAAGAGTACTGTTGCTTGGTGTGAAGGAACAGAAGGGTCCTTGAGGTGCTCATAAAAGGTCACCAACTTGGTGGTTAATGCATCATCCTTTTCACTGTAAGCAGGCATCACGCCCAAGAACCTTCAGAAAACAGAAGCAAACCTTTGACTGTTTCAGTTTCTACCCCTTGTTGGCAACCCAGCTGATGAGAGATGAGTAAGCTTTAAGTAATATATTAAACAGAAAAAAAACCAACACATTTCCCTCATACCCCAGGACAATTTAAAGAAAAAACTTATAATTCTTTAATGGGCTCTGAATCACAAAACCTGATAGAAAAATACAGGGTATGAAAAGAAACTGAAAGATTTTTGGCTTTAATTTTTAGTATAACCAGGGTTTTTTTTTTTAGCAGAAATGGACAGGAATGCAATTCCAGCTGGCATAGCATCAGGAGGTGTGGCCTAATACACAAATGAGTTCCTCCTGAAACAATAGTGATGTGAGGGGTGTGGCCTAATATGCAAATAAGTTCCTGCTGGACTTTCTCTACAAAAAAAGCCCTGAATATAGCTAAGGTTTTTTGTTCATGCAAAGACTTCACAACAACCTTGGGAGGACAACATGTTGCTGGGAAATCATGTGCTCCCTAGAATGAATTCCAGAATCCTGTCGGTATTGAGCCTCAAATGGTTCTCTTTACATTTATTTTTATCAAGATTTTATCCTAGCAATGATCTCCTCTCAAACATTCTCAAAAGAGGAATCTTAGAGAGAATTATCTTCCAAAAGCTATCCCAGAACTGTTTAGGAGGCACACTATTGACATATTTGGGAACAGAACATCCTACCCAGAACAAACAAAACAGAAATTCATCACTGCTCTGCAGAACCTTAAAAAAAGAACTGTGAACCACTAAACAGATGTGCCCTAGTTCTGATCAGCAAAGGGTAATCCAGTGAGTGGGGGTGGGGAATCACCAACAGTTTTTCCTGGCAAGGTGCTTGCTCCGTTAACAGATGCAGGAATCCAAGAGGTGGTATGTGCAGAAATGCAGGTCAGTCTTGCGGGTTTCCAAGGCACAGGAGCCTTTTAAACAAAAATAAGTAGGGGAGAAGAGGGGGAGGAAGAGAAGGATGATCCCTCCAAAAATAGGGTTGCCAGCTTTTAAAAAATATGTCTAGCCTGCCGTTGTGCCAGCCACTCAAGGGCAGAAGTCAGCAAGAGAATCTCTGCAGAACAAACCTGCTGCGTTAAAAGCACAGGAGCCAAGGTCAGTATAAAAGTTGGCAACCCTGCGGAAGGAAGGAAGGAAGAAAGAAAGAAAGAAAGAAAGAAAGAAAGAAAGAAAGAAAGAAAGAAAGAAAGAAAGAAAGAAAGAAAGAAAGAAAGAAAGAAAGAAAGAGCCAGCCTTTGGGACGAGGCTGCCCCCCCACTCGCACCCTTCTCTCACCCGCTGTACTTCTGGATGGGGACCACGGTGCGCATCGGCTGCACGACGCCTCCCTCGGGGCCGCTGGAGAAGTCCGCCAAGGCGGCTTCCAAGGCGGGGATGAGCAGGCTGGCGGAGGGGAAATGCTCCTCCACGGCTTCGGCACCCAGGAAAAACGGCGGCGGAACTCGCTGACTCATGCTCGCGGCGGGCGGCACTCACACTCCCACCCACCCACCCACAGCGGCCGGGCTAGGGGCTACTCGCGCGTCGCCTCTCTGCCAAGAGCAGCAGCCCGGGCCGACTGAGGCGCGCCGAAGTGCCGGCGGCCCTGCAGAGCTGAGCACCGCCTAGCGGGCGAGCTGAGCAGCCAGCCAATGGCAGAAGGCGGGCCCGGCGGCCCGGGACTCCCCCACGGCAATCCAAGCAGCAGGAAACCCGACCCGGGAAGGCGAGCCCGGGCAGGATGCGGAGGCAAGGACCGTCGAGCAGCAGCAGCAGAACTCCCCACCCCCGGCTGCTTCACGGCGAGATGGGGGCAGCCGGGTTGAGCTGAAGCCACTCAGGAGGAAGAAGTGGGCGTGCGCGCACACCGAAAGCGTCTGCCTGCCCAGAATGAAACTTCGTGGGTCTTTAAAGTGCCCCTGGACTCGAGGTTTGTTGTTCAAAACCAAGTTTTTGGTCTCTGGTTCTGCCACGAAGCCGTGCGTCTATGACTTCTGTGGGGCAAGCTCTGCCCATGGACATATGTGATTGGCTGGTGATCTTGGGGTGGCCCAAAGCAAAAATCATGAGGATTCATGAGGATCCCTGGTTCAAAACCAAGTGTTTGGTCCCTGGCGGAGCCACGAAGCCTTCTGCTGCAGAAGGCTTTTTGCCAAGTGGGGGAGAGGCAGGTGGAAGGAAACCCCCCTATTTGCTCGCAAGCTGCAGTCCCTTCTTCAAAGTTTTCGGGTTAGCTGCTTTGACTTGGCCATTTTCAGCGCCTCTAGCTTTTGCCCCTACCCCAGAAAGCTTCTGAGAAGTGACAAGCGGATGGGAAAGGGTGCCCCCTGAGTTTTTAAATAGCCCCCCGACTTTTAAAATCCTGGCTACGGCCCTGGGTTGCCTATTTCCAGGTGGGAAGGAGAGAAACTAAGCTTCCGTGCATACTGTCTAAAAGGTAAAGGTAGCTGTGCAAGCACCAGTTGTTTTCCACTCTGGGGTGACGTTGCTTTCACATTTTCACGGCAGACTTTTTACGGGGTGGCTTGCCATTGCCTTCCCCAGTCATCTACACTTTCCCCCCAGCAAGCTGGATACTCATTTGACCGACCTCGGAAGGATGGAAGGCTGAGTCAACCTCAAGCCGGCTATCTGAAAACCCAGCTTCTGCTGGGATCGAACTCAGGTCGTGAGCAGAGGGCTCCGACTGCAGTACTGCAGCTTTACCACTCTGCACCACGGGGCTCTTAACGCATACTGTCTAAATACTACTAATAAGAATTTCTTAAGTACAGACAATAGAAATAGAAAAATCTTAAATACTTATTAAGTCGCAATATGCATTCATACAGAAATACTGACAGAACAGGACATTTTAAAGGGAAAGCAGCAATCAGTTCTCATACAGTTCACAGTTCCACAGATGTCCAATTTCTTTTTTTTCCCCACTGAATAGTCAACCTAGAAAGAAAAGAAATTCGACTTACCTGACTGTTGCTTTCCCTTTAAAATATACTGTTCTATTGGTATTTTTGTATGAATGCATATTGTGATTTCTATTGTCTGTACTTAAGAAATTCTTATTAGTAGTATCTAGACCAGGGGTGTCAAACATGTAGCCCGGGGGCCAAATCAGCCCCCCCCCCCGAGCAACTGGCTGTCATCTCCTTCTTTCTCCCTTTCTCTGGCTCCCTTCTGCATAACAGCTTGCTTTGCCAGACTTTCTCAATTGCACAGGAGCTATAGAACGAAACCTCTATTTTTCTCCGTTGGCTGAGGCTCCTCACTTGGGAAGAGAGGCAGAGTTTGTTTTGCCAGACTCTCTCAATTGCACAGCAGAGCTACTGAGCTAAGTCTCTCTTCCTTCTCTTTGCTGAGGCTCCTCCCGCTCCTGGTCCCCTGGGGAAGGAAGGAAAGAGCCAGAGCTTCCTTTGCCCGGTTCCCTGGCTCCCATGGGGGAAGTACAAAGAAAGCACCTTTAAGACCTACAAGTGCTAATGTTTTCAGCATGTTTTATTTTAAGGGTTTTAAAAAAACTTTAATTGTGTTTGTCTGTGTCCTTTATAAAAAACATATATCTCTGCTACCTAAGCTTAAATAGGTACATACATGACCTGGCCCGACCTGGCTTCACCCAGCAAGGTCTCATTTATGTTAGCTCCGGCCCTCATAACAAATGAGTTTGGCCGCCCCTGATCTAGACAGTATACACGGAAGCTTGGCTTCTCTCCTTGCCACTTCTATCTGTGGATCTCACTCTGGTTGCCAAACCTCCCGGTGGGGGCTGGTGATCTCCCGGGATTACAACTGCTCTCCAGACTACACAAATCACTTATTTAGTTATTTAAAACATTTATCCCACTTCTCCTGAAGAAAAATGGTGGCTTTGGAAGGCGGACTGGATACCCTACCAAAGTCCCTCCCTCTGGTCCCTGAGCTCCCGGGCTCCATCCTCAAATTGCCAGGTATTTCCGAAGCTGGGGTTGGCAACCATAATTTTAAAAAACCAACAGGAAGGAAGAGTTCTGGAAAGGAATTCTATGGAAGGTTTCTAGGGTTGCCAGCCTCCAGGTGGGGCCTGGAGATCTCCCGCTTTTACAACTGCTCTCCAGCTGGCCGAGATCAGCTCTCCTGGAGAAAATGGCTGCTTGGAAGGGTGGACTCTAGGGCATTGTATCATGCTGAGGACCCTCCCGTCCCCAAAGCCCGCCCTCTCCCGGATCCACCCCCAAAGTTTCCAGGTGTTTTCCAACACAGACCTGTCAACCCTAATGGCAACACTCCATCCAATCAATGGATTTCCAATCCTCATACATGGGTCCAAGTTATTGCCTGATTCTATTTTGGTTTGAAATGAAAACGAAATAAAGCTATGGGAAATATCTCCTGAACCCAAATTTTATTTTCTCAAATACTGTAAACTCTTATAGCGCACTATTAGGAACCAATGCCCCCCCTTTCTAAGCTTCCTAGCCTAGAGCATGCGGCGGGGGGCAGCGGTCGGTTTGTTTCTTCTGTTTTAATTTACAAAGCAATATTGTTGGGGGATGTGTATGGGCAGTCGCTGTCCTTAGTTTTGGCGTGTCCCATTTCTGCTGCAGAATTGGAGAGTCCTCAAGGGGAGGGGGGGGAGGGGCTGTGGCTTGATGCTACAACAGGGGTGGCCAAACTTGCTTAATGTAAGAGCCACATAGAATAACATTAGATGTTTGAGAGCCACAAGACAAGGGAGGGAGAGGGCTTGCCAGTCCCCAGGTCCCTGCAGCGGTTCTCCCACTTTCCCAGGCTCCTTCCAGCTCCCAGTCAGCTGGCCAGCAGGGGGAAGTCCCACCCCCACAGCTTCAGACTCCACTTGGAAAGGTTTCCTCTCAGGATGTCTGTCTTTAAGGCTGAATGGGGGTGGGGGGGAGTAGTCAGAAGAACATGGCTGCTCCCGGTGGCTGTGAAGGCAGCCCAGATCCTCTGTTGGTTTATTTATTTTATTTATTGATTTGATTTGATTTATATCGCGCCCTACCCCACCGAAGCGGGCTCAGGGCGGCTCACAGCATAAAAGTTCTAACAATAAAATTCAGAATTAAAATACTATAATAAATTACATAGTTAGTATCCATATCAGTGTGCTATCTATAGACTTCCTTCAGTATTTCGGTGTTTTGGTGCCGGTCAGTTATAAGCCAACCGGAAGAGGACTGTCTTACAGGCCCTGCGGAACTGTCCAATATCCCGCAGGGCCCTGACCTCTTCCGGTAACTGGTTCCACCAGCAAGGGGCTGTGATTGAGAAGGCCCTGTCCCTGGTTGACTTCAACCGGGCCTCCTTTGGCCCGGGGATTACCAGCAGATTTCAAGAGCTAGATCGCAGTACTCTCTGGGGGTTGCAGTCTTTTCAGAGGTCATTTGTATAGGAAAGGTAAACTTAAACCTTTGGTTGCTCTGTGTTACTTTGAAGAAGTTCAGCAACTTGTAAGCAGAGATGCCAATCCCCCACTTCAGAGTCGTCAGAAACGGGGGAGGGGGGAGAGGGAAATGTCTGCTGGGCATTTCATTATTCCCTATGGAGATCGATTCTTATAGGGTATAATGGAGAATTGATCTGGGGCTCTGGAAGGGCTGCGTTTTGAGGTAGAGGCACCAAATTTTCAGCATAGCATCTGATGACTCTCCTCAAAATGCTCTCTAAGTATCAAAAAGATTGGACCAGGGGGTCCAATTCTATGAGCCCCTATCCTTCATTATTTCTAATGTAGGGAAGGCATTTAAAAGGTGTGCGGTTCCTTTAAATGTGATGGCCAGAACTCCCTTTGGAGTGCAATTGTGTTTATCACAACTTTGTTTATGGCTCCACCCCCAAAGTCCCCAGATATTTCTTGAATTGGACTTGGCAACCCTGGGAGGGAGGAAAATAGATGGAGGAGGCAGGAAGAGGTGGAAATAAAGCAACTTTAAATTTTAATGCATTCTCCAAGCCGCAGAAGTGATGGAGAAGTGATTTAATGAGAGAAATGACATTTCCAAACCGGCCGACGGGGTGAGGGGCTTCGAGAGCCACACAATATGTGTGAAAGAGCCGCATGCGGCATCCGAGCCACAGTTTGGCCACCACTGTGCTAGAATATCCGCTGTGCGCGCAGAAGAAACTAACATTATATGGGTATCAGTGGTGGTGGTGGGTGGGCAGCCGAAAGGGAACCTTTACTGTTGCCCGTCTCATTGAAGAATCTGCTATGTCAGGGGTGGCCAACAGTAGCTCGCCAGAGGTTTCTTTTTTGCCTACAACTCCCATCAGCCCCAGCCATTGGGCTTGCTGGCTGGGCTGATGGGAGTTGTAGGCAAAAAAAACATATGAAGAGCTGCCGTTGGCCACCCCTGTCTATGTAATGCCACCCTCCTCTTTCCTCGCATACGGACGCCTCTACCAGCTGCAATTGGGAACGGAAGTTTTTAAAGAAGCCCATTGGCCGCTTTTCCCTGGGAAAAGAGAGCCCTTCCTGTTTCTCTATGGTCCTGCTGCGCGGTGCATGCCGGGAAGGCGACGTCTCCTTCCGCTGCCATCTTGGTTTCCTCCTTGGGCGGCTGAGGGGCGTCCGTGGAGGCGATGAAGTCTCTCCCGCTTGCCGCGCGGTGCCTCTCGGTGAGCGGGGGCGGCCTGGCGGAGACGGGGCGAGGCGGCCCAGCCGGGCACCGCCTGGGTAGGGGTGGAGAGCGGGAGAGGCCCGAGGAGGCGGCCGCGACCTTGACTCGGGCCTCGAAGGAAGGAAGGGAAGAAAGAAAGAGGCCGGCAGCGGCTCTCCTCTCCTCGGCGCAAGGCAGCCCGTAGCGCCCCGCTGAACGGCTAGTTTTCTCCCTGCAGTGCCTGGCCCTTGGGCATTTGTGATCTAAGGGGCAGGTGTTGCTCTGTGTTTTGATCCCTCTCTTCCTGGAAACCGCTCAGGGTGGCATGGCGTACGTGGTTCTTTCCTCTTTATTGAATTAACCTCGCAACAATCTCGTCTTGGTAGGTTAAGCAAAGAGAAAGCGATGGACCCCGGAGCCAGTTTCAGGGCTCTCTTCTATGTTTTGTCCTTGCGATACCCCTTTGCAGGCCTCGGATTCAGCGGGAGCTCAGCTCCTGAACCTTTCTGGGAGTTCCACCCCACCTTTTCCATTGAATAGTAGGTGCAGCTGCATAACAATACCTGGATAAGCTCCACCACTTATTTTTCTACAAAACGACCCCTGCCCTTGTGAAATACCTTTGACTGAGAGAATGCAAAAGCGGTTCAAGGCTGCACAAACGGCACCTTAAAGAGTAACAACGTATATTCCAGTAGAACAGAGTTTGAGCTTAGTGGCACCTTTAAACCCAACAAGGTTTGATTCAAGGTATGAGCTCTTGTATGCGTGCACACTTCCTCAGATACAATGAATGGAAGTTAAGAGTTCACACACACACATGTGCATGTGTGTGTATATATATGTATATATATGGTAAAGGTAGTCCCCTGTGCAAGCTCTTGGGTGATGTCGCATCACATTTCCACGGCAGACTTTTTACGGGGTGGTTTGCCATTGCCTTCCCCAGTCATCTACACTTTCCCCCCAGCAAGCTAGGTACTTATTTTATCAACCTTGGAAAGATGGAAGGCTGAATCAACCTTGAGCTTGCCACCTGAACGCGCGCACACACACACACACACACACATATATGAGAAGATGTCTCTACATAGGTGAACAGCAAATTAACATACAAGTTAATGAAGATGTTTTGGCATATGCATAGGCCAAACAGCAATAACAAGCTTAAGTTTTGTTCTACTGTGGCCGCCCACCCAGCTGTATCAACATTTATATCAGTATGTTTTAGTGATTCGCAGCTCACTTTTTCTGTGCGGTGATGCACGAAAGCGCATATAGAAATAAACGTTGTTAGTCTACAAGGTGCTGCAAGGCTTTTGTTTAGTTTGTTAATGTAGGTATGTCTACACCTTTGCAATCAAAAAGCTCACCCAGTAAGCTTTAGGAGGGGAACTGTTAAAAGGCCTTTTTCCGTTGCTGCCCCTAGACTTTGGAACTCCCTCCCTCTTGTTTGTGCTGTTGTCAGGGATTAAGACATGGCTAAGCATTTAATTTGCCAGGCAGGATGCCTATCAGGTGGGTTGCAGAAGTGTGTGGAAACTGGCTTTAACTTGCAAGAGGAAAGAAACCACCGAGCACTGCTGCTTAAAAACATTGTCTTGTTATTTTAAGAGTAAAATAAGAATTCTGTGTACTGCAAAGAACTGTAACAGCCACAGATTTGTAGTTTTAACGGGAAAAAAGAAGCAAAAAAGATTTTTTACTCAGGTTCACTTTTTACTGAGCTTCTGAATCAAATGCTAATTTGTCATGTGATTTCTTTTAGAAGAGATTTTATTCTCTCAAAAGTGCCCCAAAAGTAGATGCCTCTTCTGCAGCAGAACGGGCCAAAATTCAGCTGTGCCCTCAGGATCTTGAGGTCAGTACAAAACCCTTTGCAATTTAGCATTTGTATTAGTTAGAGGAGGTGGCAGTGAAGAAGCACTGGGTCATATATGCTGTTGTCTTCTCTTCTGAATGCAGATCACAAAACTACCCAATGGCTTAGTGATTGCTTCTCTGGAAAATTATTCTCCTGCCTCAAGAATTGGGGTCTTCATCAAAGCAGGCAGCAGGTACGAGACCACTGCTAATTTGGGAATAACACATCTCCTCCGTCTTGCCTCTAATCTGGTGAGTACTCACTTTTGCTTAATTCTTTCATATTTGGACTAGAATAGACTATTTAGGACTGCTACGACCGTGCACTTGGCACTAAAAGGGAAGTTGGCATACTGTGTGGATATAAAGTTGAGGGCATCAGTCAGAATTCTTAGAATCCTGACACTCATGCTGGGTGTTCTATTTTTTATTTTACAAAGAAGCACATTTTCTGGTTATCTTTGCCATTAACCCATGAAACTTTTCTCAGCAATGCTAGGTTCAGTGAGAAGGAGTATAAGGTGGACTTAAAACAAGAGTTGTTCAAAGTCTGAGCTATGAATTAGTGTGAATTAGCTCAGTTTTAGATTTGCCGGCAAACTGGTATCAGAAACCAGATTTGAAGTGGGTTGCCGGGAAAAAACAGGCGCATTGAACAGATGTTTGATCGGGACTGGGGTCGTGCCCTTTTTATTCATCTTCATCAGCCAATGGTAACTGCCTCCAAAAAGGATTTGCTGCTCTACTAAATGAAACAAAAATGTTTTCCTCTGGTTTGATTGATTCTTGTGCAGGGGTGTCAAACTCATTTGTTATGAGGGCTGGATCTGACATAAATGAGACCTTGTAGCACTGGGCCATGTTGGGCCAGGCCATGTTAGGCCAAGCCATGTGTGTACCTATTTGAGATTAGGTGGTGCAGATAGAAACTTTATAAAGGACATAGACAACACAATTAACCACTTTAAATGTGCTTAAAACATTAGCACTCATTGGTCTTAAAGGTGCTTTCATTGTATTTCTCCCATGGGATCCAGGGAACTGGGCAAAGGAGTCTCTTTTTTCCTTCCTTCCTTCCTTCCCCAGGGGACCAGGAAGGGGAGGAGCCTCAGCCAATAGAAGGAAGAGGGGCTTAGCTCATTAGCTCTGCTGTGCTATTGAGAGAGCCTGGCAAAGCAAGCTCTACCTCTCCCCCCCCAACTTCCCTAAGGGAGGAGCCTCAGCAAATGAAGAAAATAGAAGCTTTGCTCTGTAGCTCCTGTGTGATTCAGCAATCCTTGCAAAGCAAGCTGTTATGCAGAAGGAAGAAAGAGAGGAAGGAAGCAGATGACAGCCAGTTGCTTGGGGGCCTGATAGGAACCCTCCAGGGGCCTAATTCGGCCCCTGGACCACATGTTTGACACCCCTGCTCTAGAGCATATGTTATTAGAATATCTTTTTTATGAGGTTCTTAGATGGAGTTACTTCACTTTTCTTTTCTTTTGTTGGCTTATCCATGCCTGGCATAAATTAATTTATTAGATTTATATCCTTCTCTCCCTGCCAAAGCAGGCTCAGGATGGCTTATATATCATTAAAACTATTACATAAAACCAATTAAACAGATATAAGCAATGACAAAATAAAAACATTTAAAACAATAACAAGTGCTGCGTCAACAACTTTAGAGATGGTAATATATTTAATGATGGCAGAAACATAATAACCTTTTTATTGGGTGATAGGGATCCTAAAGTTGCATTGGCAGTTATAAAAATGATTTCAGTTCTAATGTCCCTTAAGGAACAGGTTTAAACAATTCCACTGCTCAAGATCTGTATGTCAAAGAGCTTTCAAGGGATAAGCAAAAGGAATTTAAAATCATGGAATCATAGAGTTGGAAGGTGCCTCCAGGGTCATCTAGTCCAACCCCCTGCATGATGCAGGAAACTCACAAATACCGCCCTCCCCCCCTAAATTCACAGGATCTGCCTTGCTGTCAGATGGCCATCCAGCCTCTGTTTAAAAACCTCCTGGTGTCCTAACTGCCATACAGGTACAGTACCACACTATGATGAGGACATTTGTCTGGTCAGAGGCTGTGAGACCCTGTTATGTATTGAAGACGCCTGATGCGTAGCAGCCTCACTTGCCAAGCTGTTTGTAGAAACTGCTTCTTGCGGCCATAATATCAGCGCACATATCTGAGGCTTAGAGAGAAATTAGGGAGCAAAGGAATACTTCCAAAAGCTTTGGGTGAAGGCATAGCTTAAAGGCTTTTGCACTGGTCTCTTGATTCATCATTCCATCAAATGCAAAACTTTTGGGAAACTCATAGATGCCAAGAGAACTTAAGGTAGTTTAGATTCAAATCCTTTCATATTTTTGATTTGTTGGTAGACCTGTTGCATCTACTGTCTCTCAGGACTATGCGATACCGGAGTTGCAAGACTGATATATAACTAGAAGCCCCACCTCACTTTTCCCCTTTTCACCCCACACTGCCTTGGTCCCCCATAGGAATCTGCAGTCCATGAGATATATTTGTGCTACAAGTGTGTCCACCTCCTTCCACTTTGTTGTCTGCCGCTCATGAAGAACAGGAAATGTACCGTACCGTCCTAAGAAGAGTCACACCCTTCTGAGCTCACTGATTTCAGCAGGCTTGGAAGCTGAGCATTGCTCAGTTAATGTCCCTCATTGTATTTCACTCCATGTTGGCTGGAAGTAAGAAGAGGGGGCTCATTTAGGCAGTTGCTGTGCTGATTTTGAACTTCTGAAGAATAAAAAAAATAAAGTAATGGAGTGCCATTCAGTCACAGTGGACTTGTGGAAACCAGTTATGGGATTTTTCAGGGCAAAAGATGAACTGAGCTCATTTGCCATTGCCTGCCTCTGTGTAGCGACCCAGGTTGTCTTTGGTGGTCTCTCATCCAAATACTAACCATGGCCAGCCCTGCTTAGCTTATGAGCTCAGGCTAGTTTGGGCGGTTCAGGCGGCTTTTCTGTAGAACAGGTGGCCTCAGCTCAGTTAATCTGTTTTTCAATGCATATGGCTTATTCATTACAGTTTATTAGGAATGCCAACATTGATTAGTTCATGAGGCACAAAGAGGCAGGGTTTTTTTTACTCAAACCTGTTGAAAATGTCACTCTGGTTTTCTATAGACCACAAAAGGAGCTTCAGCCTTCAGGATCACTCGAGGCATTGAAGCCGTTGGGGGCAGCCTGAGGTTTGTATCTACTTTAAGCTCAACTGTCGTGAAATAACTGGTTTCTTTGCTAGACGTCTGTATTGCGTTTCCTTGTTGCTCAAAGCAGTTCACTGTAAAGATAGCAAGTCAAAGCTGACCAGAAACCTCGCATTAAAAACCAGTCAGGAAAGCGCCTATCTGAGCAATATAGCCTTCTGCAATTGCATAAATTAAGGTCCCTGGGGAAATGGCATCTGGGTGTTTGTGGCTTTAAATGTGCACTTAAAAATAAATAAAATGAGACACAGCCAGTTGTAGCCTATCCCATTGCATTTTAGGAAAGGTACAGCTGAGGGAGGATCTCTTGGAGTTCTGTTGTCTGAGTGTGATGCTTCAGTGAATGTGTCATGTGGCCAGAGATTCTCAAGTGCTGTGTGGACAAGTCAGACTATTGGTCTGACTGTTATACTTGAACAAGTCTGTTTATACTTGAACAAGTGAGGAACAGAAAAGAGTTGCACTGTTCTGAGCCCATTGATTTCAGCAGGCTTGGAAGCGTGAACTTTTGCTTAGCATTGCTCAGTTAATATCCCTCATTGTATTTCACTCCATGTTGGCTGGAAGTAAGAAGAGGGGGCTCTTTTAGGTAGTTGCTGCGCTGATTTTGAACTTAAGAAGAATAAAAAAAATACAATAATGGAGTGCCATTCAGTCGCAGTGGACTTGTGGAAACCCCTAATGGGATTTTTCAAGGCAAAAGATGAACAGAGGTGGACTATTTACGCTTGAACAAGTCAGACTGTTGCAAAACAGTAGTGCTCAGAAGGGCTTTCTAATGGAGGGATTGGATTGGATTGGAATGGAATGGAAGAACCCAGGAGGCGCATTCTACAATAGAAGAGGATTATAGTCTACTGCAATGAGTATTCTAGGTTTAACTTGTAATTAGTTATGAGGTCTATAGCAAGGGTGGGTAAACTGTGGTTCTTTCATATATACTGTGTGGCTCTTGAAGCCCCTGCTGCCCGCCTTGGAGGAGGCATCTGTCTCTTTAAATCACTTCTCCAAGCCAAGCTGGCATTTAAAGTTAAAGTCCCTTTCCCCTTCCCACCTGCATACCTACATCTGATGTTCATGTCTTGTGGCTCTCAAACTTCTGACATTTATTCCGTGGAGCTCTTACATTAAGCAAGTTTGGCGACCCCTGGTCTATATTATTTTAGGCAGCTAATTATGCACGTGATGTGTATTATTTTGCATCACCGCATTGTTCATTGCATTTTTTATGCGGTAGTACATTGTCTTTATTTTGTAATCCACCTTGAGTCTTAGCAGAAAAAGCAGTTCATAAAGGAAATAAATAGACCAGCAAATGTGAAGAAGCCTCTTTTGCTGTGGCATTGACTGCCTTTAAATAAAACCAGCGGCAGGCCAAATCCAGTGTGTAAATTATTTCAAGCGTGTGTTTGGCTCGGTTTTTTAAAAACACAGTTAATGGTATGTTTTAACTGATGGGAATCTGCAGGCAGTTATACTTGAATGAACCTGTTGCTCTCAGAGGGGGGCATCCTCTTGAATAGGCCTTTTCTCCCGTTGGGTTGGGAGACAAGCTGAATTTTGGCTTTCTGTGCCCACCAGGGGAGGCCCCTCCTGCTGCAGTTTTTTCTCCCCCCCCCCCCCCTAATTATGTAGAAATGTGTGCATTTCAGTTTGAGGTATCTGTTTCCCAGCAGGCACCATCTGACAAGAGCACTTCCCTGCTGTGCGAGGGTGGAAATGGAATTCCACTCCATGGATGGTTCCTGCAATCCATAGCTTTTATCATTCTTTCAGGAAACATGAAATATTTTATAGAAATGCATTTACCCTGTTAAAGCGGGGCACTTTTTCAAGTCAGTCCAGCGTTATTTATTTATTTGTGTTGTATATTTGTCCAGCTTTCTTACTGGGATTCGAGACAGAGCTGCTTTTACAGTCTTTGGGTCTGCATGTTTTAATTTAGCCTGTTCGCTTTTAGCTAAAGAGAAACGTTCCAGGGAAGAATATCAGACATTGTGCACATGATGCTCATTTTAATTTTAAATAAACACAGCAAGGTGCGTTTATGAGCTTTTAAAAATCCCATTGTGCCTGATGTGTAAATTCACGCGTGTTATGTCCTTATTCAGTAATGGTGCAACGGGGAACCGCTTTAGGCACAGGCTTGTCAGTGCTGTTACTGTTCTGCTGTGTTTGTTGATGCTGCTGTGTGATAAACAGCAAGGTTTTATTTCATTTATTCAATTTATACCCTGCCCTACCCCAAAATGGGCTCAGGGCGGCTTCCATCATAAAACCATCAAAATTAAAACAATTGATAGTATCAACAATTAATAGCAAAAAGCCCCAAGCCTCATGTCAGGTAAAAATAAGTAACCCCATAGACTCCAGTTTCATAAGAAGACTTGGACTCTTCTGATTCTGTTGTGGTCTTAGGAGGGTGTAGCTCTCCTTAGGATTGCGCTGGAAGAGTCACTGTTGTTAGAACTGACTCGGCGTGTTGGATTTCTTAACACAAATTCACACAGGAGATTAGAAATAAACAAAAAGCATTGTTAATGGCTTTAGCACACCTGCAATGAGATTGAAACAGGAATAGTGTGTTAAAATTGAGTCATCACATGCACCCTTCTGAAAAAGTATACTTCTGTCTTTCTTTAGTGTCACCTGTACCAGGGAGAACATGGTCTATTCTGTTGAATGCCTGCGTGATTATGTGTAAGTTGCTGGAATTCATTTCCAGCCCATTTTTTGTATTGATAAAAGCTGCAGAATGTCCATTACACCAGTGGCTGTTTGTTTTCTAGCTACATAGTTTGTCTTATATTCCATTCCACAAATAATTGGTCACAACTTACCTGTATGCTGATTCTTAAAAACAAACAGCATTTGTCGTTTACCTTGTCAAAAGGTTTAGGGTAAGCTCTTCTTCTTTTTTGCTTGTCTTGTCTTGTGACGTGTTCTAGACATTGGGGTTGTGTAGTAGATAACCTACGATGGAGGCCTGTGTTTTCAGAAGCAATTTTGTTAATATTTTTAAAAATCATCCTTTAAAAAATAGAATAACTCGCTAATCTACATACACATATGAAATACAGACGTCATAAAAACATACAGATAATGTAAAGGTAAAGGTAGTCTCCTGTGCAAGCACCAGTCGTTTCCAACTCTGGGGTGACATCACATCTCAGTGTTTTCATCGCAGACTTTTTATGGGGTGGTTTGCCATTGCCTTCCCCAGTCATCTACACCTTACCCCCAGCAAGCTGGGTACTCATTTGACCAACCCCAGAAGGATGGAAGGCTGAGTCAACTTTGAGCCAACTACCTGAGCCCAGCTTCTGCCGGGATCGAACTCAGGTCGTGAGCAAAGCTTGGACTGCAATACTGCAGTTTACCACTCTGTGCCATGGGGCTTCTTATACAGAAGTAATAAACATACAGATAATAAAACATAAAATTATCAAACTGCTTTATTTGAAGAATGTTGTCACAACACCTTGGAAAGGTGTTATCTGGTTTATCTTAGCCTTTCCTAATTTTTTCCCTTCATTTTTTCAGTGATACTGTAATGGAGTATTTAATAAACGTCACTACAGCACCAGAATTCAGGCCCTGGGAAGTGTCAGAGGTTCAGCCCCGGCTAAGTGTTGATAAGGCAATTGCCTTTCAGAACCCACAAGTTGGTAAGTGTCTCTAAACTATTTGATTTATGCTCATATGCATTGCAAGGACATTTTTGTGCTCCTTAATGGGTAGTTTCGTTGCTCTGTAGCTAAATATCACAGCAGGATGCTGTTTTAGAGGATTTCATGGCTTCTATAGCTAAAAATATTTGCGTTCTCTGCAAGATTTTAAGTTGCTTTTGTGCCAGTGATGGTTTATGCTGCCATGAATGGTCTTGCAAATGGGACTTTGGGAGGCTTCATTTTCTTAGGAGCTCTGTGTCAAAAAGTTTCAAAAGCAATTTGTTATTTGGCCAGAGTATCTGCCTTTTCCGTTGAGGACAACAGTGGCAATAGCAATCAGCCAATCAGTTGTCTTCTCACTCCTCCACCCCCCCCCCCCCCATTGAGGGTCAAAATTGTACTGTGGCACTATATAGATTTTATGTTTTATGATTTCTGTATAACATCTGTATGCTTTTATGACTTTTATGATTTAGCAGATTATTCTAATTATTTTTCATGTGAACCTGCTCTGGGGGGAGGGGGTCATGGATGATGATGAATTTGGCTATTACACCAGGAAAAAGCGTAAACTGCCCTTGTGTTCATGGAGCTTCACATAAACAGGGGCCTTCCTTTTAGAGGGTTGGTCAGAGCTCCGCTTGAACTGTGAGAGTTGTGTTTCTGCAGGCTGCAATATGAATAGGCCGTTATTCTCTTCACTTTATAGTAAAAATCCATCATTCCCTGGGCAGGTGTTCTCGAAAACTTGCATATGGTGGCTTATCGGAATGCCCTTGCTAATTCCTTGTACTGTCCTGACTACATGGTTGGGAAAATTACATCTGAACAGGTAGGATTCTCTTGTAGAAGGGGTTAAGTCTTTTCTGCGTGTGTGTTGGATCACACTAAAGAAGCATGTGTGTGTTTATTTTTAACAGTATCTGGTGCTCTCAACACCAAAGGTCCCTGAGATGGTTGCTGGGCTTGCCGTGAAAGCACAGTCAGTCTAGAGATGAAACCGCTGGAAGCAGCACAAGTGGGGGTGGGCACAGGGCTGGCTTCAGGGCCTCTGGTGCCCGAGGCAAGGCCCCGCCATCCACACCCTTCCTCCCTTGCTCCTAGTGAGGGTGAGCTCCTGCACCTCAGAGCATGCGTGCCGCCTGGCCGCCATTGCTCAGCCTCCCAGGTCTGTGCTTCCGGAAGTGATGGTAGCCGGGCTGAACGATGGCGGTGGGGCAGTGCACCGGAGCTGCGCCACACTCTCCTATTCTCCTTGCCAAGAAAGCAAGGGTGGGGGGAGGGCCCAAGTTGGTGCCCCCCAGGGCCGTGCCCTAGGCAGCCACCTAGGGCTGCCTAATGGACAGGCTGGCTCTGAGTGGGCAAGGAAATAATTGTGGTCATAAGAACAAATAAATTGCAAAACGAACAAGAGTCCAAAAAACTAACATCAAAATAATTTGTTTTAAAGGCCATTAAGTCAAACTGTGTCAGAAGTTGGCAAAAGCCATTGAAATGCCTCAGGCAAAGGTCTGGTCTAGTGTGAGCCCTCCCCCCCCCCCACACACACACTAAGCTTGGTGCCAAGTAGAAGGCTGTAGGAAGAAGACTGAACAGGCAGGGTGCCACTGCAGAGAAGGCCCCATCAAGTAGAGCCTCAGACACTTACTTTCTAAGCAGGCGGACAGGAGCAAGCAGTTGTAGAGGATTCCTGGTCTCCCCTCCCCCCCCCAAGCTGCCATTTAAGGCTTTTAATGTAATGACTGGTATTTTTAATTGTGCCTGAAAGCAGATTATCAGTCAGTGTAGATGCTCATATTTGTCCTTCCCAGAATAATATTTTAGGCTTGCAAAACGTTATCTTTAAAAAATGTGAAACCTGGAAGCGTTGGGGTTTTTTTTGGGGGGGGGGGGGGATTCCTTAGAAATGGCAGATAAATTTCTTTTGAAGCAATTGCCTGTCTCTAGTGCTCTTCTCCTTCAATGTCTGATCCTTCCCGGTCCCTTAATTCTGGAGCTGCAGAGAAGGTTTATCTAGTAGTCAGTTACAGAGAAGTGCTCAGTGTGCTCTAGCGATGCATGTAGGCTGCAGTGAACTGTGAGCTTTCCAGATTGCTTTGCATTGCACATGGACATTAATCAGGGAACTTGCAAATGCATGTCCCTCATGCAGGTTTTGTTCCAAAAGATGTTCTCAGCTGGAGACAATAATCTTCGGCCCATACCTGCTTGGATAGAAAGTACCATTTCACTTAGTGGGACTTCTGCCTCAATCCCAAGTCTGTCTGCATGGAACTAGGATACTTTTTTGTGGCATTTGCTTCTTCTCAAAGTATTTTTCAGTAATGCCAGTGGTCAGGCTGACCCATAACTGGTTTCAGTGTCTGCAGGTGCCTGCGATTTAAAGTGTCTGTCTTTGTTCTTTTCCAGCTGCATAACTTTGTACAGAACAACTTCACGAGTTCCAGGATGGCTCTGGTGGGTCTAGGTATGTAGGCATGCTTTTGGTGTCTTATGGCTGTTGTTTTTTTAAACCCCCAAAGTGTTAGGTAGATCACATAGATCTATTTGCATCTTGCATCAGGGGAAGGCTCCCTCTGCCAGATGAGTTGCTTCTGTTCGTGGGATGGATTCAACCCAGGAAATAGTTCCCTTCCCCCATCCTGGAATTCCAGGACATTCATTCTCATGCGAGTGTTGTTTCCAATCACAGGCGTCGGCCACTTAGACCTAAAGCAAGTTGGGGAGCAGTTTCTCAACATCCGAAGTGGGACCGGCTCTGCTGGCGTGAAGGCAAGCTATCGTGGAGGTAAGCATGCTTTTTCATGTGGTGTTCTCTTTTGGTAGCAAATAGAATTAGTTTGCTGGGTGAGTCAGCTCTGTCCACTTATTTCTTGCTGGGAGTCTGTGAAGAAATGCTTTTTGTTTGGAGGGATTGGCTTGATTATTACTTTAATTTTGATGAAACCTCCAAATTGAGTTTTAAAGATTTTTTCCTCTCTTAACTAGCTGAAGACATGCAGGAAAGGGGAAGTTACCTAAGTTGCTTCCAAGTATCAAGCATCAAAGTTTTTGAACTGCTAATGGCTCTCCTGGCTGTAGACAATGAAATGGTCAGCTCTTCTCTTACCTGGGAG
The DNA here is from genome assembly GCF_032191835.1 of Heteronotia binoei. NCBI lineage: Eukaryota > Metazoa > Chordata > Lepidosauria > Squamata > Gekkonidae > Heteronotia > Heteronotia binoei. The sequence goes on from NC_083242.1 coordinate 23,657,509, forward strand.
TCTGACACCTAGGAGGGACACAGAGACTTGGAGAGTGTGTGGAACTAGATTATATCTTCCTGGAGATTTCAGGAAAAGATTCTTTGACCCACAGAGGGTGGGGAAACAGATAAGAAAACCCCCTTGTGCCTGGAGGGAAAGGGGTCCATTTTGGCAAGTCCATCTTAACTGATTACAGCTGTAGGAAGGAGCTCTTACACCAGACCTCTGTCTTGATGGCTGCTATTGTTGCATGGAGCAGACAACAGGCTGTCTGTCTGAACAAAGACACCAAAGTAATTGAAAGCTTGTAGAACACTATAACTTCTAAGTTAAAGAGCCTACCTTAAGACAGGGTCAACTAGGACTTGTATAGAGTAAAGGAGAAGGGAATTGTCTGTTCACACCTTTCCTTCCTTCTTCCTTGTGCAGAGAGCGTGTGCATGGACTTTTAAACTTTTAATAAACTCTTCACTATTTTGAATGCTGATAGTTGTTCTCCATACTTCATAGACCTCCACCATTCAAACACACTGCTTAAAATGGGTGCCAGAGGAAGGGGGGCCGTCAGTTGATAAATTGCTGTTTTCCCAGGCATGTGAAACTGGGGGAAACTGTTCCTGCGCTAACCAGTTGCTGGGTAGTGGGAGGCACAGGGTGTGGGAGGCATAGGAACCAGGCAGGACCCTAGAATGGCAACAGGGAAAGGAAGCCGGGAGCACCAGCCTGCTCAATGCGGAATTCTTGAAACAGCCATTTGGTGGCAGCAATACTGAAAGAGAGAACCCATCTAAGGGTCAGGTGGGCTGGGAGGACATTGTGTTGCTAGGTGGACACTCTGGCTGTGGCTGGCACCTTGACACCTCAGAGGACTGGGCAGAGCAGCTCTTATGGGTCAGTGGGGCTTTTCTGTTGTGGGGTCTGTTGGCTTGTCTTGTCTATTACATGTTATCCCACCTGCCCTCCACTGAACTCAAGCCAACTTATATAGGTCTCCTTTCTTCTGTTTTATCCTGTGAGATAGGCTAGGAGGAATCGACTGGCTTAAGGTCACCCAGTATATTTAGTACCTGAGTCCAAGTGTCCCAGTCCTAGTGTGACATCCTAGCTAGGCTCACGTTGCACTTGAATATGGCAATGCCTGAGTCTAACTCATGGAGTTGTAAATTGCATCACCCCTTGCAGAAGAAGGGCTCTTTGTGTTATCAGAAATAGCAAGTAGCTGATTTGGTCCATCTTTGCCGTCAGAAGCGATGACAGAATGCCACTGATTTAGGGCTCATGTCTGTTGGCAAATTTCTGTAACTCTGGTGACTTCTCAGCTTACTAGCAAACGTGCTTTTTAGATTGGAGCCTAAATACTAAGAGAGCTTTTGTTGAAAACCAATGTGACTGGTCCAAGATTACCCAGGGAAGTTCTCGACTGATCAGAAATTTCTATCCAGGCCTCCTCAGTTAGTGTTGGACACTCAGACTACTACATGTGCAGTTTTTGCATGCAAGACACCAGTTCCCTAGTCCCAGTCACTGTTCCCTTCCCAGACTGCATGTATTTCCAGCACATGTGAGCAGATCTGCCTCCCTTTACATGAGAAGTCTTGAGAACTACAAGATCTTAGAGGACTCGCTCAGCAGCTATCCTTAATGACAATCACATTTCCTGAAAAACCATTTCTTCATTGCTCCCAATCTTTGCCTGGTGATATTCAGCCATGGGGGGACTAAGCTAAAATGCTTTCCAGAATCCTATGCATTATGTACAGGTTTAGTGTGGAAAAGGGTTCCTCCTGGCTGGAAGCTTAAAATCTACTGCCCTGTGATTGGCTAGTTTCTAAGACCTCCCTTTACCATTGGCTCAGGTGAAATCCGAGAGCAGAACAGTGACAGCCTTGTCCATGCTGCTATAGTAGCAGAGGGAGCGGCCATTGGAAGCACAGAAGCAAATGCCTTCAGTATCCTTCAGCACATTCTTGGAGCAGGACCTCTTGTTAAAAGAGGAAGCAGCATCACCAGTAGGCTCATCCAGGGTGCTGCAAAGGTGACAACACAACCGTTCGATGTAAGTACTTAGATCCACTTACTTAGTCAAAGACTGGCTAGCCAGAGAGACAGAATTTAGAAGAGATTGGATTTATACCCTGCCCTTTACAATCTGAAGGAGTCTCAGAGCTAAAGTTCATGATGAATTTCAGCCAGTTTGTGCTTCCTGAAGTGAAGTTCATGAGAGGTCAACCAGCACAAACTTTCCATGAACTTTTAAGCTGTTCATGGAGGCTTGTGCATGTTCGTGAGTGGGTACATTTTCAGACAGACAGTCTCTACTCAATCTAAATGTTTACTGAACTTTAAAGTAACGGGGCAGAGATTTGATGTATTTGACTTTTATCCCGCCCTTCCTACAAACGGTCTCAGAGTGGGTTGCACACAAAATTAGAAGATATAAAAATAGTTTTAAAACTTTCCAGGGAAATGACCACCTGCGATTTTCCCAGAAAGCACTTTCCTGGGGGCACCTTAGAGACCAATAAAATTTTGGGGATTTAAGTTTTTGTGAATTAATGCTCCCTTCAGCAGATAGTTTCTTATAATGGATCATTGGCCCTCAAACCCTTGAGACTGACCCTGAAGCTTCAGCTGGTCCAGAATGCAGCAGCACGAGTCCTGGCAGATATGTCAAGGACAGCACATATGCGTCCTGTGCTGCATTAGCCAGTTGAATACCAAGTCAAGTTCAAGGTCTTGGTATTGACCTATAAGGCCTTGAGTGGTCATGGACCAATATAATTGTGGAAGTGTCTCTTCTGTTATGTCCCTGGGAGAGTGTTCTGCTCCATAGACAAATTACTGGTGGTCCCTGGCCCTAAAGACATCCGGCTGTCCTCAACCAGGGCTAGGGCATTTTTGGTTGAACTTTCTGCCAGATACCATATGGCCCTGTGAAATCTGATGCAGTTCTGCAGGGCCTGCAAAGCAGAGATGTTCCATCAGGCTTTTGACTGAGAATGGGGATGGTTTCACATCTGGCTGGCACCCTCCTCTGCTAATTATATCAATTTTACTCTCTTCCCCTCCCCCACCTGTGAATGTAGCCTGGCAGTTTGAACTGGCACTATTTATCACAATTCTATAAATTGATTTTTATTGGTTCTATTCTCTTGTGGTTCTGTATATGTTGTACATCGCCCGGAGCCCTGCAGTAGCAGGGATTGGGTGATTTATAAATTCAATAAATAGGAATAATAATAATAATCTTGTTGGCTTTTAAGGTGCTACTGGGCTTTAACTGTTCTACTGCACACCGACACAGCTGCCCTCTGATACTAGGTTCTGTAATAGTTATACAATAACATTTTATTTTTGTCTCAGCCAACATTATGGCCCAGTACACATTGGGCATAATTAAAACAGGAATTGAGAATAAAACTGCTTTTATACAAATCTATGGCAAGACCGCACTTGGAATATTCTAATCATCACACCTGAAAAGGGATATTATAGACCCTGAAAATGTGCAGAGAAGAGCAACCAAAATGATCAGGTCTAGAACAGTTGCCCTGTGAGGATTGATTGAAAGTTTTAGGGCTGTTGAGACTAGGAAAAGACAAGTAAAGGCAGGCATGGTAGCGGCTTATAAAATTATGCATGACATGGAGAGAGTGGACAGGAAGAAACTCTTCCCCTTCTGTCATAATACTAGAACCCGGAGTCATCCACTGAAGCTGAAGGGTGGGAGATTCAAGACAGACAAAAGGAAGTATTTCTTCACACAGCATATAGTTAGTTTTGTGGAACTTGCTGCCGCAGGATATGATGGAAGACTTTAGAGGGAAGTGGACAAATTCATGGAGGATGGGGGGGCGATCAGTGGCTAGTAATCACAATAGATATCTGCTCCCTTCAGTACCCGAGGCAGTATGAATCCTGAAGTCAGTACATGCTGGGGGGCTTCCTAAGACAGTTGGTTGGCTACCGTGTGAACAGAAGGGTGGACTAGATGGACTTTAGGTGTGCAGCTGCATGGTTATTCTTACGTTCTTACAGTGGAGGGATAGCTTTTGCACTAATTGCAAGAAATGAAAGGAAGGGGCTTCCGCAGGCATTTTTGCTTGGCGGAAATTCCCACTGTATTGTCCTACTCATTTCTGCTTAGATGTTTTAATTTTGAGTTTTCGTGTGTGTATACTCACACACATATTTAGGAATGGAGAAAATGTTTACTGTTGGCTTATGTTTACTGAAAATATTCTCTCCACCCTTGCAGGTATCAGCATTTAATGTTAATTACAGTGATTCAGGACTGTTTGGCATTTATACTGTAAGCCAGCTGTCAGCTGCTGGAGATGTAAGTAACTTATCGGTTGGGGAAATAAAAAGCGAGCAAAACCTCAGTATCAAAATTTGAAGATGGATTTAAGGATTAAATATGTGCATTAGGACTTTTTCTTTTTTCTGCATGCTTCTGACAACCGAGTCTGCACTTAGACATCACGACAAGCCAGAGTTTGATCTGACCCTTGTAAACTTCAACATCCAATTAAACGAGGGTTGTTTTCCTTTCTGGGAAGGATAGCTAACAAAACTGGATAGTAATAATGAAAGTTTGCTTAGCACCAAGAGATATTTGCAGTCCAGTCTTTTTAAAATCCTCTAGGGGTTGAGCTGAAGAAAAACTGCTTATCTGGAAGGAAGAGCAGGTCGATCCAGTGTACAAGGAGCATCCTGTGCTGGATGCTGATACCTAGCAAAATGGGGGGCAGAAGGAAGGTGGAATGGATTTTGTCAGTTGCAGTCAAAAATAAATGACTTGGTCCTTTAATCAAGGTAATCAAAGCTGCTTTGAACCAAGCAAAGACGGTTGCCCAGGGAGGACTCACTGAGGAAGAGATCACAAGAGCCAAGTAAGTGAATTTCGCCTTCTGCAAACGTGTCTAGTTTATTCAGGAACAACAGCAAGTTGCAGGGGAGTCACTAGTAAACATTTATTGGAAGTTGCAGTCACTTTGCCACTTCTGACTGAAGCATTCAAAGCTTTCTGTTCCCCATAAACCTATGAAACCAACTACAACCGGGAGGATGCTATAGAAGTAAATAATGTATGCTTTAATCTCCTAGTACTTTTTTTGAGTAAAGCAGTGAAACACTTGAGTATATTGAAAATCTTTTTACTTCAAACTGCTAAACACTACAAGATTCTGTACAATACATGATTGTGACTCAGTCCTTTTTAAAACTAAAAAATTGCCTTTGCTCCCAGCACCTATGAAGCTGACATCTTTCTGCTCGTATGCACCTCGTCCCCTCGTATGGCTTTCTTCATTTGCCTTTCCCAGCACATACAGCATGGTTTTTTCTATGGATAGGTGTTTACCAGTTTCCTGCAATTTCTGTTGCACAGCCTTTTAAAAACAATATGTAAAAAGCAAAAAAGTTGGTTAATAACAAATGTTTGCCACGTTCTTGTATTCATATGGATTATAGGTAATCTTGCTGTGCTCATTTATGTGGTGTTAAATTAGATTGCATCTTACCTTAGGTGAGAAACAACTAATAAGAGAGAGCTTGCGAAGAAAAATAGCTTGGAAGGTGCTAATGCAAAGTCAGACTTCAGGTCTTTGAGGTTGGTGGGGAATCAAGGGGAACTGGCTGAAAAATCCAACACCCTATTTGGATCTCATACCATTTTACAACTTTCAGTTGGTTTCTTTTGGTATAAACTAAGTAACTTCTACCCAGCTTGAAGCTCCCTCTCTAAAATCCTTCTGCTTTTTGGAAATAATTGTTATCAACTGCTTTACCATATCAGCTTCTTGTGGGTTTTTAGTAGTTTCTGCAGCGTTTTTAATTCCTTCAGTGGGACAGTGGCTTAACATGGAAAAGAGATCCCAAATGCTGAATTTCTACATACATTTTGGATTTTTGTAGCTGAGGGCCAGACTAGATGTTACAGTAGACACAGGTCTGGCCTGGGAATGCCATAATATCTGGTCGGCTCTGAATGTCTGCAGACGTTGTGGGGGCAAAGGAGTTTTTGAAGGAACAAACAGGTGCGTGACTTGGGAGGAACCAACCTGTATATTGTGACATCAGGTATTTGTGGGCCTGTCATGGAGTTGGGTTTGAAAGGACAAGGGGGCAGTGTCTTCCCTGATGCCTGAAGCTGTGCAGTGGTCTGCTGCAGAAACAAAATTGGCTTCTGACTGATTCTCCCGCTGCTGAGAAGAGAAAGGGAGAAGTTCTCCTTTGTCCAGTTTCTGTGCTGCTTGTCACACCATTTCTAACTTGAAGCCAATCTGTGCAGCTCAGTTTTGACTGTGGCCAGTTCAAATCCTCTTGCTCTCTTCTTATCATCGAGGGCAACACATCTTCTAGGATGGGGGGATTTTTTTTCTCCACACATTCCGGCAGGAGGTCTTGACAGCTGGCCACCGGAGGCTTGCGAGCTTAGTCCTGCAGCCTGCAATTCTAGTTCATGGTAAAAAAAAAACACAACACGAAGTCAGCACTTGTCATAAGAGGAAAAACGCATGCTAGAGCAGAGATTAAGATTGTGATTGTAAAATTTAGGCCCTACTGTGGAGAAGGGTACAAACTGAACCATGAACCAGAATTCATGATGAATCAGGCAGTTCATGAAACTGATTCAAGGGAATGTGTGCCCCCCTCTCCCCCCATGATCTGCCCACAAACCTCCATGTACAGGGGTGGCCAACGGTAGCTCTCCAGATGTTTTTTTGCCTACAACTCCCATCAGCCCCAGCCAGCATGGCTGGGGCTGATGGGAGTTGTAGGCAAAAAACATCTGGAGAGCTACTGTTGGCCACCCCTGCTCTATGAGGTTCATGTATGCTCTGAAGGCATTTAAATTTAAAGCTCCAAAGGCCTATAAATGCTGGCCCGACTGAGAGTAAGCTGTGAAGGGATTTATAGACCTTCAGAGCCCACTTATAGGTAGGCGGGCCTTCAGAGCTCAATCAATCAAAATTTATTATAGTCCATGAACGGAATATAAAACTAACCTAAAACACTCAAGTTTCAAAGTATAAAATCTGTACATTGATATAAATCCAACAAATACCATCCAAAGACACCTCAAGATAATGTTAATAATGATGATGATACAATGTCATCTAAATTCCAGTCAAGCAGGTAGGAATTTTCACCACTCCATAATCAGTTGAGCTACCTCCCTCAACCATTTTCTTCAGTACCTTGAGAAATCTGAATAGTGTGAAGTTTCATCACTTGGGAAACAGAATTTAGCTACTTTCTGAGAGATTTCTGTATTATCATCAGACAAGTTTATAATACCTAAATCAGAGGTATCTAAACAGTGTTCAAGTAATGGGAGAATATATACAATACGAATCCCATTATAAAAAGGACAGAGGAGACATACATGCGCCTCTCCACAATTGCACACAATTGCAAGGACAGAGCCTCTCTACTGACAGAGCTTTACAGTATCTACCCTCAATAACTGAGGATGGCAGAGCAGAAAATCTAGCAAGGGTAAAGGTTCTTCTTTGGTTATTTACCAAGGCAAATAGATAAGTGGCCAGCTTAGAGCTCTCAGAGATCAGTTGCTTCGGGCAGCCCAACTTGACTGAGCTCCCAGAGTGAGTGTCAAAGGTCCTATAAAAGCCTTCGGAGCTCAGTCAGGCTAGCCCGGCCCAGAAGTGCATTTAAACCTTTGGAGCTCACTTCTTGCCCACAAACCAGTTTGTGGAAAACCACAAACCTCCATTTTTCTGGTATGTGCCCATCCCTACTGTACTGTCCTCACCATCTCCTTCCTCTGCGATTGGATAGAAACCAACTGAAGGCAGCGCTCTTGATGTCTGTCGAGTCTTCCGGTGGCTTGCTCGAGGAGATTGGTGCTCAGGCACTGGCATCTGGGACATATGCATCGCCTTCATCTGTGGTGGAAGAGATTGATGCTGTGGCCACTGCTGACATTGTGAACGTGAGTCATGTTCCAGGAGGTTGCATTGTTTATCAGTGTCGTAGCAGCTGTGTATTTGGATGTAGAGGACAATATTAGGGGAGGGAGGGAGGGGAGGGGAACAGTTCTACAGTACTTACCACCCCCAAAAAACTGGTTTTCTGTCACCATGATTGCTCTTTTTGTATATCAGGCAAGCCCAAACTTAGAGTTTGGTTTTCTGCCTCTGGCAAGCCCAAATAAAGACCTTTGGCTCTTCGACAGCCTCATTGCTAAAATATGTGCGCTGCATGGGCTGATTTTTTGAAACCTGAAGCTAAACTAAGATAAATGTGTTCATATAGCAATAGCCACCCTGTGCCTCATTTGCAATCTTCCCACTTCTTTTTCAGGCTGCAAGGAAGTTTGTGACTGGGAAGAAGTCAATGGCTGCCAGTGGGAACTTGGCAAACACCCCCTTTGTTGATGAGCTGTAGGAAGGCTGAGGTGGGCCAGGGCGTACAGGATCTGGTCAGACTTGCCTCCGAGGCAGTTGCATTGAATCGCTACACTCAATCTTCAGTCTCTTATTTATGGTTCTAATGCTTTGAGCCTGTGGGTTACCATGTCAATTTACATACACTGAATAAAGTGCAAAGTATGTACTCTCATGGAAGCTGCCAGCATCTTTAATGTCTTCTGCACAGCTAGTATTCATTTTTTTTTACTCCATACCTGCTCCTGAGAGTGAAATATGGTGCCAAACATAGAATGCAGTAGCTTAAACAGAGCCTTGAGAAAACATTATTTCATAAATTAAATGCTTTTGCTCGCAGGGGAAAAGCCTGGATCTCAGAATGTTTATATGAAAAAGAAAAAATAGATATAAAGAGCTCAGGTGAGGATTGCTGTATTCAGAGATGGGGACATTTTCACTCACCAATAGAAAGCAGGGGACGGGCTACGGCATGCTTGGCATGCCGAAGATCCCAGGTTCAATCCCTTGGCATCTCCAGCTATAAAAGGGTCAGGTGGTAGGTGACCTCTACTGAGGACTTCAGAGAGCAGCTGTCAGTCTGAGTCGATAGTTTTGACCTTATTGGGCCAATGGTAATGGTCTGATTCAATATAAGGCGGCTTCATGTGTTCATCAGGGAAGACACGCATATACAAAGGTATTTCATGTGGGGTCTTGGGTGGAGTATTAGGGATTGGCACAGACTGGGAAAGTCTGGTTTGGTTCAAGGCTCATGAACCAGGTGGCCCCAAGTTGAACCCCCAAGCAGATTGAAACAGTTCAGGGTCCCCCAGTGAGGCATGCATACCATTTCAGGGTGGCATTGGGCACTGCCTCCAATGCACCTGCATTACCCATAACTGATGCAAGCACATCAGGTGATGGATATGTGTCAAGGAGAGGAACACCCAAACCATGCAGAAGCTTGATGAGTATTTGGCGAAGGTTCCTTCCCTGGACTTCAGTTTGGGGTTCATGAACCAGCCAAAGTTTGATCCAGACTTTGGCTCAGATTTGGGTCTGTGTCCATCCCTATGGAGCATGGTCTTTCTCTGTAGGCTACCTGAAATCCTGTAGCTGAGATGTCCAGGATTGAGCCTGGGACCTTCTGCATGACCAGCACACACACTCAGTGTCTGAGCCATAATACCTCTTCTCCTGAGCTAAACTTCACTCCCATCATGGATTCACTGAGTGGACTTGGGAAAGTCACAGCCTTGAGTAAGGACTGGGAAGATTTTTGTTAAGGACTCCAAAGGCTTCAGTGAAATCTAGGGATCTGATTTCTCCCTGGCAAGCCAGTTGTGTCTCCATTAATCCTTTTCCCTTAGCTGCTGTGAGAGCCAGGTGGTGCTCATTGCAGGAGACCCTTCCGATAACTAGTCTGATGTGGCAAAGTTAGTGTACATTGGTTGAAGAAAAAGTCATAATTTACCTCTGACAGCATAAAGAGGATGGAGTTTGGTTTCTAGGCTTCCATAAATATGTGTGGAGAGTCCCTGAGTTTAGTTTCCTTCCCACGAGACATTGTTTCAGGGAGTGGAGCAGCCTCCCTTCTTGAGTTTTCTGATTACCAAGCACAGGTAAGTATAATTCAATTTAGGGACGTCAGAGTGAAAATCTAGCCAAAGTGAGTGCCATTCCAGAAACCTGGTTTCTGGAGGCAGAAGCTGCCTGCACGACTACTCCACCTCCTCAGCAGAGTCTGTGAGCCAAAATACATCTGACAAGGAAGAGGAAGATGATGATGAGGCAATGTTTGCTTTTGGCATAGTCCAATATGGTGAAGACCATGTTACATACAGAGCTGAAATGTCTGTGTTGCTTTCTTCATTCCAGCCATCAGCACAACTGTCACTGAGGGCTTGACGATCACTTTCGATATCTGTTTCTTCCCTGTAATCTTTATGGATCATGATGTCACAGCCGATGTCTGAACCCACAGTAAATGTGTGTCTTTTCCTTTCAAAGAAGTGCCAGTCTCTGGAGATCCATTGAAGTTGGGAGGGAGGCACAAAAGAAAATGCTTGCACAGCTTTGGTGCCTCCAGGTTCCTTGTACACATCTTCATAGTGCACTGTTCTGTCACGAACATAGATGGGGGCAGTGTCATCTTCGTGAGCAGAATGATGGTCAGTGACAGTTCGATGATCTCCTTCGCTGTCTGTTTCTTCTATGTAATTTTCATATTCATCTGTGCCCTCGCTGCTTGTCCAGCTTTCTTCACCAGCACCGCTAAATGCGCTAAAACATACAAGGCCACACATTTCAGAAAGTGGTTAGAAAGGTTAGAACTTAATGTGTTCTGCCTGCAGACAAATCCATCCCTAGCATTTATTCTTCCTTCTGAAACTAACCACCTTTATGACTGTTTTACAATAAGAACAGGCTTATATTGAAATCCTGGGCACAACAGAAAAGGCTACAGCCAGAAAAGACAGCAGTCCCCACATCACCTATAATTCCTGATGGGAAGGAAAGGTCCCCTGTGCAAGCACCAGTCGTTTCCGACTCTGGAGTGACGTTGCTTTCACAACGTTTTCATGACAGACTTTTGACGGGGTGGTTTGCCATTGCCTTCCCCAGTCATCTACACTTTCCCTCCCAGCAAGCTGGGTACTCATTTTACCGACCTCGGAAGGATGGAAGGCTGAGTCAAACTCGAGATGGCTACCTGAGAACCCGGCTTCTGCCGGGGATCAGGTCGTGAGCAGAGCTTAGGACTGCAGTACAGCAGATTTAACACTGCGCCACAGAGCATGAGTCTTAATGTAGAAAAGAGCAAGAGTCCAGTAGCACCTTAAAGACAAAGATGAAACCTTATAGTCTGTCACAAATTTTGTTAGTCTTTAAGATGCAACTTTCGCTCTTTTCTACTGCTTACAGACAGATTAACATGACTGCCTATCTTGATTTTTAATGTGTCAGAGTAGGAATGATGAAATGGGGCATGTTGTCTTGAAGGGGGAACTATGGAGACTGAAGTTTAATGAGTGCAACAATTTGACTGCTAGTTCAAGGTTTAGAAATAATGGTTAAGTGGATTTTGATAGAATCCACTTAATCTGTTCTGCCAGTGCATGTTTTTTTTTTTCCTTCTGGAAGCTTTCCCCTAACACAAGACACTTAGAAGACATCTCATGTCAAGTGTAGGCTCTTCCAGCAGAGGAAAGTGCCTCTGCTAGTGGAACAGATCCTCAGGTTTCCACCCATGGTTCATGGAAACGTCTTCAAAACTGAACAGAGGTCACTGCAGTGCTTTTAAGAACCACAAGAAGAGATTGGATTTATACCCTGCCCTTCACTACCCAAAGGAGTCTCAGAGTCCGACCTCCTTCCCTTCCTCCCCCACAAGGTAGGTGGGGCTGGGAGAGCTCTGACAGAAACAGCTTTTGAGCAGAACAGCTCTGAGTGAACTTGTGGCTGACTCAAGGTCACAAACAGTTGCATGTGGAGGAGTGGGGAATCAAACCCAGTTCTCCCAGGTAAGAGTCCATGCACTCATCCACTACACCAAACTGGCTCTTAAAATGTGTGACTGAAAAATTCACTAAGTGACCAGGGACAAATTGTTTTGCCACCCCTCCTTCCCGGCCAATAATAAAATAGGACGCCTTTCCATGGCTGCTGAAAAGACTGCGACAAGATAATGTCAGTGCAATGTAAAGCGCTCAGTGTTCCTTACTCAGCCCCGTTCTTTTCCGGTATGCGGTCCATCACACATGCCCACCTGCTGGGCAATGCAAGGAAATCCCTATAGACCTGGATTTGCAGAACGGTCCCAATGGGAGTGCCTTGCAGAAGTTGCCGGAGTTCACGTAGCGTCCATCCTAAGACGTTTGCATGTCCGATTTTAAGAAGCACATCTCCTGTAAGGAAAAGCAAGTAAGAGGTTGTAAGGACTTGCCATGCCCTGTCGCAGGGCCAGTCCCACAGGGAGACTTCTTAATCCTGAACCACAGGCATGAGAGCTCCCTAAAATTTACACAAACGTGCCTCTCTGAGGCTGATTCATCTCAGGTAATGAGCAGCTGTTAGGCACACAAAACACAAGCTGTAAAGATACAACTAATGTTTGTTAAAATTAAATAACATCAAAATTCAGTTAGTATACAGTTGCCAAGCTCTTTGCACAAAAAAACTCCTACAGACTAATATTTTAAAGTTCTCTTTAGTTTGGTAATGCCTAACTCTTATACCTAGACAAAATACCATTCCCTATTTACCATCTCCACACATTGCTCTGGCATTTTTACAGGCAAAGGTCTAACTCAAAAGTGGTTCCACTGCCTAATGGCTTCTTAAAGCTATAAGGGCTAAAGACCCTCTCACCCCACACGACAGCCTGTCAGGATGTTCCTTTAATTAGCACGCAGCATTTCTGTTAATATGAAAACCTCCCACCTGAATCCTCATTTTCCCTTTGAATTCCGCTGACCTTGCATAGAGATAAAAGACAGGCCTAAAGGCCACCACTGCTTTTTTGTAAGAAAGCATGTTCTATTAACCCTTACTGAGCATAAAGAAGTGGGGAGAGGGTGTTAGCTGTGCCTTACAGAAGTCTTATGGCAGTTTTGGCACCACGAAAGGAAAGACCCAACTAAAAAAAAGTAAGCTAAAACTAAAAAGGTTGAGAGCACAAAGAAATGGGGGAGGGGAAACAATATGATGCTCTGTTTAATGTATAATCAAACAATTTCAATTCGTGCACAAACCATAACAGCAGTAATTAATATATCAACAAATCAAAAATAGCAGATAATAAAACAGCGCACACTGCCAAATACAATAAAGCTGAATGCCAAATGCTTTTTGGCACAAAGCCTTCACCAGTGGCGTATGACCATAATTAGCACAGTCATATCAAACTCACACTGTAAAAGGCATAATGAATCACAAAAATCAGCAAGATAGCCAAATTAATTTATTGGAGTGAATTAAATACTTGTTATATAAAACCAATCTTTGAATATTTCCACCTTTGGGAATCTGGTCCAACTAGGGTTGCCAAGTCCAATTCAAGAAATATCTGGGGACTTTGGGGGTGGAGCCAGGAGCAAGGTTGTGACAAGCACAATTGAACTCCAAGGGAGTTCTGGCCATCACATTTCAAGGGACTGAACACCTTTTAAATGCCTTCCTTCCATAGGAATAATGAAGGATAGGGGCCCCTTCTTTTGGGGCTCATAGAATTGGACCCACTGGTCCAATCTTTTTGAAACTTGGGAGGCATTTTGGGGAGAGACACTAGATGCTATACTGAAAATTTGGTGCCTCTGTCTCAAAAAACAGCCCCCCCAGAGCCCGATACCCGCAGATCAATTCCCTATGGGAATCGTTCATGGAGGTGCATGATGGCTCTGGGAGCGGGGGCTTCCCCCGCTGGCCAGCTGGCTGGGGGAGGGGGGAAGCCTGAAAAACCGGGGATCCCCCTCTGGGACCTGGGGATTGGGAAGCCTAGGTCCAACTGACAATTTCACTGTGTGTGAGAGAGAGAGAGAGAGAGTGTCTTTACCAAGCTGATATCAAACAGCAGTTTTAGCTACAGTGACATCATTGGAAAGGCTTCTCTGATTAACTGCTGACCTTTTATGATCTCAAAAGGAGTCCCTTTCTCTCAGAACTATTCTACACCCCACCCCCTGATAGCAGTGCTGGATTAAACCCTGTGGAGGCCCCTAAGTAATCAAAATTGGGGAGGGGGCCCTCACAAATTATCTCAGAGTCTGAGCACCCCCCCATCCACAGCCTCCACTGCAGCCTGCAGACACCTTAAAAGCCCCTTTTACTAAGCTGCAGGGGAGAGGCAGACTTGACAATGATGCCAGTTGCAGCACCAGGCAAGTTGGGCAAAGAGCAGCTCAGTTGCTGGCTGCATATGCAGGCTGGGAGGGCTGCAAGCAGGAGGGAAATGGGGGGGGGGCAGCCCAGGACCCCTAAAGGCGTGGGGGCCCATAAGCCAGTGCCTACTTGTTAATTTGACTCTGCATGGTTGTGTTGAGGGCAAGACAGCTGCATTGAATTCTGTGGATGAAAAGTGAGCTTCAAATTTGGTTGGAGAGAGGGAGAGGGATGGGAAAATTAGCTCACACGTTAGATAAACAGCAGTGCCTTGCTGGCTAAAGCAGCATATTGAACACACATTGGTTGCACAGTACAATAATCTATTTAACTTCAGCAATGTGATTTAGAAATGAGCATGTTTTACTGGGAAGGCCTGAATTCTAATTCCTACTTTGGGCTGTCATGCTCGCTGGATGCCCTTGGGCCTGCTGTTCTACCCTGCAAAGTTGTTGTTGGGGAGGATATAGATCTCCTGCCCACATATAGGAGAAGGACTGGATATCAGTGCAAGAGAACCAGTGTGGTGTAGTGGTTTATAGTGTCAGACTGGGATGTGGGGGAAATGCTCACTCAACCATGAACCTCACTTGGGCCATTATGGTGTTATGTTATGCTGTTAGCCATCAGCCGCATGCTGTTTACTGGCTATGTAAGATTATTTACTGTGCTGTTCCTGTTTGGTAATGTCTGTTTTTATATTATTTGAACTGTTGTTTTATTGTTGTAAGCCGCCCTGAGCCTGTTTGCAGGATAGGGTGGGATATAAATCTAAAAATTAAATTAAATTAGGGTTGTTGTGAAAGCGAAATGGAAGCAGGAAGAACCCAGGTCTGCTGTCCCAAACTCAATGATGGAAGGTTAGAATAAAACATTTATTTAGTTAGGTATAGTCCACTTTTCTTCCCAGTCTTAGTCCTACTGGGAAAACCCACCCAAAGCAAACTGCAACATACATCATTCTCCACACACACCCTCCATTTTTATCTTCATAGCAACAACCCTGGGAGAAGATGAAGAAGATATTGGATTTATATCCCGCCCTCCACTCCGAAGAGTCTCAGAGCGGCTCACAATCTCCTTTACCTTCCTCCCCCACAACAGACACCCTGTGAGGTGGGTGGGGCTGGAGAGGGCTCTCACAGCAGCTGCCCTTTCAAGGACAACTCCTGCGAGAGCCATGGCTGACCCAAGGCCATTCCAGCAGGTGCAAGTGGAGGAGTGGGGAATCAAACCCGGTTCTCCCAGATAAGAGTCCACACACTTAACCACTACACCAAACTGGCTCTCACACCAAACTGGAGGAAGGATGGACAGAGGACATCTGGCCCAGTGAGCTTCAGCGACAGAACGGACAATTGAACCCAGGTCTCACAACTCCTAGTATGGCATTCTAACTGCTACAGTCCCCATGCTTGCTTTTCAGGTATAATAATATGTCTGCAACTTGCTGCCTTTGTAATCATCCTTCTGAGATTTTGCATTTTCTCCTTACCAGCTTGCAGTTTTCCATCTCTGGCTGCTGCGCTTTTCTCCACCAGGCCTGTGAGCTGGAGATAAGGCCCATTCTGAATGATGAGGAACCCTAGGCCGTCCTTTTCCATTTGGATGTTGGTCTTTATCGTCGAGCTCAAATTGTGTTCAGATTCCTCATCTAAATGAGAAAGGCAGAGGTCTCAACCAACAAAAATCCGTTTGTCAGCCACTTGGTATAGCATCCCTTCTGTCCCCCTGCCTATTTGGTTCAGTATCACCCTGGGCTCCAAATACCAGTTTGGGTCAGAAGTGAGCATTGCACACTTCCACAGCTCAAGAATCTGTTTTCCACATTCACGGTTCCTGGTGTGATCCCTGGTATCCTCAGTGAAGATACCTCAGCCAGTGTTAGGAAAAGCCAGTCTCTGCCAGATTCTTTGGTGAGGGATGGGTTTGTCATTCCAGTAAATTGGGAATCCCTAACCTTTTTCGGTCTGTGAGCATTTTTGGAATTTCGAGAGGAGGAGGTGGTGAACACCACCCCAAAAATGGCTGCCACAGGAAGCAAAGCCAAATGCAATAATTTTTCTCCTCTCTTTGGAAAAGAATCACAGAGGAATAAAAATAGAGGAATGAAAGCCTGAGAGGAAGGAGGGAGAAAAGAAAAAGGGAATAAAAAGAAGGAAACTCTGAAGCCAAAATGGAAGCACACACGCTGGCTAAGGGAAGTGTAGATGCTTACTAGTCAATTTGAACTTCCCATGGCTGTGGCTGCTATTGCAATGGAAAACCTTTTATTTGAATGGGGGCAGTCAATAAGAAGCCTTTAATGGCCCCCTCCCACATTCTTGAAAAGCTTGGTGGGTACATTCGCATCCATGGGCACTATACTGGGGAATCCTGCAATAAATGTATGTCAAAAGCTGGTCTGTTTCCTACTGTGGGCATCTGGAAGTTCCTGGCTTTGGATGGGTACCTTGAACCAGCTGAAGTTACACAGGGATTGTGGTAGCTGTCCTTCCCAGGCCGGACAACAAGAAGGACTGTGCTCCCTGAGTAACCCACAAAAATGGAGGAACACTTCTAGTTGTGGTTGGTTCTATTCTTACCTTCATCTGAGCCGTAGTACTCGGAAGTGTAAGTTGAGGAACTGGTTTCTGAAGAGGAAGAGGCTAGAGGAGAAGAATTTAAAACACGTCACAAAGCTGATCTTGGCCAGCTATCTAAGCTTACGGTTCCCTTGGTCCCAACGTCACAGAGGAGACAGTCCGCTTCCCAAAAATCCTGCATTTGGGTTACAATTATAAACAAAGTGCCAGTCTCTCGTTTTTCAGGATGTTTTTAAAAATTACAACCACAAAGAATTGCTTTCATTCATTAGTTTTATCCCACTTTTCCAAATAAATTTTGGAGTTTGGTGTAGCTCTCAGTGTAGAGCCAGCAACGTAAAGATCACATGCAAGCCAAAAGTCCAGATGAAGAGGAGGTGAGATGTGGAAGGAGCCAATAACTAGAAGCGCAATGTAAGCAGGGGCAATGTAAATTCCAGGCAGTTGGATTGGGCTGACCAACAGAACAGTTTAAAGTCTGGACTACATCATATTAGGCTGACCATCTCGCAAGCCCAGGCTTTATAGACACTAGTCAGTTGATCGCAGGCACTGCAACCCAGGAGGCATTGTTGTTTCACAAGGTGCCACAGCTGCCTCTGGATGTAAGTTAACACTTTTTACTTGTACCCTGAAAACAGATTGGTAACCCATATAACTCTAGCAGCAGAAAACCTTCACTGTGTTGTATCTTTGTTAGCCCTGTTTACCCCAGCACTTTGAGCCAGCTGGAGTTCTGACGGAGAGGTCTTCAGTCAAAGGTTTTGGGCACTCCTCACTCCTGCTGTTTGACACTTCCCATGCCTTATTACAACTGCTTTTGTAAACCCCTTTAGTTTCCCCAAGTAGTTTGTGGGAAAGCAGTTAAGCTGAAAAGCATAAGCATAAGTCTTTTGGGGTTCCCAGAACTAGATCCTCAATACTGTAGATTCCAGCCAAAGTCCCCCCACCAGCTATCAAGAACAGACTGGTGCTTTTCATAATTTGAAAGAAGAGAAGACCAGTAGAGAGCTGGTAACATTGCCATGATGGTATCTTTCAGAAACTCAGGCTTTTTGCAACTTCTGCACAGGTCTTAACAGAATAACCAGTGGAATTAATGGAGTACAGAAAGAGAATGTGGGGGTGAGAGCAGTGTTCCTTCTAAACTGTGTGCAAGAGCAACCACTCATTAGCGCAAGAAGCCCTGCTCAGCTGTCTGGAGCTGTTAAGGTTCTTGCACTGCCTGTTGCCCATTTTAAGATTACAGCTGTATTGCTCAGGATGTGAACGGCTTCACTCAGTGGGGCGTAGGGAATTAGAGGGAACATAGTGTGAGAGCTAATTCCTTTACTCCTTACCTTGAGAGGGAATTTAAACTAATTCTGGTTTTGTAACTACCTGAGGATCTGTGAGATGGTTGCCTGTCTGATAGGCTTTTCACTGGCCGTCGCCTGTGGGCTGGTGGTGCTCTTGCTGATGGTGGCCTGTGGTCTAATGGTGCTCTCACTGATGGTCGCTTGTAGTCTGATAGCCTTCTCACTGATGGTCGCCTGTAGACTGATGGTCTCTTTACCGGTGGTCTTCTTATTGGTGGCCTGATTGATGGTCTCCTTCTGAAAGTTGAGTTTATATTATCCATGGACACCAAACCTCAAGAGATGTTCTGTGAAAACAAACTGGGATGAGGAAACAGTTCTGGCATGTATTTCAAAAGAGGGGTCACCCACTTGCGCTGTCCTATGAAGGGAGAACAAGGGGGCAGTAACAGTTTAGAACCCTAGTGCCACAAAGTTCCAGGCTTCTTGGAATCTCCAATTATGGGAAAAGATCGGAACCTCCCCTGACAGGCCATCTCGCTCCATAGGTGTGAAATTTATCCTCCGTTCTTTCAGGTACATATCTTTTAGCACAAGGTGCCCTAATGCTGGTGGGTCGGTGTGTAAACACACCAGTGTGTTTTAGAAAAGGGGATGCCCTGGTCCCCCAGCTATGAGGTCCTCCCTTCCCCTTTATTGCAAGCTGGCTCTGGTGGTCCTATCTGCAAATGTTGTAGGTCTGCCTTTTGTGAGGAAGAGTGTTTATATAGTCCTATTTGTTTAATTCCTCCATGTTGTGGCCTTGATCCAGATTTCTTCCCTCCTGCTAGTTAGCTAAGAATGCGGGTTGGTGTTGGGGAGAAAAGAAAAGCCTGAAGGAAATCCATGGGTGGATGTCCTCCAAGCATCACACAACTTGGCCCCTCTGTGTTCTGTGAGGCCTGCTCCCGAGTAAGCATATAACTCTAGCAGAAAACTTTCATTGTGTTATATCTTTGTTAGCCCTGTTTACCCCAGCAATTTGAGCCAGCTGGAGTTCTGACTGAGAGGTCTTCAGTCAAAGGTTTTGGGCAGTCCTCACGCCTGCTGTTTGACACTTCCCATGCCTTATTACAACTGCTTTTGTAAACAGATGTCCTCCAAGATAGCAGATAGTTTATGCAATATAAACAATTCAGAGGGTAACGAATCTCTGATGTACAAGTGGCTTCCATTTCTTAAATTTTCTTTTGGTCCTGTAGATCAAATGCGTACATGTATACCTGGTAGATATTATGACATTATCAATTTGATGTAATTAATATATGGACAGAGTACTTATTTTTTTAATTCAGCTGCCAATTATGTATGTGTGTGTGAATATATATGTGTGTGTGTGTGTGTGTGTATGTATATATATGTATATATATTGTGTTTTTGTTGGTTTGTCTGTATTTTGTGTATATATATATATATTTTCTGCTGGTATGCTATGCTTATACACAAAGAATGATTGCAGATACAGTCATTGATTGCTTTATTTGTATGTTTATTAAGCTTAATAAAAAGTTTTTGGATTAAAAAAAAAAAGATGTCCTCTATGGCAGCATCTGTGCCTTGCAATTTGTGTAGAGCAGGGGTGGCCAACGGTAGCTCTCCAGATGTTTTTTGCCTACAACTCCCATCAGCCCATGCTGGCTGGGGCTGATGGGAGTTGTAGGCAAAAAAAACATCTGGAGAGCTACCGTTGGCCACCCCTGGTGTAGAGTGCTCCAAAAATACCCGTGGCAGAGGACAGTCGAGGCTTGCATTTCAGGAGTGGTTGTGTGTGCGGTGGCCCAGCGTGTGAAGGGTATGTGTTTCGGGATGCCCGCTGACAGGAAGGGGTGTAGCCGGAGTCAGATGTATTTTTAGAGTCCTGACAAACTCTGTGGGTTTCGACTTTGCTCGACTTGCTGGATTTGTCAGCCTCCCGCCGCCGCTGCTTCCTTCGGCTACCGATTTAGATTGGTGTTTGCGGTGCAGCCAGGACGGGGCGTCAGTGATTACTTGGACAGCCTGTATTTCTGTTCCTCTGAGGATGTTTATTATCACACCGAGGTAGTGAACACGTATCCGGGCTGCATCCAAAAGGAGCCACTCACGATTTAAAAATTACTTTTTTTGTTTACTTTCCCCTCGTGAAAGAGGCGCGTTCCCTCAGCGCCTTATTGCCAAGGTAACAGCTTCCCGCCTCCAACGGCAGAGCCACGCCCGCCTCCTCTGAATGCCCCGCCTCTTCGCCTTCCAACCAAGCCCTGTCCCCGCCTCCTCTTCCAGGAAGCCCCGCCTCCAAGGTGGTCCACTCTTGGCTTCTTTTAAAGAAGCCCCGCCCCGTCTGGGGCAAAGTGTGAACGGCACGGCGCGCGGGGAGAGGAGGAGGAGGAGGAGGAGGCGGCGACGAGCTGGAGCCTTCGCTTCCGGGTCGCGGCAGCCTCTGCCCGGGTTTTGCTTCCGGCGCCGTCCCGAGTCGGGGCGGGACGGGCGGGGGGAGCCGCTCCTGAGTGGCGGCGGCCGCCTGCCTGCCTGAGGAGGGGCGCCGAGGAGCCGCTGCGGGGCGGGCGAAGGGAGCCGAGCCGTGATGGAGCCGCGGCTGTGAGGTGCTTCCCCCGGCCCGGGCACCGCCTGTGGGCAGCCGCCGGGCCGAGGCCGGAGGACATGGACAAACTGACCATCATCTCAGGATGCCTCTTCCTGGCCGCGGACATCTTCGCCATCGCCAGCCTGGCCAACCCGGACTGGATCAACACCGGCGAGTCGGCGGGTGAGAGGGGGAGACAGCGAGGCGGGCTGCGGGGGGCACAACCCGGAGGGGCCCGAGGGGATGGAGCCTCTTCGCAGTGAATCTGGAGGGGCTGAGCCTGCTCCCAGGCCGCCTCCTCCCTTTCTCTTCGGTCCGGGGAAGAGGTAGTCAGCTTGGCCGCAAATCCCGAACCTGCCATGGGTGACCTTGGGCCACTCGCTCGCTCACTCCCCGCCTAGTCTACCTTGCAGAGGATGAAGAAGGGGAAGGGGAAATGGTGGGATTTACCTGGTGACCTTGGGCCAGTCACTCTCCCTTAGTCTCGTGGGGTGTCGCTTTCTTTTAATAAAGTGCCTGTTGAAATGATTGGGGAGGAAAAATCGAATCAGTGTTTTAAATATTAACCACCTGGAAACTATCCATTTATATGTTATTGCAAGCTGCTTTTTTTTTTTTTACTAAGATAAATTACCTGTTGTGGTGCTCCAGGGACAGTCTGGTATGGTATGGCCAGCATGGAAAACACGTTTTTTGCATGTTCAGCCCATCCAGAAATGGGTAGATAACCCTTTAACAATTTGCCAAGCACTGGAAAGTATTGAAATGTTCATAGCAAAATATAAACCGTAAAGGAATCCTTTATCATTTAACAGCTGAAATATTTATTGTTTCATGGTCAGTTAGTGGGTGATCTTGGGCCAGTCATTCTTTGCAAAACCTACCTTGCACAGTTCTTGTGAGATGAACTTTAATAGAGGAAGGTAGAAGCTCGTAAGCTGCCTTGAATTCCTTATTGGAAGGATGGGATAAAAATACCCCGAGGAGCCCCACAGGCCACATTAGATTGCAGGTGCTTTGCAGGTGGGAGCTTCTTGGAAGTGTGCAGTGCCAGGAGGAAAAAAACCCCCAAACCACTCAAGGGTGCATTGAGAAATCTAATGTTCTAGCAATGGACGTTAATGGAAGTGTTGCCTCATGAAAGTGCACATTTGAGAGATGAATGTGAAGTCCCACTGTGGTTTCTGCTGCAGAGCTTTAAAGGCAAGTAGCAAAACCAGAGTTATTTTGGCCACCTGGGCTGGAGTGAGTGGATATCAGATAAGCCATGAAGAGGAGGATGACTTGTGCTGAGAGCATGGGTGAAGCATATGAATACTTGATTGTGTTTCGGTTTGCTATGTGATTTTTTTTGGGGGGGGGGGAGAGAAAGAGGAGGAGCCACAACTCCACTTATCTCATGCAGATGAGAGAGGTGGCAGGAGAGAGAGCAGTCTTTTTTTGCAAGCTGGGGTCACTCCAGGTAAGGAGGGGATTCCTGATTTGTCAGCAAAGTGCTGTCCAAGCTGTTGGCAGGAGCCAGCAGAGCTGAAAATATTGAGCTGACAACAAAAGCAGCAGTGAAATGGCCATGAGGATTCAAGTCATAGAAAGATCTCTCATTAAGTTCTCAGAATGCCGTCGAGGTGTGGCAGTGCAGTGCCCTTAATGGGGGTGAGGGGTGGCAGGAAGGGTATCACTTGGAAAAGAGTATTTGAGTACTGTACTTGAAACTGGGTTTGTATGTGTGTGTTAACTGGTTTCCTGTTGGGAAGGAAATAGTGTCAGCTCTCTTGGTCAGTGAATGCCGAGGACAAATATAGACTTGTGTCGGCATAGGGAACTGAAGAAACAAGAACCTAATTATTGCCATGTGCTTATATCAAGGCCAGATACATTGTAGGAGGGAGACACTACTTGAGAGAATTGACCCCCCACCCCCCAGAGCCAGATGAATTCGAAACTGGATTTCTGTTTGCTTTGTAAACTCAGTAATGAGGAGCATTCCCAGGCATTCTGTTGGGATGTTAGATATCTTTAGTGCTGGTGTTGTTTTGTTTTGTTTTTGTGATGCAAGTGGAAGTGGGAACCGTTTCGTGTGTGGGTGAGCCCATGTGAACTAAGGACTGAAACTGCAACGCCTGAGGGTGCATCGCCCAAAAATAGACTTTTAATTAATGTTGCTGAGTTCAGTGCATGGACATGTTCTGGAGTCTGCCAGACAGACCAGGCTCTGTTGAAATATTTGTGACAGTCTTTAATTTTATGACAATGAATATTCCATATCTGTTGGTGATGCTGTTATTTATTGTGCTTGAGAATTGCACAGGCCAGCTGATTTCAAGGTGTGGTTGGTTTTTTAAAAAAAAAAATAAGCATCTTCTCAGAATAGCAAGGATTGTTCTTAAACAATCCAGCATATCCCTTCCCAGAGGTTGTGTTTTGTGAGCTGTGAGGCCTTCCTATGACCTTGTGTCCTGTGGATGGATCTCCAAGTGACTTTCTCAAGAAGAGGCAATATTGTTAGCCTCATCAAACTTGAAGAAATGATACTGAACTTCTGAATTAACTTTCCTGTCTAGGCTTCCAGTTTTCTTCAGTCTCTGCTTCTAAAAAGCAGCCAACATGGCACTGGTAGATACTTAACGTCCTAAATTGTGTGCAATGCAATGGGGAGGGCCTGTAGCTCAGTGGAAGAACCTCTGCTTTGTATAAAGATGATCCCATGTTTAATCTCCGGCACAGGGGTGGCCAAACTGTGGCTCAGGAGCCACATGTGGCTGTTTCACATATACTGTGTGACTCTCGAAGCCCCCACCGCCCTGTTGACCAATTTGGAGAAGGCATTTGTCACTTTAAATCACTTCACCAAGCCAAGCCAGCTGGTGACTTGGAGAATGTATTTAAAGTTGCTTTCTTTCCACCTCTCCCTGCCCCCTCTTGCTCCATCTCCCTCCTCCAAAATCTGCGGCTCTCAAGCGTCTGACATTCGTATCTTGCCGCTCTGACAGTTATTCTCTGTGGCTCTTGTGTTAAGCCAGTTTGACCATTCCTGCCCCAGCATCTCTTCAAATAAAAGACTAGGCGGCAGGTAATATGAATGCTCTCTGCCTGAGACCTTGGAGAGCTGCTACCAGTCAGACTAGACAACGTTCTAGACAAAGGGTCTGATGCAGTATGCAACAGTGGCATGTATGCTTGTGTAGATGGTTTGATTTTTCAGTGTTGGTTTCCCTCCCCCACCCAGTTTCTTCTCTCACCTATGCTAGTATGTTTTCCCCTGTTATCTTTTTCCATGTGGAATGTGTGTTCCAACAAGGGACTAAAGAAACTGATCAAACCCTTCATGGATGCTCTAGTCCTGAAAGGGGTGTGGGCACCATTGCAATTGAATGAGAGCAATTAAAGGCCCTGGGTGCCTTCTGTGGATCTTTGCATGGAGGAGCAGGAAACCAAGATGGCACGAGACAGCCATTGGGGACTGGAACATGCATGGGCACAGGCATATAAATTCATTCTCCTCGGAGCCTGGATTATACTTTCTTTTTTATTCAGGAAGGATGTCCCTTTAATTCTGTGCTCTTATAAGTGCTCCTGGCTTTAGTGGCAAACCTGCTATTTCTTTCTTCTTAAAATTAAGCATGTAAAATATTTCCATTTTTGCAATGCCGCAACAGTTAGTTCTGACTGTTTTCTTCGGGGTCTCCCTGTGGCAATGGCGGTTGTTCTCTACTGTTGTCACTTTGCTCACTCATGAGGTTGTGGGGTCACTAAATCATTCCGTGACGGTAGCATTATCATGCCCTAAATAAGCTGGTGTGGGTTTTCCTAAGGGAAAGAAAAATCCACCATGAGTTGAATTTTGGGACAGTTCTTTCTGCCAGAGTGCGATAGGTTGTGTTGGTTTGTCCTGTGCAGGAACACTACAGCCTGTTGCTTCTGGAAATGCGTTTTGTTTCTGGGCAGGCAGAGAATGCTTTTCCAGAAACTGGAGAAGGGCCTAAGAACAGCGTAATAAATTTTGTAGCAGCTTTAGCAATAGGGCTGCTTGTTGAGCCAACTGAGTACATGCAGAAATTAGCACTAGCAAAGAGAGTACTCCTGCTAGCAAAGAGGGACACATCGTGTATCTACGTTTTAATCTTGACTTTCCCCGAAGAGCAGCAACCCTGTTAGGTAGGTTAGTGCTAGAGAGAGAACCTGGCCCAAAGGTCACCTAGTGAGCTTCATGGTTTAGGGGTGGGTTGAACAATGGAGCTCTTGCATCTTACAGTAAACATGCAGTTGCACTGGCTCTCTTGGTACAAGAGAAGGTTTCCCAGAAACCCTTTATTGAGAAAGGAGAAACCTTTGAGTATGAAATGCAAACCCAGGCAGTAACCAAGGGCTGTTTTGCACACCTGCCCTGAGTGCCAATTGCTCTGAGCATGTGTATAGTTCATGACTATTACGAGCCCTTAGCCCTCCCTGGGTGGAGCATGACTTCCTTCCTTCCTTCTTTCCTTCCTTCCTTGTCTTAGTGAAAGTGTGAACCGTGTGTGTGAGTAGTCAGTAGCAGGTGCTGAGGTCCCAGCAGCAGTTTCCCCAGGTGCTGCCTTCAGTGAAGATCACTGCCCAATTTTGGTGAATGTGCAGTTCTTGCATTGTGCTGCTGCACTGAATTGCATACTTTGCATTAGTCAAGGCTGCTCACAGGTCGAGGAGAATACCATGTGTGAACCAGCTTACTGGTTGGTAGATGGACTGTGTACATACATTCTCTTCTAATGTGGAGGTGCTGCCACCTTTTCTCTTAGACTCATCCCAAAGACAAATGCATCATGGATGGGTTAAGATCCTACCTGCCATATTATGCAAGGCATGTCTAAAAAAGTAGTGGAGGGAGAGAGGGGAGGAGGGAGAGGGAAAGGAAGAAAGGAAAAGAAAAGAAGTGGGCTGCTGCCAGTTAGACCCCACAAAATCCAGGCTCATTCTGCCCATACAGGCTCTCTGGGCAGAACAATTTTTACATTGCTTGCTGCTGCAGCCCTTAGAGAGAAAAAAAATAAAGTATTAATAACCAGGAAAGGGAAAGAATACAATATAGCCAATATACCTTTGGACCTCTCAATCAGCGCTACTCCTGTGATATTACTATGTGTTTCTTGCCAATTTACCATGTAAAGCAAAGGAGTTCTGTTTAGTTTACCAGAGACTATGTTATGGTGGGCTGTTTATTTCTGGAACTCCCTGCATCAGGAAACCTAACTTGGGGATATGTTTAAATAGACCCTTTTGCTGCTCCAGAGAGCTTCCCCTGGAGCTGGCTAGCTGGTTGTGTTGCACTGTCATAGCTGCTAATATAATTTGGATTGCAGTATATTTTGGATTGTTTGTTTTCTAGGATGTTCATAAAAGGTTGTAGTGTAATGCTTGGAGTATTACAGTTAGGAAAAATGGTATTTTGTGTGTATGTGCGTGTGTGCACCTTGAAGTCATGGTGACTGATCCCTGCTCGGAGCCTGGAGGATATTCAGAGAGGTGGCTGAATGAAGCCTGTCCCTGCCCTCCTGACGTTTGTCATTTTGAGGAGGTCTCCCATCCAACTACCAGCCAAAGTTGACCCTGCTTAGTTTCTGAGATCTGATGAGATTGGGCTTGTCTGGGATATCCAGGTCAGGGAAACAACAACAACAAAAATAATTGATCTAGTTCCTACATTGTCCCTCAAAGGTGACGCCAAGGAGAGTAGTCTCTGGGTTTTGTGTCATCTGCAAGTCCTTCATGTCTAAAGCTGGCAATCAAATCCCTGTCAGTGGGACAGTAAAATAGGGCCAGCTGGAATGAAGGTCAAGGGTTTTGCATTGCCAGGGGACTCCCCAGGCATGGAGGATAACGTATCTGACTGCCAAGTATACCTCCCCATCCCATGTGGATCTAAACATTTGTAGTTTCTGGGCAGCCGAGTCCAGAACAGATGTTTTGGCAAATTGCAAAAAATAAAGGCTGAGATAAATGCTAGACCATTCAAATAGTATTGTGTAGAATTTAAGATTTTTAAAAGCCCCCCTCCCAAACAGAGGTTTTCACAGCATTCTAGCCAAAGGCCTCTCAGCATTCTAAAAATAACACTACCTAGAAAACTTCTTAGAAAATGAGCTGCACAGTCTTTTGCTGCTGAAGTAACAGAATGAACCAACAAGGGTGCTTATGGAATCTAGGATTTCTATTGCCCTAGATGGGAAAGTAATGGCTTATCCACCAGGCTAACAGCAGCACTATTCTCCAGTGTGAGGAGCCTGATCCTGCTTTAGGAGGCTGAAGAACTTTTTGTGTTGGCGGAAGGCTCCTTGCATCGTGGGAGAGCCCCACTGTTGGTGGATCAGGTCCACAGGATCCAACCCACTGATTCTGATGGTATCGAAACACCTTTTCCATGATGTATCTGGGAAAGAAGAGTTACCACTATGAATGGGCATGGGGTGGATTTGGGGAGGGGACTGTAGCTCAGTGATAGAGCAGCTGCTTTGCATGCAAAAGGTCCTGGGTCCAATCCCCAGCATCCCCACTTTAAAGGAACAGGTAGCAAGTGATGTGAAAGACCATGACCAGAGACTTTGGAGAGCTGCTGTCAGTTAGAATTGACCAGGTTGACCTTGATAGACCAGTAGCTTGAATCAGTATAAGGCAGCTCAAATGCTCTGCACCCCAAAGGAATCTCACACTGTAGGTTTTCTATAGACTGATTTCTCTGCCATTCATTTGGGCAGCTTAGTATGAAGCATAAAAATAGTTCCTTTGAGACAGCCTTCCCTGCCTGAGCGGATGGGAAATTGCCTGTGTGTTATTTATAGGCAAGCTGTCCCCTTGGCCATTCACAGGTGGTGATAGCTATCCTTCAAGACCACCTGAACCTCCGGGTGTTTAGAATCTAGGATGGGTCTTAAAGGCCATCTAGTCCAGCCTCCTCCTCAGTGAAAGGAATCCAAACCCAAAAGATCTCTGGCAGGTAACTGACCGGCCTCTGTGCAGGAAAGGGGTCATGTGAAATTTCCTAACAGCAAGGACAGTTCAGTGCTGGAACGAGTTACCTACAGAAACTGGGAGTTCTCCACAAGGAGAGCACCCCAGCCTTTGCAGGAAACTCATTCCGCCATCAAACTGTCCTTACAGCTAGGAAGCTTCACATGTCTCGTCTTCTGCTTCCTCATCTCCCTGGATTCCCTCCCCCACCCAGTCTTCTCTTTAAAAAAAAAAATCAGTTTCATTCCTTGCAAAAGTCCTGTGGGAGAGCAGAGATAACTCCATTCCTTTCCTCGAGTCAGGAGAAGATGATGTTTTCTTGCCCTTCAGGTCTGTGGGAGAAGGCAGTAGAAAGAGGCAGTGCTGGTGTCCCCTGAAAAAGCCTGGCCCTGGCACCACTTCAATCCTTCATGGAGAACTTGTGTGTGTGCATGGGGCTGGGGAGGGGTTTCCTCTGAGTCACCTGGTGGGACTCACTCAGGAGGGACCACTTCTGAAGTTCTGTGTACTGAGGGGAAGAGAGAGGTTGGTGGAGACCACACACTTCGACTTGGGTAGGTAATCCAGCCACTTCTGGGCAATGTCAGGCACAGCCATTGCATCAACAAAATAAAAATTGAGAATCTCAGTTCTGTGGTCTGTGTTTCAGTGGCATGTGAACATGCCAACCAAAGCAATCTGCCTGTGACATCATTTTGTATTTTGTCAAAATGAGGGCCAAAGCTTGGCCCTGGGTTTATGGAATTCCCTGTTGTATACCAGGATTTGACTGATTTCTCTCTCTCTCCTGACGTTACATTGAAATGTAGCTGTGCATGCTCATGCGTGGCTGTATGAGTGGTGTGCCCCATTGCCAAGAAAATACTTCCCTAGTGATCTGGGACTAACACAGATTATTTTAATTCCTTCATGAGGGGAACACTAAAAAGAAATGGTTTTAATGTTTGGAATGCATGGCTTAATCACTTATGACTTTCACATATTGAGAGACTTGCTTATTCCTGGAAGAAACTCCTTCTGCATACCAAGAGGATCGCTTGGGTGTCGTAGTGACATTGAAATGGATGCACCTTCAGCTGCCTCCAAAGCAGTAGTCAAACTACTGTCTTGTAAGCCCCCACAACTGACAGTCCATGATACAGAAAGGAGCAGCATTATAATTGCCGCTATTAACTTATCATAGGCATCGAGGTTTAGCGGCTAGATCCCTCAGAGGAGGGGGTGACTCATAAAAAGAGAATCACTCACAACCACTTAGGTCGATGCACCTTTCTTGCATAGGGCCTGTGTTGTTTGTAATTGGTATTCTGGCTTGTCACACTGTCGACTGGTGTGCCTTCACTGCTAAATAGTCAACTCCATTGATTGCACACCGATGAAATGTAATACTTCTCACGAGTGACCTTGGTCTTATTTTTTCCCATTTAAGTAGCCCCATAAGCTGCTCTCCTGTGACAGTAACGAGGTCTGAAATTTTAATCAGGTGGAGGGTTTTTTTGTTAGCTGCCAATCTAGTCAGCTTCCACATGCTGGCATCTTTTAGCATTTCCAAAACATTTTCCTTGTGGGCCGCAGGTAGCATATCAAGATGATGATGATGATGATGTTAATAATAATAAGATTCTAGATATATTTTGCCCGACTGTCTACCTCAGATGGAAGCTAATTGCAGTCTACAATTGCAAGTGGTTTGCTGTTTGGTGGAAAGTGTCATCAGGTCACAGCTGATTTACAGTGACCCTGTAGGGCAGGGGTGGGGAACAGTGGCTCTCCAGATGTTTTTTGGCTACAATTCCCATCAGCCCCAGCCATTGACTATGCTGGTTGGGGCTGATGGGAGTTGTAGGCAAAAAAACATCTAGTGAGCCACCGTTCCCCACCCCTGCTGTAGGGTTTTCAAGGCAGGAGACTTTTGGAGGTGGTTTGCCATTGGTATTCCTTGGAGGTCTCCCATCCAAATATTAGCTGGGGCCAATCCAGTTTAGCTTCCAAGATCTGGTGAGATGAGGCTAGCCTGGGCTATCCAGGTCAGGGCAATTTACTTATCTACAGATCAAAAAGTGGCTATTTGCCAAGGATGGCTCCACTTGCAGGAACTATAGATTTTTCCTCCCCAGTACACTGATGTAATAGGGAACCCATGGCAGGAGATAGGAGTCGACATGTTACTTAATGGAAATTAAAACAGCAAGGTTTGGGAACCTGTGAAACTGTCAAGTACCTGCAGGATTCAGAAGAAAGAATGGGCCCTGGTTTGCTGCTGTGTGAACATGCCCAGATACTCCTTGTGCTTGAATCCTCTTCACACACACCCCTCTGATCTAAAGAAAGGTATCTGGGAATTCTGACTTTTCATCATTACATACAAACTCGCAACCTCTGGTTTGCACTTTCCTCTTCAAACCAAGATTAAACCACAGTTTGGAATCTTGACTTGTAGGGCTGAGTGCAAACCAGAGTTCGTGATTTTGTGTGCAGTGACAAACTGCGGTTTGTCTGGAAAGTGGAGGTGTCTCTGGGCTGCATGTGAGGAGGGAGTCTATGAGCCCAGGCATCCTATAGGATTGTCTCCATGACAGTAAACAGTAAACCATTACGTCTGAACCTTGCTCCATCCAGACCACTGTTGTGTCCTCTGCCTTGGCATGGCCTTCTGAGACCTCAGATCTTTCTTAGCCTTTTATATATAGAAAGCAGAAAACCTTAATAACAAGGATGTCACCAGACACTTGCTGATGCCTGTCTGGGACTGGTATCCTAAAACCATCTAGCAAAGTCCCAGCTTCATGGTCTTCTCCCTTTGTCCCCTTTATATCCTACTTGTCTTCTGGTGACCCACTTTTAAAATTCCTGCAAACCCACTAGGCAGCTTCTGAATCTTTATTCACAGATTGTGGCTCTAATCAAATTTGTTTCGAGCATTTAGAAGGAATTGCTGAATAAATGAAAGCAATAAACAGAAGACGTTATATTGAAGGCATCCATTCCTTCGTCTCCAAAGGGTAGGTTGCCAAAAGAAGATGGGTGGAATGAAAAATGTGATACAGATGTTGTCTGCTAATTAGGTCAGGGTAATACCTGGTGGGAAAATTTAATTTTGCTCCATCCTTCAGAACCGATACGCCTGTGAAACGAAGTGCCCTTCGTCGTGCCTCCAAAGATGCTCTGTGATATGCTGCCAAAGGGCACTGCAGCGAACAGCAGTGCAACCTCTCTAGACGGTGATGCACCGGAGTGATTGTAGAACTTATAATGAAATTGACATTGTCCTGGTTTATATAATATGCAGTGACTTCACTTGCGGTCACTGGTGCTTGTTGTGCCCTCGTGCTTGAGAGCTGATGAGGTGGGAAGTTGGTTGGGCATGGCAGTTGTTTTTTGGGTGAACAGGCTTCCTCTTTTTGGCTCAGTCTGTGTTGGAGACCTTGAGGTCCAAGCAAAAAGTGGGTTTTGCTTTGCTACGTGTTGAAAGCAACTGTAGGCTTGTGTTTGATTTCGCGAGGAAGAGTGGTAGGCCATGGATGCTGGACTTCTCTTTTTTTTAATTGCAAGGTATCCGGCTCTGTTTCTGCACCTCTTTATATTACAACATGATTTTTAATAATGTAGAGACCGACGAGGCATTCCTGTTGAATATTAACATGTAGGATGATTCAGGTTTTGGCATAATTTGGCTGTCACAAATATGGCAGTTGGCCTCACTGAGGTTGTTTGGTAGCACTGATGGCTCATGACCAAACTCGGCTATTCAGGTGGCTCAGTCCCAGCAAGTGCCACAACCACGTTCTGGAGTAAACAAGGAGAAAATGGACAGAAAGGAGAGGGAAGATCTAAATTTGATGTAGCAAATTGAAGTTGATAAGAAGCTGAAAGTCCTGGGTGTCTCCCCCCCCTTCCAAGTTGGGATTAAAGGTGGGTGTTCAGTCTGGTGATGCCACTCAGTGGCTAGGCCAGCAACGTGGCTTGCAACTTCTGAGTGGGACTCAAGTGCCTAAGAGATCCTTCCGGTTGAGTAGGGCTCCAGATGTGGAGGGCTGCAGTGACAGAAAGGTGTGATATCGAGACTGTGGCTCAGTGGGTAGATTGTATGCACGGTAGACTGACAAAGTGCTATTGTGGTAAAATTTTGGTGAACCTGCATGGGCCAGAAGGGTAGATCCAAGTGGGTAGCCATGTTGGTCCGAAGCAATAGAACAAAGTAGGAGTCAAGTTTCACCTTTAAGACCAACGAAGTTTCATTCCGAACGTAAGCTTTCGTATGCAGGCATACTTCTTCCGAAGAGGGGATAAGGCCAGAAGGGTGTCAGCGAGGTTGAAAACTAATGTGGGAGATGAGCAAGTTCTTGGTATGCCTCCTCTCCCTGCAGGCCCTTGGGAAATGGACTCAGTTCATGCAGGCCTGAGGCTAGGAGTGGTGGCTCCTGTCTTCCGCCAGAGTGGTATCTTTTCCAATCGGCAGTCGAGCACAGTCTTCAGTGATTGGCCTGGTATAATGCAATCCAAATAACAAGAGTCTGTGACGCAAGAACCGTGATGGCTGACCCTCCCAGCAGCTATGGTCCTTGCCTTTGACGTCCCGAGAGGGAGTGGTGAGCACTACACCAAAATGGCTAGTGCAGTATTTTAAGGGCGGCCAACGGTAGCTCTCCAGATGTTTTTTGCCTACAACTCCCATCAGCCCCAGCCAGCATGGCCAATGGCTGGGGCTGATGGGAGTTGTAGGCAAAAAAAAACATCTGGAGAGCTACCGTTGGCCACCCCTGCAATATGTTAATTCAGTCCTGTCGAGCAGGAGGTCTGTGTTCCTGCAGGACCAAATTAACACAGGAAGCCAAGCCAAGCCTCAAGTGGCTGCCGCAGGAGGCAAAGCCAACCACAGTACCTCCTTCCTCACTTAGGAAAAGGACTGCAGAAAGGGGATGAAAAGAAATGAAGGGAAGCCGGGGGAGGGGGGGGAGGGAGCAAAAGAGAAAGAGAAGGGGAGATAAAAAGAAGAAAACACTGAAGGAGGAATGGGACTTCAAGCCTAAACGCTTGCTGGTCTTGATCTTCCAGTGGCAGCTGCTGCTATTGCATCCGTGAAAAACCCCTTTCATTTGAATGAAGGCAGCCATTAACAAGCCTTGCTTTACAGTGGCCTCGCTCACTTTCTGGAAAGCTCAGCCGGTGCCAGGAGGAGTCCTGGTGGGTGCCGTGGTGCCCAGGGGGTACCATGTTGGCGGACCCTGATCTTAGCTGCAACAGAACGTTTGCCACCACCAACTCGTTTGTTCGGATCTTCCCCAAAGAACTAAATGTGCTTTTCAGTCTTGCTGTAAATCATGTTGTCCCATTTAGAATCTATGATTCTGAGATTTGTGGCTGGAGCTCCTCCCCCCTCTAGAGAATCAGTGAGTTTTGTGTGGGACATCAGTGGTGAGGGTATGGGACCACTTTGCCCTCTCTTTCTACCCCTGGCCTCATCCATATATCCTTCAGAATCTCAAAAGAGAAAAAGTTTCTGCAATTACGTTTGTTGCCGCTACCAAGAGATGCGTGAAAGAAAGGGTCCCTCCATCACAGTGACGGCGGACGTGTTCTTCTTGCCACAAATCAGCAAAGTGCTGTTCATCAGTAACTTCTTTTGGCTTGTTAAGAGCTTTTTTACTCCTGTTCCTTTGCAGTCTGTGCTCACTCATGAATAGGATTGTATAAATCTCCTCTTGCAGGTTTGGGTTGTTTTTTTTTCCCTTCTTCTGGCAAAGTGCAGAGAGCAGCAGGTCTAAGCTTGACCTACTTTTTCTTTAATGGGTTTTGGAGGAGCAGCTCAAGTTGGTTGGCCTGGTTTTGTTGCTTCCTTTTGTCAGCCTGGTAGCAAAGCACCAAGAGCCCCGATTCTTGTCTCCTCCAGCAGGTAGGAGTTACCTTCCTGTGCCGGAGCATCTGAGACAAGAAGACCTCAGGTTTTAAGCATGTACTTGGGAGTGCTGGTGGGCTTGATTCAGAATGGGGACATGGAAGAACGGTGGTCTAATTCGACTGATGGAGAACTCTGCAACGATTAAGAATTTGAATGCCAGACCCTGAATGAACTAATAAGAGGAGACAATCCAATCCATGTGTGGTTGAGTGAATTTATTGGCAACTGCAATTAGTTTGCTTCAGACGTGTCAACAGTTCCATGAACTCTCAGTGCTGCGTCTTCAGCCGCCCCATGTTGGTGCACAGTGGCCTGCAGAAAAAGTTCTCCCACCTGCCCAAACAAAGGCCTATCTGTTTGACTAAGTTTTTAAAGCTGCACTTTAAGTTTAAAAATAGTACTGATCTTAATGCCAAGATGGGCTTCTGAAAATGGTCCTGTATGCTAATGGTGAATCTGTAACTGTTGGAATTGCTGGATATTCTCTGTTATGTTTTCAATGCTTATGAATTATATTCTTGGCTGTATTTTCTTTGCTGATAAATTCTTCATATAGTCCTGTTGTATTGTTTATATAGTAGTATAATATGATGTATATCCTGAATAACTGGTATATCCGTAAGACTTGTAGTTAACCAACAGCTATGTTTTATACCTAATCCTTTTGAGTAACTGCTTTAAAGAAAGGAGCCCCAAAGAGGGAAGTGTATGAGAGCATTGCCTGTTAATCACGTCTTCTAGGAAACATAAGAACAGAGACAAGGCAGGACAGCTTTGGACTGGAATGTGCAACCTCGACTTACTCAAAACATTATACACCTGAGAACTCTTTTAAATGTATTTTGGCACTGGAATTCTGGCGTGTAAGTTCGGGGGCATTATGTCATCTGTCTATAAATAACGGTTAAGTTTCATTTTGCTTCAGTTTCGGCAAGGAAAGGGTTCCTTACCATAAGTGTTCATTTTGCTGGTTTATCTCAATAAACGCGTCTTCTGCATTCACCTGAGAAGTCCAGAGCAAAACCTTACACTTATCACGGACCTCCCATTTAACAAAGAAACATTATCACATTGCGTTTTCTACAGGACTGAGGAGGGGGTTATTTTTGTATCTAAGTGGAATAGTCAAAGGAAGATAATTTCATGGCTGCTCTCACCCTGTCCATGGTGGAACCATTTGGGTTTTCATTTGCCCCAAATATATTCCCCACAACCCTCCTTTTGGGGCACACATCCTCCCCCCCCCACACCGCCAAAGAGGAAAGAAATGTTAGGCCTGGTTGGTCTTTGATGCTCAGATTTGAATGTCCTGAGAAGGATGACAAAGCCCCTTTTCTAACTACCCAGATGAAGAGTGCTGTTGAAAGGATATCTTTGGATTTCCCATCACACTCCTGCTGCCCACAACAATAGCGGATCTATCAGAAAGCTCTGCCACCTTCGTGGAAAACAGTAGGTGTGAAAATGATGTACTGATGAGGTAGGATGAGTCACTACCCATATGCATGGTGCTTCCATTTTAGTGCTAGCGGGGCCATTGAGCCTTCTAGGAAATCAATAGGCATTACAGACACAGAACCTTGTGGAGGAGTGGGGTAGCCCTGAGTTTTCCCTTTGTTTTCTTTTTTTTGTGACCACCACAAGGACTAGGAACATGAGTTTTTGTGTTTTGGTTAGGAAGAGATTTCCCCCCCCCTAAGGCTTTGTTCATTGGTGCAGTCCTGGAGGAGGTTGGGAATCTTCCACCTTTCTAATTTTCCAGCAAGGTTGTATAGCCACATTCCTCAAAGAAGGGATTTGGGGCAAAAACAGGGTTTGGCGAACGATATGGATTTTAGTTGTATATTAGGGTCTCAAGTGCCTCGAATTGCTTGCCCATGAGGCTGCCTTTTCCAGGTGACCCAGGGATCTGGCATAGAGAGCGCATCCTTGCCTGATAGACCTTTGTCTGCCCCTCTTGGCCCCACTCTTTGCCCAGGCAGGGGCTGCTGAAGATTCCCAGGATGCAGAGCTGTAAGTGTCACCTTCTTGCCAGGTGCTCACTTTGTGTCCGTGGGCACTCGCCTCACCTGACTGGAAAACGTTGGCTGGAAATAAAGACAAGTGAGATTTGAATGATTTTTCCCCCTTCTAAAGCGTTTGTTAAAATAAATGCAGGTTCACCTGGGGATGCCTGCACTGCTGTTCACCTACAGTTTTCACAACTGCATTTGAATTTATAATTTTTTGCCCTTTTTTATTCCGGAGCATTTTCTAGCAAACCAGGCTATCCTTTGGTGGGAGAGGTGGGGAGCTGTGGTCGGTGTAGAAAGCTGCCCTTCTACTGGGCCCAAATCTTAAGAATATGTTACATGCTCAGTCTTTTATAAAAGTGTATCTCACCTAGATTTCTATATCGGTGCGTGGGTGGAGTGGTCCCTCTCCTGCTGCTGGAGACCTCCCACCTCCCCACAAACTGCTCTAACAGGTTTCTCCAAGAACAGGCTTTCAGGAGATTTTTGGAGATGCTGCAGGAGGGGGCAATGGGTAACATTCCCCCCAACATGTTAGATATCTAGGCAAGATCCAACATGTAGGCTTTTCATGCTAATGTTGGGCTTAGGTTGTTGGGGTTTCTGTATTGCTTGATTTTATATCACCCTTTTCTATTACGATGCTCAAGGGAAGCCACCGAATCAAAATACTACCAAAGACATTGGATTAAATCAACACAACGGAAAATTGAGAACTGGCTTCCTTCCCTCCCTCCCTTTTGCCGATGGAAATGGTTGAGCTGCATTGCATAAGTTCAGATAGAAGTCTGGGATATAAATATTTTAAATAAAACGACTATTTAATATTAATAATAAATGCTGTGACCGGCAGGAGCTCTCCAGGGTTTCACGCAGAGGAAGGGTCTTTCCCAGCATTTACTGTCTAGGATTATTTTTTTATTTGCAGGACTCTCCCAGTCCTCTGAGTGGAATTTCAGAACCGATCTGGGCTACACGGGGCTGGGGAAAGCAAGGAAAGATCTTCTCTGCCAATTCCTTCTGCAAGCTTTTCCACTGAACCTACAGTGGCCAAATTCACTCCAGTGTGCAGTATAGTGCAGACCAGCTACTGCTGTGCTGTAAAAGAAGCTCCAATTTACCTGTCTCTCTTGGTTAGTAAAAGAAGCTCCAGTCTACCTGTCTCTCTTGGTTAGTAATTTCTGTTTCTTGTCTATGAAGCTCTAGCTCAGGGGTGTCAAACTCATTTGTTACGAGGGCTGGATCTGACATAAATGAACTTTGTGGGGCTGGGCCATGCATGTCATAAAATGTAAAGGACACAGAAAAACACAATTAAATAATTTTTTTTTCTTAAAATACAAACATGTTTAAATGTCTTGTGATATTTTGTTCAAAACGGAAAAGTTGGGGAACAGTGAGATTCGGCAATGCAATTTTTAAAATAAAACATTGAGGAAAAAGCATAAGGATCGCAGCAGAAACTAAAAGTATAAAATACTCTGTCTAGGAAAACATGAAATGGCTGGGCATTGCAAGCTTCTCTCCCTGCCTCCAGGTCTACTCAGTTTGGCTCTTCAGTGTAATATCACCCTTTGGCCGTGGGTTTCCAGGGTAGAGTACTCATTAGGCACCAGTTCTTAGGTCCATTCAGTAGAGACAAGCTGGCGCAAAGCATCAACCCTTTATTTGCAAGGACACAACTCCAGGAAACATGAGCTTCAGCTGGTCATAAGAATGCTGGGAAGTGAAACACATCACAGCATAAAGTTGCAAGGAAGATGTGGAATGGATTTTCCATTCAGGACTCTGGGCCTAAAGGACACAGAGACCTTAATGGAAAATCTGCTCTGCGCTTTCTTTGCAGCTTTGCTTCTTGCTGCAGCCAGTAAAGACAAGGCAGGAAGAGCAAGGAATTTAGGCAGTCTCAGAGCTTCAAAGGTTGAGGATGGGAGGGGGGGAGAGAAAAGAGCCCCAGAGGCCTGATTAAAGCCCTGGCAAGCTGGTTTTGGCCCACAGGCTGGACATTTGATACCTCTGCTCTAGTGGTTCTTGGCAACTGTAGGGTTTTATGTACAGTAGCTTGTTACTGTGTTAAAAAAATAAAAACAGACTAAAGAAAGAATCTTGCACACTAAAAACAGGATTAGCAACAGATGTCTCTCTATACCATTATGAAAGCCTTTGTTTATGAGCAAATTAAGTGGAATGGACCCACAGAAAGGCAGTGCTGGGGCCAAGCAGTTTGTGTAGTAAAGTTTCACTGCTTCTCCCAATACGATGGTGGTGGGTTTAAAATGATGCTGGTCTGCTCCCTTTCATTTTGACATGCAAGGTCTCTTCCACATGCAGTCTGGCTTTCTCGCCTGATGAACTGGTTTAAGAGTGTGTCTGTTTAATGGTACCCTGGTAATGTTTTTCAGAAGTCATAATGGGGCCCCAATTAGAAAATGTAAAAAAAAAAAAAAAAGTTTAATTTTGTTTTTCTGTTTCACATACTACTCCCCCCACCAAAAAAAAACTCCAGAAGAAGATATTGGATATATACTCTGCCCTCCCCTCCGAAGAGTCTCAGAGCGGCTCACAATCTCCTTTCCCTTCCTCCCCCACAACAGACACCCTGTGAGGTGGGTGGGGCTGGGGAGGGCTCTCACAGCAGCTGCCCTTTCAAGGACAGAGTCTCAGAGCGGCTCACAATCTCCTTTCCCTTCCTCCTCCACAACAGACACCCTGTGAGGTGGGTGGGGCTGGAGAGGGCTCTCACAGCAGCTGCCCTTTCAAGGACAGAGTCTCAGAGCGGCCTACAATCTCCTTTCCCTTCCTCCCCCACAACAGACACCCTGTGAGGTGGGTGGGGCTGGGGAGGGCTCTCACAGCAGCTGCCCTTTCAAGGATAGAGTCTCAGAGCGGCTCACAATCTCCTTTCCCTTCCTCCCCCACAACAGACACCCTGTGAGGTGGGTGGGGCTGGGGAGGGCTCTCACAGCAGCTGCCCTTTCAAGGACAGAGTCTCAGAGTGGCTCACAATCTCCTTTACCTTCTTCCCCCACAACAGACACCCTGTGAGATGGGTGGGGCTGGAGAGGGCTCTCACAGCAGCTGCCCTTTCAAGGACAGAGTCTCAGAGCGGCTCACAATCTCCTTTACCTTCCTCTCCCACAACAGACACCCTGTGAAGTGGGTGGGGCTGAGAGGGCTCTCACAGCAGCTGCCCTTTCAAGGACAGAGTCTCAGAGCGGCTCACAATCTCCTTTCTCTTCCTCCCCCACAACAGACACCCTGTGAGGTGGGTGGGGCTGGAGAGAGCTCTCCCAGCAGCTGCCCTTTCAAGGACAGAGTCTCAGAGCGGCTCACAATCTCCTTTCCCTTCCTCCCCCACAACAGACACCCTGTGAAGTGGGTTGGGCTGGAGAGGGCTCTCCCAGCAGCTGCCCTTTCAAGGACAGAGTCTCAGCAGCCTACAATCTCCTTTCCCTTCCTCCCCCACAACAGACATTCTGTGAGGTGGGTGGGGCTGGAGAGGGCTCTCACAGCAGCTGCCCTTTCAAGGACAGAGTCTCAGAGTGGCCTACAATCTCCTTTACCTTCCTCCCCCACAACAGACACCCTGTGAGGTGGGTGGGGCTGAGAGGGCTCTCACAGCAACTGCCCTTTCAAGGACAACCTCTGCCAGGGTTATGGCTGACCCATGGCCATGCTAGCAGGTGCAAGTGGAGGAGTGGGGAATCAAACCTGGTTCTCCCAGACACTTAACCACTACACCAAACTGGCTCTCCAGGATTTCTTTTCCTACTGCTTTGGGTAACGTGTCTTTTCAAGGTAGTTTTATTATGTTGATTTAAAAAAACAACAACTCTGCCTGGCTCTTGATTTCTAGCTGGTTTTCTTTACCAAAACTGGATCCAGTTTAATCTTCATATGCATATTGGGAGGGATGCAAAGAAGAAGGAGGGGGAGAGAGCTCACGTAGCATTTCTTTTGGTGTTAGTGAGACTGTATAAAAGGGGACCTAACTTGCTATGAAAGGGCAGGTTCCTCATCCAGACACTGTGCTCCTTTAGCAAATACTGTATTTGCATGAAAGGAAGGCTTTCCCCCAGGCGCCCGGTCAAGAAAAGAGCAGGTCACATTATAGGTATAATGTGACCTGCTCAATAATAAAACCTTTTTGTGCTCAACCGTTTTTAGGGACGCTCATATATACATGGTCTTCTTCCTTTTGAGTAAACAGGGTATCTTATTGGACCCTGAGTCTCTCTTGCTTCAGAGGAGGGAGGGCCCTTTTGGCCTGCTCCCCCCCCCCCGCCCCACTTTCCATCTTTCTTGCTGCTCGTGTTCTGACTGCCATGTGCAGACACTGCACGCAAACTTCATTCCTCAGGTTATACTCCTTGGGTGTGCCCATCTCATGATTAACTGAATTTGTTTTAGTTCCTTTTTCCTTCTGCACTGCCTCTAAGGAGCTCAGGGTAATGGGCAGCAGCAGTCCCTTCATTTGCACCAGCAATGTGAGGTAGGTTAGGCTGAGTATGTGACTGGCCCAAGGTCACTCGTTGAGTTTCCTTGGCAGAATGGGGATTTGAACCAGGGTCTTCCAGATCCTAGTCTTACACTCATAACTACTACTCTACCAACCCCTTCCCCCCCCAACCATTCATTGGGGCCCATTTGACTGAGGCCCTTGGTCTTTGGTCCCTTGCAGCTATGCTACCCTATGTCCAAATCCAAATCCCACAGTCTTGGGCCAGTTATGCTGTTAGAGGAGCTCTTTCACGTTGCACAGACTTTTGGGCAACACAAGACCGCACTGCCTTATCCTCACTGTTGTCCTGACAGGCAGTCTCTTTCACGGAGCCAACTAGTGTAGCCAGAGCTTGGAGGTGCACCTGTTCCTCCTACCTGAAGAAGCGTGGTCTGCACTTTCCTTGGGATGCAGTGGGACATATTCTGATAAGAGGCTAACTTGGAACCTGCACACATGTCTTGGAAGACCTGCAGCTGCTACTGGGTTTTGTGGCTGAACCTCGGGGGTTGTCTTGGCGGCTTCCTGCTCAGGTAGCCTTGGAACCAATTCATGCTTCTGCCCTTGTGTACTACTAATAACCATGCTGAGTGCTGCAAATTGTGAAGGGGGCATGCTGCCAACCCAGGTCCACTCTCCTTCTTTTGGACAGCAGTGGGCATGCTGAGGGCACAGGTGCAAGCGTGAAGCATGAATGGAGCTGCAGCTTCTGTACATGGCCATAAATGGCGGCGGGGGGGGGGGGGGCAATTGCTGTTCTTGAACCCAAAGATCATGGAGGATATTTCTGTAGCCCAGAAACAAAGCT
The DNA here is from genome assembly GCF_032191835.1 of Heteronotia binoei. NCBI lineage: Eukaryota > Metazoa > Chordata > Lepidosauria > Squamata > Gekkonidae > Heteronotia > Heteronotia binoei. The sequence goes on from NC_083242.1 coordinate 23,698,450, forward strand.
GGCCTAGTCTCTCAGCTAAAGATGTCATATAGTGAGTCTAGTGACCCACAATAGAATAGGCATGGAAAAGGGTTAAGAAGCAAAGGAATAATGGGGCCCTTTGTAGATCAGAAATGATCTAACCCATATCTGTGGATACTGCATGTTGGAGCCCAAGTGCAAGAAGCATTTGAGAAGGGCAAGAATGTCCAAGGTTTGCCGATGTGAAAATATAGTTCAAAAATGGGGTATATTGGTTGAGCATAAACACATCTCAGAAACTTATAATCACTATTTTTAAAGAAATGTTGCTACAAAAACTCATCAAAAATGAATTCATATATTTAAAGAAGGTATTCGTGTATAGATAATTTTGTATGGTGTTTGATTAGTTAGCCAAGAATATGTGTCCTCATCAAGTGGAACATGTACCTATCTGTTGGAAGATAATTTGAAAAAAGAAACACCCTATTAATATGGGAGTCTGAATTGATTGGGATCGACTTCTTAGAAGGGGCTCATTGCTGGTGACCCATTTATCTTTGGGTAAGATATTTTAATGGGCTCATGTAATTGCTTTTTTCATTGATCAATGTAGAAGTAATGGATGGTATAATTTTCTTTCAAGTTAGCATTAAAGACTGAAATAGTTATATTGTAATAAAGGATAAAATGAGAGCGAAGATTCTCTAATACTACACTATGCTATATCCAAAATGAACCAGAAATGTCGAGGTGTACCTTTTGCCAGAAATTAAATGACCGGATATAGGAAAGCTAACTAGATGCCTAGGACTTCCTAATTACATGCATGTACCTAAGTCATCCAGAGCAAGTTGAATTAAATTCTGTTGGTTTTTTAAGTTGCAAATAGCTTTGTATTTAAGGGAGGGCTTAGGAGAGAATGCAAGGATGAATTCTGCGCTATCATGATCTGAGTGGGAGGGTAGGCCCACCTTCACAGATGTTTGGGGTCCCAGAAGGCTTCTGTACTCTATTTTTGAAATGGTGTAGGTAGGAGACAAACTGAGCCAATTAAGAAAGTAAGTCTGGCCGTTTCCACTGTTTAACTTTTGCATTCGGTACATTTTATATTAAGCTGCTGCATTTCTGTCCCATACATTCTCCAAAAAGCTCAGAGTGGCTTAATGTGATTCTCCCTTTCTTCATTTTATTCTCACAACAACTCTGCAAGGTAGGTCAGCCAGAGGGAGAGAGAGAGAGAGAAGACAACTTGTCCAAGGTCACCTAGTGAGGCCAGGAATGGGAAGGAGGGAACCAGGCGAGCTGGGAGAAGAATCTGAACGGCAAATTTGGTTTTGTTTTCTGCTAGAATGTGCAAAACAGCCATCAGATACAGCTGGTTGTCTAGTAATGCTGTCTCATTAAAAACACAAACTTGTTCAGTGCTGAACAATGTGAGATCCTTGGGTTTAATCTTGGGGTGTGGGAAAGTAATGTAGAATTCCTTTGCCAGTGGGCCCTGAAGCAAGTAAGTGGATCCCACTTCAAATAATTTGAGAACATCGTCACAGAAGGCCTCAGCTTTGGCAAGTCCCTGTGAGGGAAGAAAGAGGAAGCTGCCATGTCTTCTTGAAGATGCCAGTGGGCAGTGCCTGTGCCCCTGTTTGACCGAACCCTCTGGAAGTGGTCAGTTGGGTGGAAGCACAAGACAGATAAAAACTTGCCCACCTGCTGAGTGGATTGCAGATCTGGAAAGTTTAGGGTGGTGGGAAGAACAGTGAAAAGAAAATTCTATGAGATTATTTCTCTCAGAAACATCAAAAGGCTTCTTAAGGCAAAATCTTGTCATGTTGTAAATGTATAGCATTTTTAAAAATCAGGAGTTTTTCCAGTGAGAATTTTTCCCCTCTGGGTGGAGGGGAAACTCCTATGGAATATCTTCTATTTTCTAGGGAGGAAAACCTTGTCTAGCAAAACATTTAACTCATTCCAAATGTGCTGTGTGAAAAAGTCTGAGGAATTTTTACAATTTTTCCAGTGGAAAAATGGGAGTTTGGGGAAGCTCTTTAAAAAACAATACTGTAGACATATACAATATTTTCATTTTTTAAAAAGTGCAATAATTTTGTAACAATATGCTATAATATGTTTAATGGTAACGCATAATTAAATCATTCAGTGTTTTCATAAAGTTAATATCCAAACATGCTCACATAGTCCTACTTATTGCAAATCTCTAAAAGTATTTCTTGTCTTTAGTACAGAATTTTTTTTCTGTCTTCAGCTTTTATTTTCCCACCCTCCCAGATGGCAAAAATTAAAGATACATGTACTGTGGTGCAGCAGTTTTCAACTCTTATCACATGTTGGGTATATTTGAAATTTTTCTTATAGAAAATAAGGATATTTATATTTTAAAATTCCACAATATAAAATGCCAATTATGCATTTTATATTGTTATAACTATTCATTTTTTGTTGTTAAACTGTAAAAAGTTAGGCTTGATAGGAAAGCACGTATTGCATATATTTCTGTTTTCATAAACTTTATTGCATTAGCAGTAAGAGCCATAGTAAGTAAACTTAAAAGTAAAAGAGCATAATACAATAATCAAGCCAGCAAAACAATTAAAAATTGGGTAATTCCAAAAACATAGAATACAAGTATAAACATCATTACATCAGTAAAATGTACATAGCAACGATGAAATTGTAATGAAATCGGTACAAACTTTTTAAAAAAATTTAAAAATTAACCAGAAGCAGGTTAAATGTCACATTAATCATTTTTTCTTTTTCTAAACTTTTCCTATAACAGCAGCAGCAAATTTAGCCACTTAGATACTAACATATTTTACCCTATCTAACAATATGTTTCTGATTTTCTCTGGGGGAAGCATGGAGGGCTGGTGTCAGCATACCCTGAGGTGGGGTGGCTGCTGGGGCCCGGGCACTGCAGCAGAGCCCCCCAGCCATGGGAAGGGTGCCCTGGGGGTGTACAGTGGGGGCACTTCCGGGCACAGTGGTGGTTTTCTTGTCTGGACACACAACCCAGCACCACTGGAGAAAAGATACACAGTCAGTGGAGAGGGTCACAAATTGGTGAGGGAAGGAAGGACATGCAGGCCGGTGGGGATATGGGGGGGAGGGCTGGAAGGAAGGCATGAGCAGGGGTTCTGGTGGAGGCCAGAAGAGAAGGGCCCCCTAGGCTCTCTCTGCCCAGGAGCCTCCTAAATCTGGAACCAGCCCTGCCCTCATGTCCCAACTCATATCTCCCATAATGCCTCCTTTGACTCTGAGAGCCAGTTTGGTGTATTTGTTAAGTGCTGCTCTGAGACTCCTTTGGGTAGTGAAGAGTGGGATATAAATCCAGTCTCTTCTCTCCTTCATCTGAATTGAAGGAGAAGGGGTTAGTGTGGAAGTACAAAGGTGTGGAAGGGGAGAAGTGTGTGTCTGTGGGGGATTTCCAGCCAGGACCGTATGTGTTCTGACTGGCTGGAGCTTCTGTTTCTGCCCTTAGAGCAGGCAGGTGGAAAGGAAAGGGAGCCAGGAGTGTAACTTAAACAGATCTCTTGCATGCATTTGGGGGTGGGGTGGGTGAAGGACGGAGAAGCTGACACAAGGGCAGGCGGTTGCCTTACTAGATCTGTGCGGACAGTGTGAGAATGTGCTGCCTGTTGCACCAGTGGCAAAGAGGAGCATGAGAGCTTGTCAGGAGCAGAATCCTGACATGCCCAGATCTGTTTGGATTGAGCATTGCAAACCAGTGGGCATCTCGCCTAACATTGTATACCTAGGCGTCCATAAGGTCAGGAGAGCTTTTACTTCAGCTAGGTGCTCAGCACTTCCTTCCTCGGTGCTCGAGGGGAGGTACAAGAGGACTCCCAATGTACAGAGACTCTGTCAGTGCAATCTAGGGGAAACTGAAACCATTGAAGGTAGGGTTTTTAGGTGCTCCTGGTATAACCAGATTCATTAAGCAAATGCCCACCCCCAGCAAAACTCGATTGTATTACCTATTTGTGAGCGTACCCAAATTTTGATGTAGCCGAATTTTGTGCAGCTTTTTCTTAGCATCTATACAATTTTTAGCTATTTCTATTGTTGATGTAATCTAGTTATTTTATACTGACCTGGTGCTGCAATAAACCTACCAACCTGTCTAACCACCCAACATGGTTCCCCCCTCCCTGCCTTTCTGGGGTGAATCTGTCTCCCGCCCCCCCCAGTTTTTGATGCTTACCAGGATCACTTTACATGTCTGCCGGCAGCCAAATATAGTCGTGCTACGCAGAGCAGAACAGCTGCCTGGCCACCCTCACTTCTGGCTGCTCTGGCGTGCAGGACGGGAGCTTAGAAGATGGCCTGTGGAGAGCCCTTGCCACGATTGGAAAAGTGGCAGGGCTGATTGCCAGATGATTTGGGTGCCCTTTGTTGCTTAACAGCTGTGTCTCTTCTCTCCTTGTGGCCTCTTGCGCACCAAACTGGTTGTCGTGGCAGTGGGGGGGGGTTCGTCACTTCATGGATTGCTTGAGAGCAGTGGGAAACCGATGTCACAGACAGCCAAGCCATCTTCAAGATTCGGGGCAGACTTGAGAATGAAACCAGTTTCTTGTGGTTTGATGTGATTCCTCTAGTCAGCGAGTCTGTCTTTGCATGTAGTGCCAAAGGATGTAGTGCCCTTTGCCCCTTTTCTAGGCGATTCCCTTGGCACCTGATGTTTGGCAGAGGGTGCTAAAACCTACTGCTGATTCCAAGCAGCATGGGGTGGGTGGGGTGGTGATGCCTTGTCATGGGGAGAGGTTGTCTTGGCAACCAAAAATAGTGACTGAGGTCTCACAAGGTGTTCAGTGCAAAGATCTATGTTGGCAAGAAGCTCTGATGTTCCATTCTGTGATGTCTGTGCATGGACAGGTATTGTTCCAGCTTTTCAGGTGTTTAACCCCACAACTCCCACCACTTAAAACAATTTGTATGTTGCAAAATTTACCGATGCCTCAGATTTGCTGTGTGGAGGCAGACAATGGCCAACCACCTCTGAATGTCTCTTGCCTTGAAAATCCCAGGGGGTTGTCATAAGTCAGCTGTGACTGATGGCACTTTCCACCACCACCTGTCCTGGCCCTGACTGGACCCCTTGCATGAGGCTTTTTAATCAGCACAGAGCGTGCGTCATCCATGTGTATTAGATACATAGATGAAGGGATGCTAAATTACAAGATCAATAGCCATCCTAGAATGCAAGTGGATTGCACCATGTGGTGGCGGTTGACTCAGTTATTATAAATCCTGATGCAAAGATGAGATGGGTTGGGGGACTAATATTAGTCATTGTTCCCCCTGGATGGGGATGTAATTCCTCTGTGATCATTGCCTTTTGTTCCAGCTTTCCTCTGAACATAGAATAAGCATTAATGCACTTTAACGTTGAATGATGCAGCATTTGGATTTATAAGCTTAGGGTATAAGTCTGAACATGTCAGCCTCTTAATCTGTCACCTGAACAACCCGCCAGAAGCACCAAGGCGCACTAAAACATCCATCCCTGGTGCCAAGTTTTGCATATGTGTGTTCTCAAGTAACAGCTTAAGAAGGGCAGCCGGGAGTTGGTTCCATTCAGAACAAAACCGGTGTACAATCCCCGCTGCAAAGAACCTCTCTGAATAGCACACATGTCCATTTATATATTCCTATTTAACAGCAACAAATCTTAGTGCATGGCTGAGGTTTGTTTGCAGCTCAGCTAATCAAAATGCACCCCTGGTTGCAAGGGGGCATGTGTGTAGGGAAAAGATGCTCTCACATTTTCAGACTGGTGGGTTGGTTGGTTTTAGAAAGGAGACAATATTTTCCTTGTCAAAGAATATTTTAAATTACCAACGGAGAGATTCCATTCCCTACGGAATGCCATTCTAGGGGCGGTGGTTGTGAGGTGAAATAGGGAGGAAACAGGTAATTATGTTGCCCGTGTGTATGTATGAGGCCGGTTTCTCCCACTCAGCAGATGAGGGCTGGGGGGTGAAGTGGTGTCAGGTAGTAGATGGGGGTTTCTCCTTCAGTTTACTCCTCCATACAAAACCGAAACTAGTATGAGAAGGGGAGCTCTGTCTGAATGCTTTTCCTGACATTCTTATTCTCTGAATGGAGAGTTCTGGGGCTTTCTTTTTTGCTTGTTTGAACCGCGAAGTTGGACTGCTGATCCTTTGGCTCTTCCCTCCCACATAACCCCTTCCCCCCACGCGCATATCTCTTGCGGTTTCAAGCAAATGCTTTAAACCTTTTAGTTCCCTCTGACTCGAGTAGATCTACAGAGACAACAATAGCGTGGCTCCCCATTGACTGGGGGAAGGGCTGAGCCTCTTCCATCTCATGAGGGTCTCCTGATCCCTGCCATTAACTAATTGGAGTAGGGCGTTTGCAGCAGGAGTGAGTGGCAGGTTGTGCTCCAAAGCTACATCAGATAGGAAGAAAACTACCCAGACAAAATGGTGCTTGGCTGTCTCTTTGTCTGAACCACTTGGGGGTAAATCCAGTTAGCAGTAAGTACACTTTGAGGTGCCCCTGCACTTGTGTTTATTGGAGGAGAGCCTTGGCTGTTCCATTCTCAACTACTCCAGCCCCTAAGCTTGTGGGAGTCTATGGGCTCAAGCCCGGGAGGTATGCACAGGACCGCATTGTTACAGCAGTGCAGTCCTGTGTTTCTCCTAGATGGACCTGTTTTCAGAAACCCTTTGCTTGACTAATCTGTGTTTTCCCTGTAAAATCCAGACGTGCTTCTTAAGAACTGTATTTCTTAAGCACAAGAACCTGCACGATTTGCAGATGGCAGACCCCCCCCCCACAAGGATGTGCACCATCCACAATATTGAGAAATACCATCTAGGAACAAAACAAAACCCTTCAGAATGACTGAGGTTAATTTCCCAGATGTTAACTGGTTGATTTCAGGCACCTGTGGTCCTACTTTTTATTGTATTTTAATTGGGAAGGCCTTGTTTACTGGCACCTGTGGCCTAAAGCTGAGAAGAAATTTTGCCATCTGCTTTCTGTCCTCCTTGAGCTCAGGGAAGCTTGTGTGAGGCAATTAGCTTTTGCCTGGCAGCGTCCTTCCACCATTCTGGGGCTTGCTTTTTTCTTGGTGTACCTCTCCTGGGGAAGAAGGGCCACGGTCCTCTAGGTGCAGCGCCAATTATTTCATCATGCTGGTCTGCTGGTCTTGAGGGAGGGGAGGGAGTGACACAGTTAATGCCACGCTCAGCCCTGTGACACTTTTAAATAATTCAAAGGTGTTAGGAAGGGGGAGGGGTGTAGTTACAGAGCAGGTACAGCTGTCTCTTTCTTGCCTTTATTCATTGGATGCAGTTTCCTCTTTTGTTACCTAGGAAACCAGAGTTTGCTGGCTTTTCGAGGATCGGGTGGAGTCAGAAGTAGTTTGGCTGTCAAAGGTATTTCCACCTATATGAAATCAGTGGGCGTCAATTCCTTATTACTCCAGTTCATTTAAATTGCCTCGGACGCTGCTCGCATGACAAAAAATAGTACTGAACTTATTCACACAACCTACAGAGTTTGAAATGGCAGAACTCTCTGGGTGAAGAACGACAAAGAGTTTTCACAATGTGGAGCTTCAGTGACTTCAGAGAAAGATCCGGTTGCTAGTGTATTTTTCTGGAACATGCAAGCGCATGCTTCAGAAAATGCAGCTGGTTCAGTCCTTAGTTAACAGTCAAGAGAACAGTTGCCCTGTTCCTGAATTTCCATAACAGCACAATGGCAAAGACTGCCTATGTTTTCAGCTACAGACTTGTCACTGAAGCAGGCCCCAAACTTGGCAGGGACAGTGGGAAGCACTGCACTCCAGTGGATCCACTCCTGCTGTTGAGGGATTGTTTCTGAGCCCTATGGAATTGATGCTGTGGGGTCTTTTCTGTTCCCTGCACAGCTGAGCAACTCCATGGAACTACTGGGAGAGATTGAAGTGGGGATTTGAAGCAGGGTGCCATCAATATGCTGGAAACAGCAAGCTGTGTTTCTCAGCAGTTAGTTCAGGAGGGTCTTGAAGACCTAAATAGGCACTTGGTGGAAGTAATGGGGAGGGTGAGCCCAGTAAACTAAATCTCAGCCTGGGTAGGACTTGAGGTGCTGCTTTGGTCGGCAATGAAGCCCATCAGGAAACAAGAAGTCTGTCTTTTGAGGTGGGGGGTTATGCTTTCCAGAAAAGGGCATATGGTTGGAAGTTCTGGCTTTCCTCTGTGGCTCTTAGTATCTTTTATCAGCTTTCATTTGTTCCCTAGATGAGATAATTCCTCAAGAAATGAGATCTGTCTGCAGTAATCCATGCTCTGATCACTTCCAGATTAGCCTCTGTAATGCACTCTACATTCTGTTGCCTTTTGAAGACTGACAGAAGCTGCAGCTAGTACAAAATGTTCAACTTCGTGGCTTCTGTGCAGTCCCATTTGGGACTGTGCTTTTGCAGGCTGGCCACAGAGAGGAGCTAGCAAGCTTAATAAAGAAGATTCTAGATCCCAAGAGATCCCTTCCAGTCTCAGCCTTCCCTGCCTAAGGGTCATGTGATGTGGGAGGGGCAAGCACTCTTCCCTCATTTCTCCTCTTGCCACCAAAAGGAGAGACATGCCTCAGCCAGTTTGATAATTGACGTCCCTCAGCTTTTCTGACTGGATTTCTTTTCTTTTTTTAAGCCTCTTAAAGTGACACTCTTTAAGAAGTGTAAAGATTGTGGAGCCAAGTTGACTCCTATGTTTGAGCCAAGTTGACTCCTGATTGTGCCTCCTATGTTTGAGCAAAGGTCATAACACTTTCTCAAGTGCAGCCTGCTGCCACCTCACGCCAAAGGCCAGAGAGGGTTAGGGTGGCCAGACTAAAAGCAGCTTTGTGGGAGAAGGCCTTGGGTGCTCTAGGCCAGAATTCGGATAAACAACCAGGCACAGAGAACAGATCAAGGGCCCCTTCAGTTCAATACCAACCCCCTTAATGCTATAACCAACAAGAAAAGTCAGCTATTTCCCAATTGACAGGAGAATCGCTAGTTTAAAAAAAATCCAAGAATGCAATACCTTCAAGTTCACCACTTATTACATAGCCCAAATATCTTATCCCAAATCAACAGACCATTAAACGCATTTGAAGAAGCTATGACTGCTTCAGAACCTAAACTCAAAGGGATGACAGCAATAATATATAAAGCTCTTAGTCAAAGTAAGAAGCTCAAAGAAACGTCTCAGCAAAAAGCATGGAATAAAGATTGTGGTAAGCAAATCACACTTGAAAATTGATAACGTATTTAGTCATCAAAACTATATCAAACTCCTTTGCTGAACTTAAGATTACAAAACTTTAAAATATACTCAAGGTGGTATCTGACCCCCCCTACAATTATTCCATGCTAAGAGACTGATGAATGCAAAATGTTGGCGAGAATGTGACAATATTGGATCTTTTATCCACTGCTGGTGGGAATGCCCATTGATATTGAAATTTTGGAAACTAATTTTACCAAAAATAGAGCAAGTTATTAATCATAAGATTTCTTTTTCTCCTGAATCTATTTTGTTAAATCTATGGATGCCTGATGAGGTTCCGAAACATAAATTTGAATTAACAATGATGCTTTTATTGGCTGCTAAAATGTTAATTGCCCAGTGCTGGAAATCTACATCTTTGCCATCTAAAAGGCAATAGTTCTTAAAGATCTGGGACATAATTACAATGGATAAAATTGCGTATAACTTGCAACAGTCAAATGCTAACTCTGATGCTAACGGCTTTATGGAAAAATGGTTTCCTTTCTTTGATTTTGTTCAAAACCATCAAAATACTTTGTGTAAACTTCCAGAGAAATATGTAAACTTTGTATATTACTAATAATATAGATTTGTAAACATAGCAGGCTTGTTTAAGGTAATGTTTATGTTTATGATGTATGATTGAAGTACATTTTACAATAAAAATTTAAATTTAAAAAAAAAAATACAAGCTGCACCTTGCTGTGCCATTTGCTGTCACCTTGGCAACAACAGCTTTGGCAGTTGCCCTCAACCCAGCAGTCTCTTTCAGCTAGGGGATGAGATGAATCAGTGATTTTGACACCAGCCCCATACCGATTCTTGGACTCAACCATAGTTGCCACCTGAGCATTCTTCCATGACGCCTTGGCATCAGATGTCGCCGATAACAGTGAATATCAATTTGTCTCCAGGGCCATGAACCTTGTCTGCATCAAGACAACGGCACCAATCTCCGACACTTTCAGAAAACGAGATTTTTTAGATCCAACCACTGGCCATAATTTTGTGTTTCGTGCCTGCACACTCAACGAGCTTCTTCATCGGCCTTCTCATCCAGATTAGCTCTTGAGGTCATACGCAAGACAGCATCCTGGTCAATGTTTGTACGTCACTACTCCATGAACGTCAACTCCAGGAGAGATGCAGCTGTGGCAAAAGCGGTACTACAGTCTTCTGCTGATCCAGTCTACTCCCTCCTCATTCAGTGAACTTGCTATTCTCCCATGCGGGACTGCACAGAAGCCACAAAGATAAAAATGTGGTTGCACTTACTTGTGTAACTGTTGTTCATCGAGTGCTCTTCTGTGCAGGCACAAATCCCTCCCTCTTTTCCTCGCTGTGGGTTTATTGTTTCATGTCAGTTTTACTCTTCACAGCAGCAAGGAGAGAACTGAGGGAAGAGTGCTTACCCCTCCCACATCACGTGATCCTTAGGCAGGGAAGGCTACATTGAGACTGGAAGGGACGGGGAATACTCTTGGGATCTAGAATCTTCTTGATTAAGCTTGCTAGCTCCTCTCCATGGCTGGCCTGCGAAAGTGTAGTCCCATATGTGCCTGCACTGAAGGCCACTTGATGAATGACAGTTAAAGTAAACACAAACCCATTCTGCATTCAAGTTATTGCCAGGACTTCAATTTAGGGAACAAGATCCTGTGAATTTGGGGGTAGGTATTTGTGAGTTCCTGCATTGTGCAGGGGGTTGGACTAGATGACCCTGAAGGTCTCTTCCAACTCTATGATTCTTGGATACTGTTGTTGGATACTGTAATTCTGCTGAAGAAGTGGATCTGGGAAGGAAAGGGTTAAGATAATTCTCTCACTTGTGGACACTTGGGAGTTGGCCTCACCCTCACATCAGTTAGATGTTGATCCTCTTTATTTATTTTTATTTATTTATGTATGTATTAGATCTTTTAATCACCATCCAAAGGATCCCATGGCAATTTACAACATTAAAACCAACCGTTACAGTAAAAACAACGTAAAAACAAATAACAGATATTAAAATATTAACATTAAAATATCAAAATACCTGGCCATTGCTTGCCTTCTGTTTTGTTTTATATAGGACCTTGCTTTTTCTCTCTCACACAAGGGCTTGGAGTTGTACCAATGTAATCTTTTTTTGAAGTTAATCTGTTCACAGTACGTTAAATGAGCATGTCACATAAGATGTGCTCCTATTTTTGTAAGTAAAACTTCTTTTCCCTTAACCAGGAAATGTGGAGGATGAGAAATACCACATGAAGCTTTTGGGCTTCCAAGGCAAATGGTTTTTTAATAACATTAAATCCAGTACATATTGTCCTTATTGAAAGAATGGCCTTAGCTGCTTGGTTGTGCCCAGGCACAATTCAAAATGCTGATTTCTGCTTTCTGAAGGGCTTGAGGGCCGGAAGGCCAGCCTTCTTCCCCGTAGTCCAGCCCCACCAGTTGAGATAGAATCAGAGAATCCCAGAGTTGGAAGGGGGCATACTGAGACCATCTAGTCCAACCCCCTTCTCCATGCAGGATCAGCTTAAAGCATCTCTGACGTATAATCAGCCGCATTTTGAAGACTGCCAATGAAGGGGAGCTCACCGCCTTCCTAGGCAGCTGATCTTCCTCCCAAGGTCTGCTGTGTGAAAGTGAAGCAGGTGGCAACCAACAACAGGGCTTTTTCAGCAGCCCGCCCCCGCCCGAGAATGGTTTTAACCCAGCAGCCTATCCTTTGGGCAGCAATTTAAGAAGTTTCTGTTGGTCCGAGCCGTTAGCTGTTACTAGCTTTTCCTTGACCCCCTTTTTAGTTCTTTTGATGATGCGAAAAGACTAATTTCTGTTTTCCTGATGGTTATTTTACTTGCTGTTCTGTAGTTTTATGCCAATGTCACTTATGGTTTCATTGCTCTTTCATTGTTTTTTGTTGTTGTTATTATTATTTATTACATTTGATGAATCAAATAAATAAAAATAATCAAAGGATTATTGAAGGAGGATAGGGAAATGGCTGAGAAGCTGAATGCATTTTTTGCCTCCGTCTTCACTGTGGAAGACGAGAATTGTATGCCCAGAACATTTTGGAAGGAGTGTTGAAAGACCTGAGTCAGATTGAGGTGACAAGGGAGGAGGTCCTACAACTGATAGACGAATTAAAAACTAAGTCACCAGGTCCAGATGGCATACATCCAAGAGTTCTGAAAGAACTCAAAGTTGAACTTGTGGATCTTCTGACAAAAATATGTAATCTTTCATTGATATCTGCCTCTGTTCCAGAGGACAAGAAGGTAGCAAATGTCACCCCCATCTTTAAAAAGGGTTCCAGAGGAGATCCAGGAAATTACAGGCCAGTCAGTCTGACTTCAATACCGGGAAAGTTGGTAGAAACCATTATCAAGGACAGAATGAGTAGGCACATTGATGAACACGGGTTATTGAGGAAGACTCAGCATGGGTTCTGTAAGGGAAGATCTTGCCTCACTAACCTGTTACATTTCTTTGAGGGGGTGAACAATAGATGTTGTTTACCTTGACTTCCAGAAAGCGTTTGATAAAAGGACAGGTCCTCTTGTGGGTCAAAAACTGGCTAATTAATAGGAAGCAGAGAGTGAGTATAAATGGGCAGTCTTCGCAGTGGAGGACGGTAAGCAGTGGGGTGCTGCAGGGCTCAGTACTGGGTCCCATGCGCTTTAACTTGTTCATAAATGATTTTGAGTTGGGAGTGAGCAGTGAAGTGGCCAAGTTTGCAGATGACACTAAATTGTTCAGGGTGGTGAGAACCAGAGAGGATTGTGAGGCACTCCAAAGGGAACTGTTGAGGCTGGGTGAGTGGGCGTCAACGTGGCAGATGAGGTTCAATGTGGCCAAGTGCAAAGTAATGCACATTGGGGCCAAGTATCCCAGCTACAAATACAAGTTGATGGGGTGTGAACTGGCAGAGACTGACCAAGAGAGAGATCTTGGGGTCGTGGTAGATAACTCACTGAAAATGTCAAGACAGTGTGCGTTTGCAATAAAAAAGGACAATGCCATGCTGGGAATTATTAGGAAGGGAATTGAAAACAAATCAGCCAGTATCATAATGCCCTGTATAAATCGATAGTGCGGTCTCATTTGGAATACTGTGTGCAATTCTGGTCACCGCACCTCAAAAAGGATATTATAGCATTGGAGAAAGTCCAGAAAAGAGCAACTAGAATGATTAAAGGTTTGGAACACTTTCCCTATGAAGAAAGGTTAAAACGCTTGGGGCTCTTTAGCTTGGAGAAACATCGACTGTGGGGTGACATGATAGAGGTTTGCAAGATTATTTATGGGATGGAGAAAGTAGAGAAAGAAGTACTTTTCTCCCTTTCTCACAATACAAGAACTCGTGGGCATTCGATGAAATTGCTGAGCAGTCGGGTTAAAACGGATAGAAGGAAGTACTTCTTCACCCAAAGGGTGATTAACATGTGGAATTCACTGCCACAGGTGGTGGCGGCTACAAGCATAGCCAGCTTCAAGAGAAGGTTAAATAAAAATATGGAGCAGAGGTCCATCAGTGGCTATTAGCCACAGTGCTGTGTATATGTATATGTGTGTATATATATATGTGTGTGTGTGTGTGTGTGTAACTTTTGGCCACTGTGTGACACAGAGTGTTGGACTGGATGGGCCATTGGCCTGATCCAACATGGCTTCTCTTTAATGTTCTTACATTAAAAAATTACAAACCCTGAAGGCATCTTTAAAGTGCTCTTATTCAGTCATTACATCACATCAGGGGTGGGGTGTAGATGGAAAAGGTGTAGAAGGGGTGAAGAGGGAAAAGGTGCCAGCACAGCAACCGTCGCTGTCCTTATGCAAAAGCTTAGAGGGACATCTCTGCCTTACAGGCCCTGTGAAACTGTAAAAGATCCCACAGGGCCCTGACGTCTTCTGGCGGAGCATTCCACCAAGTTGGGGCCAGGGATCACCAGCAGATTTCGACCAGTGGAGCGCAACACCCTTCCAGGGACATAGTGTTGTGCCCCCTTCCCCCTCCCGTGAATCATTTTAATTCTGTCATTGCTGGCCTGATTGGGTTTTGGTTTTGGTTTTTTTGTTGTTTGGTTCAGAGGGTAATTGTGGTAGTCCATGGCAACAAAATACAACTAGAGTCCAGTGGTACTTCCCATTCCATTGCTCTTCAGTCAGAGTTCACTTTCTCAGGTGCGTGGAGTGAGCTCTGATTCACAAAAGCTCAAGCTGGAACAAATTCTGTTAGTCGGGAAGGTGCCTCCGGACCTCATGTAGATACATACACGCACACCCAAAAGGGACTGTGTTTGGGAAGAGAGCTGTTGCCTTCTGGAGGACCTGTAGAAGGCTAACCTAAATGGGCCATTGGTCTAATCTAGAAATGATGCTTGAAGGGGGTGAGAAATGAGCTGTAGTTTAAGGATTTGTGGCACCTTTACAGGTGGCTGAATCAGAAGTTCTGTCGGTGCAATTTGATTGTGTCCTGGTGCTGCCCGTAGACTGCATGGCTCAGAATTGGTGATCCCAGACTGTGACCAGCTGACTTTGTGTGGATTTCACAGCCCTGAGTCCTGAAAGTCACGCCGGAATCTTTCCTCCAGGCCACTTCCCATCGGTAGTGCCAGCTCCGCCGGCCCGCGGAGGGCCTCCGGGAACCGTGTTGCCTGCGATAGGTCTCTGCATGTTTAACTGAGTGGAAACAGACAAGTGATCCTTTTGATACCCGTGACAGAAGAGATTCCATCAAGAGTCTTCATTCTTTGGCTGGTTGAATGGAAAATGGAGAATATCCTCCCCCCTATGAATTCATTCAGCACCCAAAGAAAACAGACTTTTCTAGGGAGGAGGAGCCGCTCCCTCGCCCAGGCGCTGAATTAAACCCTCGCCAGAACAATGTTGGCTTTTTTGCAAGCAGCCGTGTTCAAACAGAGGTTGAATTGTCAGCTCTCTACCTTACAAGGGCGGTCAGGATAGAGTTTCCCCGTACAGAGATCTGGGGCAGGGCAGTGAATGGAGCTCTTTTATCTGCAAACAGCAGGGAAAGGCTTTTGTTGCAAATGGTTTGCGAGGCATGTCTCTCTTTCGGGTGCTCCTTCTTCTCGTCGGCTCTGAATGTGCAAAGCCTTTGCCGGTCTGGATGACATGTGTGCTGACTTCTGTAGGAACTGAGGGCCTGTGTTTTGGTTCCCTGGCACTGCTGCTGTGGATGTCTAGGTTGGGTAGCAGAAAGCAGAAGATAAATATTTTTATGAATAATACAAGCGCTCTGGTACCAGAGCAGAAAGACTTGTCTGATGAAGCTCTTCCATGTAGCAGAAGTGGAAAAACCAACATCAGTGACAGGCTCAGATACACACAAAGGGATATTGCCATGCTGCCAAAAGTGGTAAAAGGCAGTAGAATATCGCAGTGGCAGTTTTTTTTTATCGGGTGCTGTGCAAAGATTGGGGTTTTATCTTACAAATGTGCCTCCTGCTTTTCAATGGTTCCAGTTCTCCAAGCACCTTATAAAAATATGAGGTGATAAAATCAACATTAAAAAAAACTATCGGGGGGCGGGGCGACGCGGAGCATGGCGGACGCCTAAGGAGCTCGCTCCCATTGAACTGTCCCCCCAACGCGTCTCCGTTCCCTTCTAACGCATTTACTCACCTGGGCATGGGCAAAAGATACCCCGGAAGACCTAAGGCCTCCGCAAAACCCTCTGCAAAGACTCAAAAAACCCTCTTCTTTCAGCCGGTAAGTCCTGTTGCTCCCGGCTCCCCTCCGCGGCCCGCGACGGTCCCCGTAATGGCGGCCGAGGCTTCTCCCGCCTCTGCAGAAAGCTCGCTCTTGACCACCCAGACCTTTCAGGAAGCCATCTCCCGGCTTGAAATGACAATTGGGGACAAAATCTCTAAGGCTATCACCCCCATTCAGGAAGAACTCTCAAAACTTAATGAATCTATTTTGGCGGTTTCCCAAACGGCTGACTCAGCCTTCGAAATGGCGTCCAGTGCAAAAGAAGCTGTGGAGGCCCTGCAACAATCCGATCTTTGGCTTCATGAAAAAGTCCTTTACCTCGATAATAAACTCAGATCCTCTAACCTGAAGCTGAGGGGGGTGCCTGAGCACGTGGAGGAGAATCAAGAGTTGAAAACTTTTATTGCCACCTGGCTTGCCTCAGCCTTGGGTCTCCAAGATGGAGTAGCACCGCTTATAGACTCTGCTTATCGCCTGGGCTCCCTGAAACCCAATTCCAAAGACTTTCCTCGAGATATACTGATTGTGGTCCCTGATTCCAGGACCAGATCCGTAATATACCGTAAATCTCGTTCTGAGGAGTCCCTGCTCTACAGAGGAAAAAAGATCTTAGCGCTTGCCGACCTGTCGCCAGAGACCCTAGCCCACAGGAAGGAAATGAAACCCATTCTGGCTGCCCTGGCTGACCACAAGATCCGCTTTCGGTGGTCCTCCCCTACACAAATCTCCCTGGTCCATCAAGGCATACGCCTATCAGCCTCAGACTTCGCATCCGGTCGTGACCTCCTCAAGCAACTCAACATTGATATGTCTCCAACTACGGATCCAGACCAATCTACCGCAGCAAGTCGGCCCTACTCGTCTTCCTTACCCAGTTGGAAGAAACTACACTAATGCTGAACTCAAGACGGATTGTTACCTTGTGCCCAGCAGTTTGTTCAATTATGTTCCACTGAAACTTTTGTACTTTGTACTACTTTACTACCCAATATGAAGGGTTCGGTGTATTTTCACTCTCATTAATACTCTCTTGGGACAGTCGGGGAGCCCCTTCCTTGTGGCCCTCCACTGTCTGGTTTGGTTCACAGTCATAGCGTAAAGTTCTATTGTCTCACCCTAGAGACAATGAATGTTTTGGTTGTATTTGTGTTGTTATGGTTATTATGGTTCTTTTCTTTTTACAGGGAAGCAGACTATCTCATGTATAAGACCAGGAGGAAGCCCTACCCTTTTGTCCTTGACAACTTTTCAGGCAGTACTTACCTCTCTGGCCCTATTGGTTTGTCCACCGATTGTCAGCAGTTTCTATTGTTCTGGTTCTCACTCTTTTTCCAGATTTCGAGGAAGAATGGATCCTTCTTCGTCGCTACATTTTCGACTTCAACTTTCTACCAGACTGTGACTTTATATATTTGCACTCTACACCCTCCAGGTATCCTGGCAGCTACTGTCATAATTCGCGCTACCTTTAACTTTTTTGTTCTCACCTTGGCTTTTATATCGTTAGGCATTGGACCTTCCTGTTTACCGTTGTTATCTCTGATGCTCGGACTTTGGTTATGGCTCTCATCTCTTTACAGCCTTTTAACTCTGGTATGCAATGGGCATGTCGTGCCCCACCTTGTCCCCTTTATTGTAATTGTATGCTGTTACTCTTTCTGTATAACCAGATATCACAATGTCTGATTTAAAGTTGGTTTCACTTAACTGCAGAGGGCTTAACAATATTATTAAGGCAAAAAAAATCTCCTCAGCCCTTTCCAAGTTGCACCCTGACCTTCTTTTCTTACAAGAAACCCACATTAAGTCGTTAAACACCACTATTTTGCGTTCTAGATGGTTTCACACACAATACGCCGCAGCTGGGTCATCTAAGTCACGAGGGGTGGCGATTTTGCTCTCCAGACGTGTTCGGTTCGTGCTATCTGCTCAAGAGACCGACCCTCAGGGCAGGTACATTTTTATAAAAGGTATGCTCAACGACTCTCCGGTCACCTTAGTTTCACTCTACGCTCCTAACTCAGCCCAACTCACTTTTATCAACGAAACGCTTTCTAAACTAGCTTTCTTTCAAGAGGGCGCTGTCATTATAGGCGGTGATTTCAATTATATCGCTGACCCCCTGTGGGACAGGTCTTTTAACACACGCCCCCCTACGACTGCCCCCTCGTCTCAGTTGCTTCCCATACTGTCAAACTTCGACCTGTGTGACGTTTGGAGAATCAAAAACCCTGGTGTCAAGGACTATACTTACTTTTCCGCTGTGCATAATATTTTCACTAGGATCGATTATTTTCTTTTTTCCTCTTCCCTAATAAATAAAACATCCCACGCAGGCATAGGTCTCAGGACACTTTCAGACCACGCCTGGGTGGAATGCACTTTAACCTTGACTCCTTTAGAAAAACCTTCCTACGATTGGTCCTTAAATAGATCACTTTTATTGAATGAAGACTTCCGTACACAGATTGATCAAGAACTAAAATTTTATTTTGAGAATAACTCAGATTGTGGTGTCTCTCACGACATCGTTTGGGATGCCATGAAAGCGGTTATCCGGGGCAAATGTATCTCCTTGAACTCTGCCTGTAAAAAAAGGAAACTTGAACTTAGGCAATCAATATTGGACAATATTAAAAGTTTAGAGCAGAAACACAAAGCTACAGGATCCAAAAAAATTTTCCACAAACTCCTTCTCGAAAGGAAAAAACTTGACCTTATGGAAACCTCCACTATTAGGAAAAATTTACTGTTTTTAAAACAGAAACATTGGCACAGCCACCCTCGAGCCCTTAAAATACTGTCTTGGAAACTCAGAAAAGAGGTAACTGAAAGGCAGATCTTTTCCATTAAAGACCCTCAAGGTAATATACACTCCTCCAACCTGAAAATTCTACAGACTTTCCATCAATATTTTACTCAGTTGTATGCCTCATCCAACCCTCCTTCCGCTCTCATCGAAGAATTTTTACAGGGGCAGAACACTGTCGGTCAACTCTCTACTGACCATAAACTCTTTTTGGATTCCCCCATCACCCCTTTAGAATTAAATGCAGCCATCAAAGCCTCTAAACTAAACAAAACTCCAGGCAGAGATGGCCTACCATCAGAATTTTACAAAACTTTTGGTCCTTCCCTCACTCCTTACCTTACTACTGTATGCAATCACATTATGGATTCAGGCCACATGCCCCCCTCCTGGTCTCAAGCTAAGATAATACTCATACCGAAAAAAGACAGAGACCTTCTTAGTACCAAATCCTATCGACCCATTTCCTTACTCAATACAGACTACAAAATCTTCACTTCCGTTTTAACTGCTAGGCTCAACCGTATAATTGGCTCCTATATTCACCCCAACCAATCAGGCTTTATCCCAACCCGTGACATCACTGATAATACCAGACAAACGATTAATTTGATTCAATACTGTTCTTACCAACCCTACGAATCTTGTTTCCTCGCCCTTGATATTGAAAAGGCCTTTGACACGGTTGAACCCCAATTTCTAAGTAAAGTACTGCAGACCATGGGCTTTGGAGCGAAATTTATGACTACTATTAACTCCCTTTACTCTAGCCCCTCAGCTCTTCTATACATTAACGGCCAACACTCACCTATTTTTCCTTTAGAGAGAGGTACACGCCAAGGTTGCCCTCTCTCACCTTTGCTTTTTGCCTTGGCAATAGAACCCTTGGCGAATAAATTACGACAATCTCCTAACTTCCAAGGCATTATAGTTCATGACCACACTTATAAAATCAGCCTTTTCGCTGATGACATTGTCCTCTATATCTCTAATCCTTTACAATCCTTGCCGACTATTTCTGCCCTCCTATCAGAATTCGCTACATTATCAGGTCTCTGTGTCAATGACTCCAAATCAGTTCTTTATCCTATCAACTTACTACCTCCGACCTCCAAAGCTCTAGCCTCCGACTACCCTTTTCATTGGGTCCAAACCACATGGTCATATTTAGGCTTAAAAATTCCATTAAAATTCTCTGACCTGGTTAAAGTTAATTATACTTCCACTATGTCAGAGGTTTCTAAAACTCTTAAACAATGGGACACTCTACGTCTGTCCTGGCTGGAGAGAATACAGACCATTAAATCTTTTATTTTCCCTAAGCTTCTATACCTGTTCCGTGCTCTTCCAATCGAACTACCCCTACCGACTCTGAAAGCTTGGCAACACATAATGACAGCTTTTATATGGGGATACAAAAAACCCAGGATAAAGCTTTCCACTATTTGCAGATCTAAAAACAAAGGTGGAGTGGCCGTTCCAGATATTATTCGCTATTATAAAGCAACCATCTTGTCTCAATTTGTCAAAATCTTATATCGCCATCCTTCTCCCCCTTGGAAGCCTATAGAGGAGGCTCATTTTTCTCCCCTTAAATTTTACGAGCTCCTCTGGCTTAAGAAGTCTGAAAGACCTCCCTGGCAGTTTGTAAACCCCTTTCTCCGGGCTCTTCTATCTGTTTGGGACTCAGTACGTTCGTATCTAGCTCCTGGTCATTCCATTATTTCATCCTTTATAGGCCAGAAGTGGTTTCCCCCAGCTCAACCCCCTTCCTCCTTTAAAATCTGGAGGAACTCTTCTAAGATCTACCTTTTCGACCTCCTCTCTACCTCACGGCAACTCTTACCAAAAACTAAAATTGACCATAATTTGATTGCCTCCGCGCCATGGTTTGAATATTTCCAACTCCGACATTTGCTTCAGGACCCCAACATTCGTCAATCTCTCTCACGTCCTCTGACGGACTTCGAACACCTGATACTACACCTTCCTAAAACTCATTACACATTAAAAGGCCTCATTTCACGAATTTACCAAAGTCTCCTCTCTAAAACAGAAGACGTACTTCCTTCCTATACTACTCTCTGGCACAAAGACTGTAATATTTCTCTCTCTTCTGAACAATGGGACTCCATCTGGGCTAGCGAGACGTTACAATCCAACATCATCAACATCTCTCAACAAAATTACAAATTAATCGCCCGTTGGTACTTCACGCCCTACCAACTCTCTCACACCTCGCCCCAAGGTTCCTCTGATTGCTGGCGGAATTGTGGCCTTAAAGCATCTTATATTCACTGCTGGTGGGACTGCCCCAAACTCAAACCCTTTTGGTCCTCAGTCTGTGCCCATATCTCCTCCTTAACCAACGTTCTAATTCCAGCCACCCCGGAGGTAATCCTTCTTAATCACTGGCCTGGGTTACAACTTACCTCCTCCAAGAAATCCTTAATTACTAAACTATTGTCTGCAGCGAAATCATTGATAGCCCAAACTTGGAAAAGCCCTAATAAGTTGTCGCTTGATTCATGGGTACTCAAAATTTGGGAGCATATTGCTATGGATAGAATCCAAGCCTCACTAGATCAGTCAGATCCTCTTCGAGCCCATACTAACTACATTGCAACTTGGTTACCTGTTTTGGAGAAATTAGACAGTGACCCATTTTACATTAACCCTTCTACCAAATGTTCTATTTATAAAGACCTCTTGTTATATTAACCTTTCACTTAGTGACCATCTTCCCTATAGGATACCTAAGATCCCAAGTTAATACGCACACCTTGTGTTTATTTTCTTCCTGCTTTACCCCTTCCCGATAAAGTTGTGGTTATAATTATTATTTAAGTTGTTAGATATATATATGTATATGCAGTCACGCATCGATATACGTTTTCTTCATATCCACCCACGTTGCTTGGTTAATAGACATCAGAAGTGTTACACTGAAGACTTTTTCCAATGTTGTTACTTTTGTCTTTCCATGTTTGTATAATTTGAATTACTTCAATAAACGTTGGATTAAATTTAAAAAAAAAAAAAAAAAAAAAAAAAAAAACTATCGCAAAATTAAAAACAGCCCGCTGTGAACACTAAGTTCCCAGAGATCAGCACTTTTAGGATTTAGGCTTGCTTGAACAGGAAAGTCCTCTTTTCTCTTGAATTACTAATAATGTATTTAGGAAAGAGCCACGGCTGGTAGAGCTTCTGCTTGGCTTGCAGAAGGTCCCAGCATCACCAGTGAAAAGGATCAGGTGGTAGATGATGTGAAAGATCTCCAAGACCTTGAAGAGCCGCTGCCAGTCTGACTAGACAGTACTGACCTTGATGAGCCCAAAGAGCTGATTCAGTATAAGCAGGGGCGGCCCGACACCCCCATGGTGCCCTAGGCAGACTCGCTGCCTGGCGCCCCCCCCAAGCACCCCCACACCTCCCCCCCACGACTCTGCAGCTCCCCCTCCCCGCCGCGCCGCCTCCTCCTCCCTCCCATCGAACCCTTCCCCACCCCATGTCAATTTCAATGCCGGAACCAGCTATCTAAAGCCACCCCCCCCCCTCGACCGATCACTCAATTGCGGGTAAAATTGTGCTGCAGGGCCGCAAGGCGCTTACAGTCTCTCAGGACCAGCGTCCTGAAAGTGCGACCCCTGCTGCTGCTGACTCCTCCCTCCCCACGTCCTGAATGGAAGAGGAGTCAGCGGCAGCAGGATCAAGCTTTCAGGACGCTGGTCCTGACAGACTGTAAGCGCCTCCCGGCCTCGCGGCATGGTTTTACCCACTATTGAGTGATCAGTAGGAGAGGGGGGGCTTTAGATAGGCGGAACACGGCGCTAGAGCCGGTTCCGGCATTGAAATGGATGGGGGGGGGAGCCACGGGGGGAGGCAAAGGGAAGGGAATGGAGGGGCAGGCAGCAGTGGTGGTGGGCAGCAGTAGCAGCCAGCGGGCAGGGGAGGCAGGCAAACTAGGTGCTTGCTTGGGGCACTGGGAGGGGGGTGGGAAGCCCAATGAATTGCCCCCACCCTCCTGGTGCCCTAGGCAGCCACCTAGTTTGCCTAGTGGGTAAGCCCACCCTGAGTATATGCAGGGCTTCTTTTGTAGCAGGAACTCCTTTGCGTATTAGGCCATACACCCTTGATGTAGCCAATCCTCCAAGAGCTTTCAGGGCCTACTGTAAGCTCTTGGAGGATTGGCTACATCTCAGGTGTGTGGCCTAATATGCAGAGGAGTTCCTGCTACAAAAAAAGCCCTGAGTATAAGGCAACTTTATATGTTAAATGCGGGAGCCCTGCAACCCTCCCTTGGAAGTACATTCACTCCTGCTATTTCTGATGGCAGAAGCAAGTTTATTTATTATTTATTTATTTATATTTAGACTTATATCCCGCCCTTCTCACTGAAGTGTCTCAGGGCGGCTTACAACATAATAAATCACATAATTCAATTTAAAACATTTACAGATACAATTAAGACCATAATTAATAAAACAAGATAAAATAAAACCAGCGGTCTGTAAAAGCATTTTGTTCCATCCAAAGGATGTTCTCATTGTCAGTTAGGTGTTATAGGCCTGCCGGAAGAGGGCTGTCTTACAGGCCCTGCGGAACTGCCCTAGGTCCCGCAGGGCCCGCACCTCCTCTGGCAGCTGGTTCCACCAATAAGGTGCCGCTATTGAGAAGGCCCGATCCCTGGTGGATTTTAGACGGGCCTCCTTTGGCCCGGGGACTACCAGCAGGTTTTGTGAACCCGAGCGTAGTACTCTCTGGGGAACGTGTGGGGAGAGACGGTCCCTAAGGTAGGCAGGTCCTAGGCCATATAGGGCTTTAAAGGTAATGACCAACACCTTGTACTGGACTCGGAATATTACTGGCAGCCAGTGCAGATCCCGGAGCCCCGGCCGAATGTGCTCCCATCTTGGGAGCCCTAATAGCAGCCGGGCAGCAGCGTTCTGCACTAACTGCAGTTTCCGGGTCCGGCACAAGGGTAGCCCCATGTAGAGGGCATTACAGTAGTCCAACCTCGAGGTGACCGTAGCATGAATCACTGTTGCTAGGTCGTTGCGTTCCAAGAAGGGGGCCAACTGCCTCGCCCGCCTAAGGTGAAAAAAAGCGGACTTGGCAGTGGCTGCTATCTGAGCCTCCATCGTCAGAGAAGTTATGTGCATGGTGGGATTCATATGGGAGAGCAGTTTACCAGTGGCTTCCTTTGTGTTAATGAAGCAGCAGTACAGATTTGTGTTTAATGAGAGAGATGCTGACTGTATATTGCAGCTCTTGCTGACTGTTTATACACTCTGTTAAACTTTGAATGACCAAGGCAAGGAATTTTTGATAATCCAGTAAATAATCTAAGACTCTGGGTGCTGGGGGGTGGTGGTGGTGTCCTGTCGCTGGATTCCCCTTAGAGCAGAGCTGCCAGAGGGTCCTGTTAATCCTCCTGTAGAGCAGCAGCCATCCAGTAGGTTTAGACCACTCCCACCATCTGGGCCAAAGCAGCACATTGCCCAAGTGTGTTTCCTCCGTTTTTTTGCTTCATGCCCCCTTCAGAAGGGGCATTTGGACTGTTCAGTTAAAATCTGCATATCAAAGCAAAGCCTGGCAAGGTGGGAATCATGAGTCCCATTTTCGGGCAAGGTGGGACTCAGTCTCCCGTTTTAGTGCCAGCTGGAGATTCTGAAGCCTGTAGAGTCAGGGTCATGACCAGACTCGCCATTCCATCGTCGGACTTTACTTTGGCGCTATAACAGCGTACCTCGCAGTCTCACTGGATGGCTTCTATATGCGGCTTGTGGCTACCCCAGCCCCTCTTCCGCCTCAGTTCTTCCTTTTGAATTTTACTTCATGACTATGAAACACAAGGGGTGGGTGTAATATGGATTTCTCACTACTAGTCTCTTCGGGGGTTTTGTTTTCAGATGGATATAAACTCAGTTTGTAGGTAGGGGACTACAGCAGCTTTGATAGTTTTCCCAATATGCTGGCACCAGAGAACTTTAAAGTAAACCACAGAAATTTATTAACGTACACACACCGTCTTCAACTGGGAATTATATACATGGGCTATATTGTATCTCAAGCAATTAACAATTTCTTCTTAGTTCAGTCTTTATAATATCTAGTTCACTTAGGTCTCTCAGGTTTCACAGATCATACAGATTTCACTCTCCAACACTATTCTGGGTTGGCCTCTTGGGTATAATGTGCCAAGTCCCTTAATTCGACTGGTATCTCTTCTCCCAGCCCTTCAGACTTCTAGACCCACATCTTTCCCTCAACCACCTCTTTAGCTCTTAAGAGACGTGTATCTGTGTCTGTGACCTCTCAGGTCTTTTACTGTGACTCTTCTCTAGTCACACACAGCCCCGTGGCTGTCTAAATAGAGTGAACAGTGAGCTTTGCTTCTCTCGAAGACTCTCCTCAGCTCCTGTCTCAGCTCCTTCTCAGACCAACTGCTCTCTTCAGCAGTGTCCCTCAGACTCTGTCTGTCACTAACTGCCCTCAGCCGTTAGCTGTCAATCACCTCTGAGAGTTCCAAGCACTCTGGCTCCCATCCTCAGGTCACCTGACGCAGGCTCTATGCGTCCTTAGTTTTCTTGTTAACCCGTTCATTACCATCACAGGCGCCTTTAAATGGAGAGCCAGTTTGGTGTAGTGGTTAAGTGTGCGGACTCTTATCTGGGAGAACTGGGTTTGATTCCCCACTCCTCCACTTGCACCTGCTGGCATGGCCTTGGGTCAGCCATAGCTCTGGCAGAGGTTGTCCTTGAAAGGGCAGCTGCTGTGAGAGCCCTCTCCAGCCCCACCCACCTCACAGGGCATCTGTTGTGGGGGAGGAAGGTAAAGGAGATTGTGAGCCGCTCTGAGACTCTTCGGAGTGGAGGGCGGGATATAAATCTAATATCTTCTTCCCATCAACAGTTCTCTATGGTAGGTTTAGACAGATACCTCTCCAAAATAGATTATGCCCATGTGAATTAGGAGTCCTTGATTCTACATCCCATATTATCTTAGAATGTCCTCTCCTGGCCTCACAGAGTAGACAATTTTTATCTGAATATCTCCAACAGAATGCATTTACTGAAAGGAAAATTCTGTCCTACCTTTTAGAATACGTTAATCCCCATATTACTACATGTGTTACGAACTTCTTAGTAGAAGCCTATAAAAATTAAATCTTAGCATACGACTATTTTAATTGCTGGGTGTCTACTTTTGATCAGTATTATTGGCTGCTATTTTAATTGATTGTTTATGTATTGTTCTTACTATATTTCAGGCCTTTGTACCTACTTTTGATTGTGAATCATTATTGCTCTTATGCCAATAAAGGTCTGAACTATAAAGACCAGCTTCTGACATATGCAACTAGTTAGGCTAGCTGGGGAACCAAGCACATTGCTGATGTTGGCATAACGTTTTGAGGCAGGCTGGGGACTGAGCCCAGGTCTTCCCCAGTTAGACCTGCAGATCATTATGCCGTACACAGGAATGGGCTGCATGTCTAACTTTGGGAGACCTGGGCTCAGTCCCAGCCTGCCACAAAATTTACTGACTGGTTGTGGGCCAGTCATTGTCAGTTTCGCTTACCTTCCAGGGCTGTTGTAAGGCTAAAACGGGAAGGGGTGAGCAGAGGAAAATACTATTCACTGCTGAGGACTTTGACTTGTACAAAAGGCAGGATAGATGTGAGTGACTGCAACGTACAGGAGTAGGAGTGGACTCTCTCCCTGGCTCCAGCAGTGTCAACAGCAGGCATCCCTTTGGTTAGCAGCCTGGCGCTGGGGATGGGGAATAGTTTCCTCCCAGGAAAACCACGCAGGATAAAGCTTGACTTTATTTCCCCTCCACTGCGGCTCCTAGAAGTTCCATCTTCCTGGCTGCTCTTTTCATTCATGCATTTTTAAAAGGCACAAACCTCTCGGGGTTGCATTGAGAATTCTCCAGGCTGACAAAAGTTACTGTGCATTTTAAGAGGTTAATAAGGTCGCTGTCGGCTCTTAGCAGTGCCAAAGGCAAATCGGAGCACTTCAAATGGAGTGATTCACTCAGTTCGGTGTCTTTCTCTCCCCCACCCCGCCAAGCTGATCTAGTGACATCATTGATGTTTTATTTTTGCATAGCCTGAGTGTTATAACCATGTGAGGCTTTTGGGTTTAAAGGTTTTTTATCTCTCCCTCCTCAGTTACTCCCACTTACACCAAGTCTGGCCTGCAGGCATCTGACACTGGTCCAGAGGGCCCTCTTACTGATCCTCAAAAAATTTGGAGTGGGGGAAGTACATAGAAAGTGGTTGTGGGAGGCAGGAAAACCCTGGCCCCTGAACACACACCTCTGCCTGCAGCTTGATGGATCCAAGCTGCTAATAAACTCTGTTTATTGATGTAAAATACTTATGCATAAGATTATGCATGGGATGGAGAAAGTAGAGAAAGAAGTCCTTTTCTCCCTTTCTCACAATACAAGAACTCGTGGGCATTCAATGAAATTGCTGAGCAGTCAGGTTAAAACGGATAAAAGGAAGTCCTTCTTCACCCAAAGGGTGATTAACAAGTGGAATTCACTGCCACAGGAGGTGGTGGCGGCCACAAGCATAGCCAGCTTCAAGAAAGGGTTAGATAAAAATATGGAGCACAGGTCCATCAGTGGCTATTAGCCACAGCGTGTGTATATATAAAATTTTTTGCCACTGTGTGACACAGAGTGTTGGACTGGATGGGCCATTGGCCTGATCCAACATGGCTTCTCTTATGTTCTTATGTGACACAGAGTGTTGGACTGGATGGGCCATTGGCCTGATCCAACATGGCTTCTCTTATGTTCTTATGTGACACAGAGTGTTGGACTGGATGGGCCATTGGCCTGATCCAACATGGCTTCTCTTATGTTCTTATATGCAGGGCTATTTTCCGCCTGGGGGAATGCAGTGGAACGGAGCTCCAGAACCTCTTCATTGAAAGAAAATTCTCAAAAAAATGTTTAAACATTTAGAAGGGGCACTGGGGGAGCATGGTATATCTTCTGATATCACAAAATATTAAAATAAAATTTAAAACATAAGATTTAAACTAGGGGGTGCCCGAGTAGCAGCTGCAGGCAATTGTGGAAGCAGCCAGGCAGTACAGGGGATACGTTGCTTTTGCCAGTGTCTATTAGTATTGTTTATAAAACTTCTTTATTGTTTATAAAAATTACTGGACCTCCCTTAGCAGTCCTTGATCCAACAACATGATTGCTTCAATGTCATGATTCAGCGTTAGACACAAAAGCAGCAAGACCTTAAAAAAAGAACTGAGGAAGTTGGTAACCTGTCTAAAGTTTGGAAACGGTTTTAAAGTAGAGGTAAGTCCATAGTGCATGAAAATAGTATTGTTTCAAAGAATCCCATGTGTTTCTCCTTCATTCCCCTCTGGAGAGTTCCAGCACCTCTTTTTCCAGAAAAAAAGGCTTATTTGCCACCTTTGTCACCAACCGCACTGCATGCACCCGTTGTGAGCAGCGCTTCCATGTGTCAAATCTGTCTGTAACTCTGGCTCAGTCGAAGAGCACTCTGGGTAGAACCAAAGTATATTCAAATGCTGCTAGCTCATACCTTTCCTACCCCTCCCTTCCTGTAGTGAGTGGCCTTGCTTTGAAATGAAAAGATGTGAAAGTCTTATCTGTGCCTTCTCAGGGCTGGCTCTCGGAAGGGAGTCAGGAGCCCACTACGATCAAGGCCATGCAAGCCTGAGAACAAATTGGTAACATCAATGTGTGAATGTTCCCTGCATAATCCTCCCCCTTTAGGAATCCCTTTGAAGTGTCCCTTATATGCAATGTATCTACAGTTTATTCTTTAGTCTTTTCAATGCTGGCCTAGCCTCAAGTAACAGTATCAATAAAGTAGTTTCTTTGTATCAATAATGACTCCTTATTGAATCTGCCGACTTGACACCGTGATGGCAATCGGAGCTGTTCCTTCAGGCCAGTGGTTGAGGCAGGGAGCATTTACCAGTTGGCCTCCCTGTTGCAGCCTTGGATGCCAGGACACCATCAGCGATTACATAGCCCAGTTATGGCCCCACCATCCCCAGATTAGGCATTAATACGACAACCACCGCAATGATTGGAATAAACGTTAATTTAAATTGTTTTAACTTTTAGTATCTGATATTTATTGTACTTGTTTTAACATGTTGATGTAATTTGCCCAGAGTCCGTTTTCAGGAAGGGCAGGATGTAAATATAAATAAATAAAATGGCAGCACATGTTCTTGGGGGGGGGGGGAAGGGAGTGACTCACACTGGGAACAAGCAGTGCAGTTCTGGAATAGTTATATGGGGGCACACTGCGTGGGTACAGGGCAGTGCAGAATACATGAGGCTCTGTGCATACTATAGGGGTACAGGGCACTGCAGAAGAAGCTGCATCAAGCAGCTATAAGGTGATTAAAAAAAAAAACCCACCCTTACAGAACTAGGTCTTATATCCAAGTTACGTATATTCTTCCCTCTGAAATGATAAAGACCAGGAATGCACTGTCATTCCATAAACCCATTCAAAAAGCCTTCAAGATGTCCAGGATAGTGTTCTAGCCCAGGGGTCCCCAACATGGCGCCTGCTGACACTTTTCCTGATGCCCTTCAGATGTTTAAGGGGGTGGGGGGGGGTTGCTCAGCAAGGCTTCTGACTAGGAACTGGGGATCTGGTCAGCTGCACAGAGTTTCATTGTGTGGCTGAAAGTAAGCCCCAGCCACCATTTTGTGGCTGGCTCTGGCCTCCTGTGGCAGCGGTTTTGTTGCTTTGCCCACCACTCTTGTGTCAGAATTCCAAAGGTGCCCTCAGGCTCAGAAAGGTTGGGGACCCCTGTTCTAGCCTCACCTTCTCTCCACTGTATTAATTGCAAGATATTTCTGATATGGGGGAGCATCCAAAAATACAGTTCCCCTCTACAGTCTGAAGTGAAGCAGTCCTGTAAATGGTGTGCCTTATTGGATTTCTCCCCCACCCCCCACCATGCATTTGCAGCCATGAAGTTACAGTCTGAAAAGAGAGGTCAACGTTCAGAGTCAGCAGTGTTTCTACCCCTTAAAAATGGCCTCTTGCTTCCAAGCTCACCCTCTCCTTCCCTAGGCCTCTCCAGGGGCCATTTTCTCATGCATTTCTCTCTTATTCCCCTCCATATCTTGTTCTCACCCAAGCCTCTTGTAAATTAGTTGCTGATGTCTTTCTGAGCAAACATTTTTTCCTCCTACGTAAGGGATGATGACCCCCCCAGCCTGCACACACCCACACACCCACACAGAGCCTCTGGAGTGAATGTCGTTCTGTGTCAAGAGTCAGCTTCCTTGGGTTGTGGATCAGAACAAAACAGCTTTTGAGAGAAAGAAGCCTAAGCTTTCCAACCACAGGAAAGTAGGGCAGAAATAGCAACCAAGTTTAATATTTGTGGGTTCACAGTTAGCGGGGAAGCTGGTCTTCTCATGTAATTGGCATCGAGTTATAAAATCATTTGCAACTTGGAAGCCCTAACCAAAGCTCCTTCAATGCTAGAATTCTTTGCTTTAATTAACAGGAAACATCTGAAACCTTCTTTTTGGTCTTCCCTCGCACTGCACACGTGTTAATTTTTGGTTCCTTCCTCTCCGCCCCCCCCCCCCCCGGACAATGCTTTTTCAGTGTCAAATAAAGAAAAGTCAGAGAATATGGCTATGTAATTAATAATTTGAACCTAATTTTCTGCAAAACAAAGACTCTGCATGATGGCAGATTGCCAGGATGCTTTAGCGTTTGCTCCTCCATTTTGTGTTCTCAGCAGTGACAGGTGACCTTTCCCATTTGTCTGCATCTCTGTAGCACTCCACTGTAGGTCTTGTGCCTTGGAAAGAGTCTGAAATTAACTTTTGTATGCCTTCTTTAAAAGAGTGAACTTTCAAGAGGTTCCTCCCCTGGCTCTTAGGGACATCCACAGCAAAATCCTACTATCTCTCTAGCTGCTCATTAACAGGCAACCATATCTCACTAGCCTTAAATCCAGCTTTGTGGGGAGAGCATGCCAGATTTCGTACAAATGGCATTGAGGCTGCAGAAGAGGCGTTGCCTTGCCTTAGATTACCAGCAGGGCAGTCTTCCATCACATGGAGCGCAGGGGGAAGGTAGCACAGGTGATGGACCTGCGGTATCCCCATTAATGGAATCTCCAGGTTTGGGGGCAGTCCCCGGAGGCCAGTTCCTAAAGGGTAACGGTGGTCGAGGGCTCTTAACATTCTCTCCTTGTGAGCTTCCAGCTTCCGATAGCATGGCCACAAGTTGCCGCTGATCTGCAATCTGTGACCTTCTCATGCGGGGTGACGTGATAGAGGTTTACAAGATTATGCATGGGATGGAGAAAGTAGAGAAAGAAGTCCTTTTCTCCCTTTCTCACAATGCAAGAACTCATGGGCATTCGATGAAATTGCTGAGCAGTCAGGTTAAAACAGATAGAAGGAAGTACTTCTTCACCCAAAGGGTGATTAACATGTGGAATTCACTGCCACAGGAGGTGGTGGTAGCTACAAGCATAGCCAGCTTCAAGAGAGGGTTAGATAAAAATATGGAGCGGAGGTCCACCAGTGGCTATTGGCCACAGTGTATTTATATATAAGAGAACATAAGAGAAGTCATATATATATTTTTGGCCACTGTGTGACACAGAGTGTTGGACTGGATGGGCCGTTGGCCTGATCCAACATGACTTCTCTTATGTTCATTTCTCAATGAGGAAGGGGGATATGGGCCCATCCCCGGCTCTCCTCCCCCTCCCTCAATCAGTTGATGGTTGTCTTGTGTGTGTCATTGCAGGTGCTCTCACCGTTGGCCTTGTGCGACAGTGTCAAACCATCCACGGACGTGACAGGACCTGCATTCCTCCCCGGTTGCCCCCGGAGTGGATCACCACCTTATTTTTCATCATCATGGGCATAATTTCACTGACTGTCACGTGTGGCTTGTTAGTGGCTTCCCACTGGCGAAGAGAAGCGACCAAGTACGCCCGCTGGATAGCGTTCACTGGAAGTAAGTGTGACTTCCTGGCTTGTTGAGGAGGCCCACCTGTCGGCTTGGCAAGTGGACACCTTCCTCTCAAAAAAGAGACTTGTGAAGGGGTAGCCAGAATGATCGAGGGATCAGAGTTCCTTCCCTACAGGGAAAGGCTAAGAGTTCAGGCTGGAATGCGTTGTTCTTCCTTTCCATCTTAAGGCTAAGGCTTTTTGACTTGAGTCCACCTTAGAGACCAACAAGATCTTCAGGGTATAAGCTTTCGAGACTCAAAAGCACCTTTGTTTTAAAAAGAATTTTGTTCTTTTTTAAATTGGGTCCTTTTGATAAAGACAAGAAACCTGCATCTACGGCAGATCAGGCAGCTAGCACTATACCTATCCTCCCAAGATTTGGCTACAGGGATCCATGCAATGGTCACTTCCAGGCTGGACTACTGTAACTCGCTCTACGCTGGCTTGCCCCTGAAACTGATCCAGAAACTGCAGCGGGTGCAGAATGCGGCAGCTTGCCTGCTGACTGCATCACTTATACGGGTGAGCATACGGCTGGCGCTCCGCAACCTGCACTGGCTGCCTATAGAATACAGGATCCATTTCAAGGTGTTAGTTTTGACTTTTAAAGCCTTATGCAGCCTGGGACCAACATACCTATGGGACCAATCTCCTTCCATATACGCACCGGAGGTCGCTTTGTTCGGCCTCCCAGGATTTTCTGATAATTCCCAGCCCAAGGGATGTCCGTCTTGCCTCTACCAGGGCCAGGACTTTTTCTGTCCTGGCCCCGACCTGGTAGAATCCGCTCCCTATGGAGATCCGGGCCTTACCTGGCTTTCTGGCCTTTCGTGGGCCTGTAAAACAGAGCTGTTCCGCCAGGTCTTTGGATGAGGCAGCGGGCATCTATCTACCTATTAGATCGGTTGGCCTCCCCCTATGCCCTCATGGCCCGCTGCACCACTATATTGTGGAGCTATACTATCTTGCTTTATATCACCTTGCTGAACTAATCTATTGCTCTTTACTGAATGTTGAAATTGTTTTTATTATGATTTTATTGTGGTTTTAATTCAAATTGTTGTACTCCACTCTGAGCCTCCCAAAAGGGGGAAGGGGCGGAATAGAAATAAACTAATAATAATGATGATAATTGACTATTAATGTGTGACTGGAATATGCCAAATGTGGGTTGATGAAAATGTTAGTCACGGTTTCCTTTTTACCTTTCCAATTAAAACTTCTCCAACACCCCTGTGAGATGGTTTAGGCTGAGACTGAGACTTGCTGGCCCAAGGTCACCCAGCAGATTTCAAGGCACAGGGATTTGAACCTATGGTTCCCAGATTTTGTTGCAACCACTACACCACACTGTCTTTCTGGCTCCCCCCAAGTTGACTGGGGGGGGGGCATGGTAGAGGCTTATAAAATTATTCATGTTATGGAGAGAGAGAGAAATTTCTACTCCCATAATTCTACATCTCAATGCACTTGATGGACTTCATATGTAGGACAGACAAAAGGAAGTCCACCTTTACATTCCTTTGGCCCTGACCCTGATAGCCCTGGCTAGCCTGATCTCTTCAGAACTCAGAAGCTAAGCAGGGTCTGCCTGGGGAGAGCACCAAGGAAAACCAGGGGTGTGACACGGAGGCAGGCAATGGCAGACCACGTCTTGCCTTGAAACTCTTAGTCAGGGGTGTCGAACTCATTTGTTATGAGGGCCGGATTTGACATAAATGAGACTGTTGGGCTGGGCCATGTGTGTCATAAAATATAATGCCAGATAGTGGACATATAAACTGTATAAAGGGGACGCGGACAAACAATTTTTTTCTTACTTAAAACATTAGCACTCTTGCAATATTTTGTTTTATGATGTCATCTCTTGCTATGAATTATTGCATCAAACTGCAGACAATGTCTGTGCTGTACCAATCTTGAATATGCTGTTCAAGTGTTGTTCAAGTGTGCACATCTATAAGTTGCAAACCTACTTTTGATTTATTGACATTCATTACAAAGATCTCATAGTCAATGCTTTGAGCCTCAGACCCAGAGGAAAACATGAAGCGGCTGAGTATTGTGAGCTTTTGTACATAAGTTGCTTCATGTGCTGGTCAAGATTATGTGAAGGTACCATGTCACAGACTGAGGGCTATGTGCTTGTCTGTAAAACTATAGTCTTCTCCAGAAAAATAACTACAACTCCTATGTGGCTGTACAAGAACAGAGACAGTCATGTGCAATAATTAGTATCAGCCTACTATCTGGGATGTCTAAATTCAAGATCCCCAATCAAAGGAAAATGTGAAAGAAAAATCAATGGAAATTTCCTGGGTAAACCTGGGCTAGACCATACACTCAGCCTAATGCTAGTTTGTTATTTCTCTTCTAAATAGTTCACATACTTTCCTATTGAGAAAGACTGGAGGGCATGAATACAATGAAAAAAAATGGGGGGAACCCAGCTGCACCCATAAAACCCCCAACAAATCTCCCTCCCTGTCTCTCTCTCTCTCTTTGTAGCAAGGCAAAAAGTTCATACCTTCAATAAAACCTCACTAGTCTTAAAAGTGCTCTTTGTATTTCTCCTGATGGTGAGGACTGGGCAAAGGTAGCTCTGTCTCTTTCCTTCCTTCCCCCAGGACACAAGGAGAGGGAGGAGCCTCAGCCAGGAAGGAAGAGGGACTGTGCTCAGTAGCTCTGCAGGGTGATTAATTGAATCTGGCAAACTTAATCACCCAGCAGAGCTATAGGGCTAGGCTCTTTCATTGACTGAGGTTCCTCCTCTTTCCTCCTCCCTTTAGGAAAAGGGAAGTGGGGGGGGGGAGAGAAGGAGCCATGAAAGGCTGCTTTGCTGACTGACTGATCGCTGGAGAGAAATGCAAAATGGCGACCGAACACAGCAGGCAAAGGAGAATGAAACAGACCACAGCCAGTTGCTGGAGGGCCTGATTGGAGCCTTCTGCGGGGCCGGATCCGACCCGCGTGCCGCATGTTTGACACCCCTGCTCTAAGGTGTCGCCGTAAGTCATCTGTGACTTGATGACACTTTCCGCCACCACCTTTACACAACACATAATTTGCTTATGGAATTCACTGCTGCAAGATATATTGATGGCCATTCGCATGGATGGCTCTAAAACAGGGGTGGCCAACGGTAGCTCTCCAGATGTTTTTTTTGCCTACCATTGGCCATGCTGGCAGGGGCTGATGGGAGTTGTAGGCAAAAAAAAATCTGGAGAGCTACCGTTGCCCACCCCTGCTCTAAAAGGAGCTTAGCCGAATTTATGGACTCCTACTTCTGTCAACAGCTCATAGACCAGATCGTTAAGTAGAGCTCCATTCAGAGGTCCTCCCAGTTAGTGTTTTTCCTGTGTGCCTCTCCAGCAGCAGTTGGGGGGCTGCTGTAGGAAAAGAGGATGCTGGACCAAATGGGCCTTTGAGAATAATGCTCCCCCCCCCCCAGGGCTTGTGCCTGTATCTGCCCTGCTGGCATGGCCGTGCTTCTCCCAGAGGAAGAAGCTTCTCCCTCCTCCATGTGCAGGAAGCTTGCCTGTCTGCTCTCCCCTTCCCCAGCACAGGAGAAGAGAAAGAAACTCACCAGGGTCAGAGAGCAGAACCAGCCAGTGATTCCCTCTCACTGCACTTCTGAAGCCATTGTTGGCAGAGTCCAGTTGTGCCAGCTGCCAGAAGCATTGTGAACTCTGTGAATGTCATGTTCGTTCTGTAAGTCAATCTGAGTTTTGATTAATTGGCTTGTGGAGTTCGGAGGGAGATGCCAGCCGTGGGAGGGTGGGGGTGAGGGGTGGGAATCTGTTCCACTTCAGCAGGGACCTCAGGCTGCTCTGGGAGTGGAAGAAGAGGGAGGTCCCCAGCGGAGCCTGCCTTTCCTCACCCGAATGCTTCTCAGCCTGAATTGTGCCCTTCTGGGGTGACTAAATTTGATGCTAGTTGTTACGACATTGTAGATAGTGTCAGAGAGGAGTTGTGCTGGTCTGCAGTAGAACTGTTTGATTCAAGCCCAGCAGCACCTCAGAGACAGTTTGATTCAAGCCCAGCAACACCTCAGAGACAAACAAGAGTGACTTTAGGCTTGCATTAGAGGTAAGGGTACAGATATTTTAAGCCAAATAAGAGGAATTACAGAACTTAAAAAAATAAAAAACCTGGTAATTTCCTATCATTGGCCAAACAACTGAACCAGTATGACACTGAAAAGCCCCTTGAGTTGAAAGGCTTGCTAGCTAGATAGCCCAGGCTAGCCCAGACTTATCAGATCTCAGGAGCTAAGCAGAGTCAGCTGTGATCAATACGGGAGACCACCAAGGAAGTCCAGAGTTGCTCTGCCTCTCATTTGCCCTGCCCTGGATGGCCCAGACTAGCCCAATCTTGCCAGTGGGTTCTGGCTGGTTTTGGAAGGGAGACAACCAAAGATGTCTGGGATTGCTATGCAGAGGCCACCTTTGTTTGTTTGTCTCTTGGCTTGAAAATCCTACCCACAGGGTCAACCATAGCTGCAGATTGCCAGGGGGGTGGGGTGGGGTGGGCGGACTAGGAAGGCTGCCCTTGCAGTTTTAAGGGTCTCTCACACTGCTGATTCTGGAATTAATTAGTGGAAATTCTGAAATTATTAATGGAAATCTGAAGGCGCCCTCTAGCGGCTTGCGCTTAAGTCCTGGCAAGCGGAACAGCAGAGGTCTATCGGCTAGAGGAGAGAGAACTGAGATGGATGGACCCAGCAGTGTGCATGTTCCCGTGTAATTAACTTGTCCTGTCACCAACTTCTTCTCTTCTCTTTCCTTCCAGTGATCCTCTTCTGCATGGCAGCCCTCATATTCCCAATAGGTTTTTACATCAACGAAGTGGGCGGCCAGCCTTATAAACTGCCGAACAACACCGTGGTCGGGTCATCCTACGTACTCTTTGTTTTATCCATTTTCTTTACGATAGTTGGACTTCTATTTGCTGGCAAAGTGTGCTTACCGGGCTGATGACCGTCCACGTCAGCTTCACTTGATCATGAAGGAGAGCAGAGCGTCCGGCGCATTCTCGGGAGGGTGCCTACGTCGGGCTGTCGCGGTCTTATTAACAAGGAGGTCTCTGATGTTGGTCTCGCTATGCACTTTGAATATTTTTTATTAAAAAGAGAGAGAGAGAGATGGGGAGAGCCGTTCCCATAAACCAAATACAGCCAACTTTCACTCATCCTCCTGAGCGCCTGGAAGAAGTCAGGCGTGCACTGTGAGAAGGAGCGAGCAGAGAAGGACACTCGACGACTGAGCAGGGGAGAATTCTCGACCACGGAGCGATGTCTCTCTTGCCCCCCACCATCACTGGACTGTGTGCCAGTTTTTAAATGTTTTGACAGTTTTGAAAGTCTCAAAAGAAAAAAGTATTTATGAACTTTGGTTGACCAGAGGTTTGCCAAGGGTGTTAAAGTGGGGCTGGCCCCACAGCTTAGTAGATTAGCATCTTCCTTCTGTGACAGGCAAAGAAGCGTTTGCCACCGGAAAAAAAAAAAGAGGTCAATTTCAACTTAACTGCACCCTGAAGCCAAGAGATCAAAAGAGGTTCTCGGAAATCTGTTACAACAAATTGCACACCTGCTGGTCTTCCCCCTGTCTGCCCCACAAGCTGTAAGAAACACACGGGGCGTAGGTGGAAAAAGGGGAATCCTTCCTTACACACACACACACATACGTATATATGCATACATATACGTATTTTGCTGATGCAGTATACCAAATGTGTATACATATGTATGTATATATATATATATATACGAACAAGCACCCTAAGAAAGCTTCTGGAAGAGAACTCCAAGCGCTTTGCTAGCAAAACACTATGGTGTGCAAAACTTAATAGGGAAAAAAAAGGAAAGGAAAACACACATACACAAACACACAAAGCCATTTCTTCTGAAGGCTGCCAAGCTGACAGGTCTTCAGTTTACCTCAATTTTTGTAGCAGCCTTTGATTTTAACAGGTCTCTTGTTTTTCTCCCTGTGCTAAGGTACAAACCCCATGCCTTTCTCAGTGCAATTTTCAGTTAAGCTAAAGTTTCTGTGAACGGTAATTTATTTGTGTGTTGCGGGGAATCGAAGGCAACATCCTGTCGTCATCGCCCTCCAAGGTTAAACCCCACAGGTGGGATGATGCAGTCCAGGGGTGGCCAGCGGTAGCTCTCCAGATGTTTTTTGCCTACAACTCCCATCAGCCCCAGCCAGCATGACCAATGGCTGGGGCTGATGGGAGTTGTAGGTAAAAAAACGTCTGGAGAGCTACCGTTGGCCACCCCTGATGTAGTCCTTTAAACTGTGAGCAGCTGTTGTATTCCTGGGATGGGCATCCTTTCCACCTCTCTCTCTCCCCTGGGCCTGGTTTTGGCTTTGCTCATCACATCAGTGTGAGTTTTTGCCACAGAATATCTGCCAGGGAGAGGCGGCTCTACTGGATTGTAACTAGAGCTTGGGGAGATTGCAGCACAATGGGAAAGTATTAAGTGAAATCCAGTCTGGTCATCTGGTGCCACTCCCCGTGTCTTGTCCCAGCATACAGAAGTATAACTGTGTTTTTACAGTTTGTAGCATCAAATGCCCTCTTGTATTCACTTGGGAGCCCAGTATTACTGAGTTAAAATGCACCAGTCGCTAAATGGATGTGGCTTTGATACTGTCGCAAAACAGAAGCTTTGGGCAGGGCCTTGAGGTTATGAGGAACAGTGGCTGCCATTCTTTTAGAATTAAATGAAAATGGGTAGGTGGTCACCACTAGGTGCTTTTCAATGCAACAGAGGGTGCATTGCCATCACCCTGAGGGCATCCACCAACAGCAG
Source organism: Heteronotia binoei (assembly GCF_032191835.1). Classification (NCBI taxonomy): domain Eukaryota; kingdom Metazoa; phylum Chordata; class Lepidosauria; order Squamata; family Gekkonidae; genus Heteronotia; species Heteronotia binoei. Next base: position 23,737,076 of record NC_083242.1, read on the forward strand.
CAAGGTAATTTGTGCTGGGATTCTCCCGTGTGTCGTAGGAGTACTGTGAGGTGGGTTGCCTGGAGCCAGTGCCGTAATTGGCGCAGAGCAGAAAGGGTCTTCCAACATGGAGATAAATCCCCGACAAAGGCCAACATCTACTGATGTGTTTTTTTCTCTCCCCACCCCTCCCACCTTGGTTCTGAAGTTTAGGATTCTCCATGGTGGATGAATGGGGTGCATTTTGTAAGTGATCTGCAAATCATGCTAACTTTCCCATCACAGTGTTAATGAAAGGGACTAACTTGGCAATGTTGTCAGATTTTTCTTCTGTCGAATTCATGGTTGATTCTCTCTGGTGTTGTTTTGTTTTTGTTTTCTGTTTGTCCAAGCAAGAACTCATGAACACTTCTGTATTCTCGTCGCTTTCTGCAAATCCACTCCTCCCCTGGGCTTTCTGGTTTAGGTTCAAATGATTTTCAGATTTGTATCTTGCTGGGGTGCAATGGGTGGGGATTGGGACTTGGCAGAAAATCCCTCCAAGTGCTTTGAGGAGCTACAGAGCATTCTTGAGATTTAATTAGTCTTCCCCCCACCCCTACCCCAAGGACTGATACTTAACACTGAGCAATGTGACTGAGTTCTCGCTTTGGGTGCCCTAAGGGGACAGTCCTGAACTGACCGTAGCTTTAACATATTTTGATAAAAATGACTACTACTTCAAAAGGCTTGTTGTAAATAGTACCATGGGATAATTTTGGAGCTGGGGCAGTCTCAGTTACGTTCCCCTTCTGGTTCTGCTAGTCAGCCTGGCTCAGTTGTTGCCGGTGTTTGCATTATTCCTAGCTGCTTGGCCCACAGAAATGAGACTGAGGAAGCATCCGTAATCACTTTACCCACATCACTTGCTTGATTTTTGCAGGCCAGGCTGCTTTGGAAACCACAGGAGAAAGGCCAAGAAAGAGAATTTGGCAACACTACTCTTCTTACCCCAATTAATTGTATGGCCCAGGTGCTCTTTGCAATTAGGATGCAGAGCTTTTGCAGTAGCAGAAAGGCACATGGAGTTTTGGCTGGGCTGGTTGCCCTAAAGCTCAGTTCCATCTCTTTTTGCCCCAACTCCCATCCCCAGCCTGCCTTCCTCTGCATCCCCCTCCCCTTTGTCTGCGTCTAGCAAAAGTACGTTTCACTACTACAAAGGAGGAGGGAGGTCTTGTGCTTCTGACGGAACAATCATTGAAAGTTCATCCACCCTGATAGGATGGTGCTGCTGGTGCCACACAGTAACCAAAGTAGTTGCTGGGTCAGTTATGATGGTTGCAAAGGTCATGCTGCAGCACAGTCCACAAATGCATTAGGTGTTCTGATTCTTTCTCCCCCCCCCCCTTCCCTTAAGATAACACAGAAGAAAATATCTTCCACTGCATTAAATCATCTACTACTAAAACTTTTTAAAAATCCTACCAGCAGATTGTTCAGATTTAATGGGGGAAAGCATAGAGGAGTCCATGACACTTTCCTGAACCTGACCAGTTTGTAATCAATTGTAGCTCTCTAGAACACTAAGTAAGGAGACTTGTCCCAATGCATCCCAGGTGGTGGGATGGCTGCAAAGGCTTCAGCTCACTTGGGATTTGATGAATGGTGGAGCTTCACAAAATGCAACTGAGATGACCCCTCCTTTTCCGCCGGAGAGATCTGAAAGTGCGCATCATTCTCAAATTATAAAGTGGAATTTTTTTAGAAATGGGAGAGGGATGGGCAACTCCCGGGTTACGTGGGGAGCCTCGATAAATGAAGGCCTGTTTGAAGCGCAAGCGCTTGATTCTTCCCAACCATTAGACCAGCAAGTGGCGGTCCCGAGTTTTAAATCCGGTTCTGAGTTTTAAATTGTAACGGAAAGTCCCTAGAGAACAAAACCAAGCAACTCCAGGGTAATGGATTTGCTGAACAATGAGCCAAAGGAAACTGAGAAGGAGCAGGATTGAACCCACCTCCCCAGTTGCTTGTTGAACTGTTTATGGGAAGAGCCACAACGAAGCCAGAATCAGTCAAGAAATAAGGATTTCTATATCATGTGGGCATCGAATTAATGGGGATTGAATCCTCTCTTGGTCCAATTGAGGTATTTATGGTCTCTTAGAAGGGGGCGGGGGAGGAAGGTGCCACAGAGATTTTTCTACTCCATGGTGTAATTGTTAATGCCCTCTGGTCCAATATATGCAAGGAAGGTTTGGTGTTTGACCACCCTCCCTCAGGACATGGTTTAGTATAAACTGGGAGAAAAAATTGCCCAAAAGCTGCACCAAGAAGGGGGCGGGGGGGGAGCACTTTATGGTGACTTCTTCCAGTAATCACTTAAAACTAAGTTGGGACATGCGAAAGAAGGAGCTCTGTGTATATCCAGTCTAGGAGTAAAAGTTTAACTTGTCCACAAACTTTTTTTTTTTTTTGGTGGGGGGGATATATTTTTAGCTGGCAAAATGCATAGAAATGTGGTGCTTTCACTCTGTATGGTTTAAACTAGAAGCTTGGAGTGGGGGGAGAGGAAGAATGCTTGTCATTAAAAAGAGGTGGAAGAAAAGGTCAACGGTTTGCTTTTGAAATAAGGTCACAAAAAAAGCACAGTATTGATTCATATCAGAAAGATCATTATCGTGTAAACTGTATATAAAGCAGTTTTTTAATGGTGCGATTGTCAGCCTTCTGTCCGATACTCCCAATTTCCGACGTGCGTTTCTTTTCCCCACCTAGGAGCATCGCAGTCAACATCTGCGGACTGTTATGTCACTCCGGTTTGCACAAAGAATTCCTTTTTAGAAAAACCGAGGGCTCTCATGCCTGGGCCCCTTCAATTCAGTTCTCTCTGTGTGTCTGTGTGCACAACCCTTTGCCCAAGAAAACCCACAGAAGGCCTTTTGCAGTCTTGCCAGCTTTATTGATACCTGGGGCTGCTGATCTGTATACACTTCTACTCTGCTGCTGTTTCTCTCATGGCTGGAAGTTTTGAGATCGCAGGTGCCTGAGTGTATAACATTTTTTTTTTGTTATCGTCCATGTTTTTTGGTGAACGGAAGTTTGTTTCCTACAGTCACTTTAACAGGCCTATGGCGAATGTTCCTTGCCTCTGTGACCGTGTTTTATTTGAGCAGCAACAGCTTCCTTTCCTGTTGTAGGTGTTTGCAATGTGACTTCTCTGAGTGCAAGTCTAAGGTCTCGCTTCCTACACTTCCTGTTTTTACTCGCCTGTTGCCATACAAACCTCCCTTTTTTTGTGGGAATGGGTTGGGGTGAGGCCTAATTCTGCCAGTTAACACCCATAGAAGATGTAGAGATCATGTAAGTATCTTCTTCGGATGTAAGACGTATCAGAATAATTTTGCGTTAATTCTTTCTAAACACATAGTAGAGCTCTGCTTCCCCCCACCCCCACGAAGGAATGCATTTCAATTGCAGTTTGTCTGGCTTTTTAATAATTTAAAAAAAACTTGTGAAGGATGGGAAACAGAAGATGAAGGAAATTTTCATTTTTAGAAACGGTTTCGCTGCCCTGGGAGTTGCTAGTGGTATCCCTACTCAAGAGATCTGAGTTCAAAATATTGTGTGTATGTGGGGTTTTTTTTTCTTTCTACACTCTTCCCCCTGCCTCGGCCAGCAATTTTAAGAGAATTTCTTTTCTAATTGGTTAGGGCTTCCCCCCCCCCCCCCATGTTTCAATTAATTTCCAAAACAAATTGTTAATACAAACTGTACAAATCAGACATAATTTTCTTCACTTGTATTTTTGTTATTGAACAAGTTTATCGAAAAAATAAAATAAATTGTCTACTTAAAGCAGTGGGACTGGCTTGGTCTTAACAGCAAGACACCGAGGCATGTGGTAAGAGCAGCCACCTGCTAGGGTCAGTGAAAGAAGTGGCCATCAGAGGTCTGCACCCCGTCAGCTTCAGTCACAAAGTCCAAGGCCACTGTGGGTGGGAGAGACAGAACCAGAGCTGGAAGAGACCTCAGGGGTCATCTAGTCCAACCTCCTGCACAACACAGGAAATTCACAACTACCTCCCACTCCCCAGTGACCCCTGCTTTATGCCCAGAGGAAGGCAAAGAATCTCCAGGATCTGTGAACCAATGTGGCCTGGAGGAAAATTCCTTCCAGACTCCAAAGCGATGATTGGCACAGGAACATAGATGTGGAAGGGTTGCCTCCTTCTCTAAGCAGAGGTAAGAAAAGGGAAATGAAAGAGTGCAACTGAGCAGACTGTTGGTTCCAATTTCAGCCACAGACACGACATGCTAGATGTTAGGGGGCGTTTTATGTTCTTCCTTAGCACTATGGGAATAGGAGGGTTATGATGGATAAAAAACCTTTTACATGTATTATCTTGTTACCTTACTTTCTGGGAATTGTTCAGACACAGAGGAAATCTCAGCATGGTCCCAAATCTGTTTTGCTACCTCATTCAACCACCAGAGTGCTGGTTTTTCCTCACAGGCCATTAGAGGTCTGAACATGCCCTGAAGGCTGTCCCCTCGACACAGGAGAAACCTTGCAGGTCTGGGGTTATACTAAACCCTTGGTCACACATTGAACATCTGAAAAGATTTCTTATGGAATGCAACAGACACAAAGACAAGCTGGTTCACTGGGACCTGTAGAGACACTAAAAGCCCCAGAGGCTGGTTGAGGGGTGAAAGGAGGATGGGATGACTGTTACGGGCCTTCTGAGTGAATTTCTCTCAATGCGGGAGGGGCGGGGTGGACCTGAGGAACGTTTTGAGAGTTTCTGGGTGTGGAAGATAACTTCATAGCAGTCACTTATAGCAGCACAAATATTTAGGATGAAAGGTTCAGTAGGATAGAACACATACATGCAGAGGCCTACATGTGAGGTGGGAAATTTGAATTTTGGTGACAGGAAGTGACAAGGGGAAAGAGTTGGAGGGTGCTGACCTTTGACCTGGAATGACATCACAGGGTGTGATATCATAGGGGTCCCCAACCCTTTTGAGCCTGTGGTTATTTTGGGGTTTCTGACATCGGTGGCGGATGCAGGAACAAAATGGCTACCAGGAGAGGAGGGGCCAACCATAAAATGTCTGCCAGAAGTGGCTTTTACAGGTGACTTTCTGCCCCCCTCCGTTCAAGCCAGTGTGTCTCTATTCCTCCTGGGTGGTGCAGTTAGGAAGGAACAGAAGCTGATTGGCTGATGGAAGGAGAGCTTTCCTCCCCCCTCTCTTCAAGCTAGTTAGTCTCTTCCTCCTGGGTGTGGCTGCTGCTCAGAGGCAAAAGAGGCGACTGGCAGGGGGGGAGAGAGAACAGCTTTACTGCACCCCCCTCCCCAGCCAGCCAGACTACTTTTGTCCCCAGCTAGCTGCAGCAGTGCAGGGACAAGAGGCGGCCAGCACATTTGAGCGGGAAGGCCTGTTCTTGCACATGATGGCCATTTTGTATTTCTTCCGGCCTGCAGCAGCTACTAGAGGCAGCAGACTGGGGAACAGGAAGAAGGGATTTGATCTCCTCTTCCCCCCCAGCAGAAAGGCCAGAGGGCAGCTTACCTTCCACAAGATGACCATTGCGCTATGGCTTGTCAGACCCAGAGTCAAGGAAAAGACAGTTGAAGTTCAAGATCTTTATTCCAGCTTCATGGGCATACACACGCGTTGTTGGAACTGACCTCTCTGTCAGTTCCCCCAACTTATAAACCTTTGCCCTGACCGTTATAATTCAAGCCAAAGCGCGCCAAGCAAAAGTGGGGGTTTTGTGCGGGGTTTTTGCAAAGCTCTCATCACTGCAGGTGTTCGCTATCAGTTCATGGTTCATATCTCCTCCAGCTCTTGCCCTTGGTTACCTAGCAACTAGCCAATTCCCAGACATTCCATCCTCTCTCCAGATAAGAAATGACTTACAGTTATATCAAAGGCATAGCATGCGCATGGAAGCACAGCCTAGTGTTATACAATTGAATACACATGACAAGAGGAACAAGATGGAGTGACTCTTGACATTTTGCCCCCCCCCCAAGACCCCTTCCCCCCGGGTTTATTAGGATGTTTGTTGTAAAAGTCTTTAATTAAAGCCTTGCAATTGGTATTTCTGGAACTGACCCACTCGGCCTGACTCAAGGGGAAATGAGTCCATTTGATGAGATAGAACAGTTCACCACGTTTGATCTTGGCATCAAGGATTTCTTGCACTTCATGATGAATCTGACCACGAACCAGGGTCAGGGGTGGTGGTGGTTCCGTCTGAGGGTGCCAACACGAGGGTCCAGGGTCCTTCTTCAAGTAGCTAGCATGGAAACAAGGGTGGACATGTTCAAGGTTTTTTGGCACCCCTACCAAGCATTACATAAGAACATAAGAGAAGCCATATATATATGGCACACACACATACATACACACATACTGTTGCTAATAGCCACTGATGGACCTCTGCTCCATATTTAACCAATCCCCTCTTAAAGCTGGCTATGCTTGTAGCCGCCACCACCTCCTGTGGCAGTGAATTCCACATGTTAATCACCCTTTGGGTGAAGAAGTACTTTCTTTTATCCGTTTTAACCTGACTGCTCAGCAATTTCATTGAATGCCCACAAGTTCTTGTATTATGAGAAAGGGAGAAAAGTACTTCTCTACTTTCTCCATCTCATGCAGAATCTTGTAAACCTCTGTCATCATGTCACCCCGCAGTCGACGTTTTTCCAAGCTAAAGAGCCCCAAGCGTTTTAACCTTTCTTCATAGGGAAAACCTTTAATCATTCTAGTTGCCCTTTTCTGGACTTTTTCCAATGCTATAATATCCTTTTTGAGGTGCGGTGACCAGAATTGCACACAGTATTCCAAATGAGACCGCACCATCGATTTATACAGGGGTGTTATGATACTGGCTGATTTGTTTTCAATTCCCTTCCTAATAATTCCCAGCATGGCGTTGGCCTTTTTTATTGCAATCGCACACTGTCTTGACATTTTCAGTGAGTTATCTACCACGACCCCAAGATCTCTCTCTTGGTCAGTCTCTGCCAGTTCACAACTCATCAACTTGTATTTGTAGCTGGGATTCTTGGCCCCAGTGTGCATTATTTTGCATTTGGCCACATTGCCTGGGAAAGGGGAGTTCAGAGCTGTGGATTTTGTTCCTTAACAAATAATATACCCCACACTTTCACTCCCCGGGTGCTGCTTGAGAAGCTGAGATCCTCTTTGCAGACCTATTTAAGCCACCCAAAGCTCCGAATACCGCTCGGGGAACCCTGGAAATGTTCTTTGGAGGGCTCTGCCGTCGGCTGCTGCATCCTGGTCCCTGGGCTGGAGCTGTGTGTGAGTCTCTTCCTCCCTCCTCTGGTGAGACTGGTTGGTTGCTTCCGTTGCTGTTGGCAACAGAAATGCAGTTCAGGCCAGAAGTGCTCAGGAGAAACAGGCCGACCCTACAGCCCAGGGAGCTGAATAGGAAGGACTGGGAGTCGCTGGTGAGTCCTGGACTTTTGTATGAGACTCCTTTGAAGTCAGAGCCATGGGATCTTCCTGCCAGGGAGAGGAGAGAAGGATCAAGAATGACCTGGAGGCTCAGTTCTTCATTAGATCCCCAATTCTGTTCCCTTTTTACATTGGATTATATTAACCCGCTCACAGTGGTTTTCTAGTTCTCTTACTTTTGCTCTTCATTTTGTAGATTTTTGGCACAGCGTACACACGTTGTAACCATCTTCCTATGGAATTTAGAAATTAAAAATACAGTCTACCTTACATTTAATATATGTAGCGTACACAGCTAATTCAGGGATGTGCAGAAAACCTTGACAAGTGCATGCTGTTTTTGTGGAGTAGTTTCAAGTGCAAGGGAATCAAAATCATCAAGGCAACAGAGCATCACATAGCTGATTTATGCAAAATCCCAAGTGGAGATTTTGGAGGTTTGACTTTGGAGGCAAGGGAGATCAATGTGAAATGATCCTTTGTTTCTCAACAGACAGTGGTGACTTCTCTAAATGAGAGAGCTCTGGTCTTGATCTTGGGCCCAGAAGCCAGTATTATTGAGCCCCCTCTAGCTTATCCCATACAATGAGATCATCTGCTGAGGCTTCAGCCCATCTTCCAACTACGTGGAGAGAGGCTGTGGTTCCATCTTATTAGGATTTCAACACCATGCAAAGATACTTTTGTTTTCAGTAGACTTTTAGTTAGTGCTTGCCTTTTTTTTTTTAATGCTGCTACCCATGTGTTTTATCTTCCTCTATGTTTTTGAGTGCTTCTTGTAACTTCACATTTAATGCCATGAGTTGTGGGAGGTTTTCTACTGGGAGTTGCCTTAGATGTTTTATGGAAAGGGGATATAGAAGATTTTTTAATAAATCAAAAGCTATGCTCTGCAGCGGAAGTGACTGCTTTAAATAGCAAAGATACACGGAGTAAAGAGTATCCACAAGCACCTACAAAGTCCTGTTTCTTTACTCATTAATAGCTGAGGAAGTGTGCATGCACACCAAAGCTTATAGTCAGAATTAAACTGCCACTGGACTCAAACGTTGTTTCACTAATAACCATTCATTAATACCCTTGCATCAGGGGTTATTTAGCTTCATTTTAAATAAATGCACACACCCCGCCCTTTTATTATGCCGTTCTTGGGCCCCAAAACTGAGTAAGGATTTCTGCTTAAGTTGAGAGCAGTATGAGCAGTAGATAGCTAAGATTAAAAAAAAAAAATCTATTCAATGAACTTTTAATGACACTTTCAAATTGCATAGAATTTAAGGTAGTAGGGTCAGAGAGAGAGAGAGAGAGAGAGAGGGGCATATATTCAGAAAAACATTGCTTTTGTGGGGAATAATGATATGCAGTTATTTTTTTAAAGTTAACATTAGGCTTGCTAACTCCAGGTTGGAAAATTCCTGAGATTTGGAGGTGGAACTTGGAGAGGGCAGGGTTTGGGAAGGGGAGGGACCTCAGCAGCCTGAATCCCAAGTAGGTTCTCTCAGACAGGTACTCTGAGTCCGATCTGGAGTCATACAGGGAAACCAAGAATAACATAGGGATAGCAAACGCATAGCAAGCCCCCCCTTCCCCAAAATCATTTGCGATGGCAGCTGATCGGCAGGCGCCTCACACCTGTAAAGTAGCCATTTTCCCCAGGGGGGCTGATCTCAGTCGTCTGGAGATCTCCTAGTCCCTAGTGAGGATTTGTGTTTTTCCCTCCAAAATATTTATGCCATCCTAAAAACAGCAATGATTAATACAGGTAAAACAAATGAACAAGAGACTTTAGCACATAAAATAAACATCAGTAGATTTTTGAGAGATTTTAAAATTTAATTTTAATTTTAAAAAGCAAGATGTGAAGGGAAGGGGGGGGGAATCCGTTTAGGAAAGGAAAAGTCCCCTGTGCAAGCACCTGTCATTTCCGACTGGTGCTTGCAGTTATTGGACAACAGGAGAGCCAGTTCGGTGTAGTGGTTAAGTGTGTGGACTCTTATCTGGGAGAACCGGGTTTGATTCCCACTCCTCCACTTGCACCAGCTGGAATGGCCTTGGGTCAGTCATAGCTCTGGCAGAGGTTGGCCTTGAAAGGGCAGCTGCTGTGAGAGCCCTCTCCAGCCCTACCCACCTCACAGGGTGTCTGTTGTGTGGGAGGAAGGTAAAGGAGATTGTGAGCCCTTATGAGACACTGTCCTTGAAAGGGCAGCTGCTGTGAGAGCCCTCTCCAGCCCCACCCACCTCACAGGGTGTCTGTTGTGGGGGAGGAAGGGAAAGGAGATTGTAGGCCGCTGTGAGACTCTGTCCTTGAAAGGGCAGCTGCTGTGGGAGCCCTCTCAGCCCCCCCCCCCACCTCACAGGTTGTCTGTTGTGGGGGAGGAAGGCAAAGGAGATTGTGAGCTGCTCTGAGACTCTTCAGAGTGGAGGGCGGGATATAAATCCAATATCTTCTTCTCTGGGGTGACATTGCTTCTGCAACGTTTTCACGGCAGACTTTTTGCAGGGTGGTTTGCCACTGCCTTCCCCAGTCTTTTACACTTTGCCCCCAGCAAGCTGGGTTCTCATTTTACCAACCTTGGAAGGATGGAAGGCTGAGTCAACCTTGGGCCGGCTACCTGAACCAGCTTTCGCTGGGATCGACCTCAGGTCATGAGCAGAGAGTTCAGATCACAGTACTGCAGTACTGCTGCTTTACCACTCTGCGCTTAACCCGTCCCCAAAATCCCAAGGTGCCCCTTGTATGGTACCTAAAAGATGATGAAGAGAGTGTTTGGGGGAGGGGGCAATCATCCAGCAGAATTTCTGCTCGGGAGGACTGTCTCTAATATTGAAAGGCAACTGCAGATTATTTTGACAACAGGATTTGCGGTTATGGTTTGCTCAGGGAATTTGTTTTTTTCTTCTCTTTTGCTGAAACAGAGATGACGAGCAAGTTATTGGACGACAGGCAGTTCTTGAAGAAAGTGGGGTAAGATTCACCCTTGGTGCAGCAGAGGACTGGGTGGGCTCTCTCCAGCCAGAACTCCTGGCCCAAGTTCCTCTGCCACTTCCCGCTTCCTTATTACCACATGGGCACTTGAAGGTTAAAACCAGTGAGGTTGACCATCAGAAGTCCAGTTCTCAGAAACTACTTTCAATAATAGTCTCTCTTTCTCTCCCTCCCTCCCTCCCTCCCTCCCTCCCTCCCTTCCTTCCTTCCTTCCTTCCTTCCTTCCTTCCTTCCTTCCTTCCTTCCTTCCTTCCTTCCTTCCTTCCTTCCTTCCTTCCTTCCTTCCTTCCTTCCTTCCTCCCTCCCTCCCTCCCTCCCTCCCTCCCTCCCTCCCTCCCTCCCTTTCTAGTGAAACTGTGGGCAGAATTTTGTACCACAACTGGATGAAAAGTGGCAGGCAAGCATTTGGCCTGCCTCAAATTCCTTCATTTAGGGTTGCCAGTCCTAGTTTGGGGAATCCCTGGAGATTTGGGGTGGCACCTAGAGAGGCTGGGGTTTGGGGAGGGGAGGGGAGAGCCCTCAGCTGGGTATACTGCCATAGAGTCAACCCTCCAAACCTGCCATTTTCTCCAGGGGAACCAATCTCCGTAGTCTGGAGATCAGTTGTAATTCCGGGAGATCTGCAGATCCTGCCTGGAGGCTGGCAACCCTATGACCCCGCCCCCCATGAGGGTGAAACATTGATTACTAAGTCAAGAGGAAGAGTTTTGCCTAGAAACCGTCACAAAATGTCTTGAGTAAATGCAAAAGAAGCTTTTAATGAAGAATCAGGTAGCAAACACTTGTAGCAGGTGCACGCAAGACTACTTGTCTTGCCAGACTGACAATAAGTGAAATGTACAGTCCAAATATAGGTTACAGGTTAACGGCCCATCAGTTCTCCCACTTGAACTTCTGCCACCTAAAAGTCTTTTAATTAATTCCCAGACCCCGGCGTTGCTTTTCTCCAAGGGTGCATTCCAGTTCCGCAGACAACTTTCCGTTGGTACCCATCTTTCATTCCCAGGGCGACAAGATTAGGCCCAGGCTTTCCACAAGAATCTCCACTCTCTTGGGGCCTCATACTAATCTACATTACACAAAAAAATTATGGTGAATATATAGAAAGGTTTATCAGCACTGATATTGAAATGCAGAGATTAATACAGATTACTACAGTCATGAATATATGTGGGTAGTTACATACATAACAATACGAGACAATACAGGTGGAAATATATGTAAATATATAAACGGGTATGTGTGGATTAACTGACCATTCATTAGCAATGACAATACTAGCAAGAAAACCACTTGATTGTTTCTGAATCACAAATCTAAAACTCAACCATTGTCAGGAACTTGTACCTGACATTCAAGGGGAAGAGTTTTGATCTTTCAACTGTGAACCCGTGGAGTTGGTGCAGATAGTGTCTGAGAATAAAGGAAATGGGATCTGATGGATCTACACAAGACATCATGGGTTGCCAGCCTCCAGGTAGTGGCTGGCAATCTCCCGGGATTACAACAGATCTCCAGGCAACAGAGATAAATTCATCTGAAGAAAAGGTGGGCTGAATGGCATTATATAAACCCCTCTGAGGTCCCTCCACTCCCCAATCCCCACCCTCCTTGGGCTGCACCCCCCCCCCCAAATCTCCAGGTATTTCCCAGCCTCCATGGCAACCCTACTCTGGACTCGTCCATTAGCATCACATTTTATAACGATGCATTATGAATCCTTTCTCTCTTTTTTGCAGGGTAGATGCAAGCTCAAAGCCCTGTTCACCAGAAAGCCGAAGATCATGGCAGAAGCTTCCCCTAACAGACTGTGAATCTGACCATGGTTTATTGATTACTCATATCAACCAGGCGCATGATCTTTTGGTAAGGCAATGAATTTCAATGAAGGAAATTTATTTAATTGATTTTGTCAATCTCACTTGCAACATATTTGACAGTGAGCCTGGCTTTTCAATGCTCAATCAATCAATACAAAAAAGTATTGAATAAGGCGGCATTGTGAAGGGGGTTGGACTAGATGACCCTAGAGATCCCTTCCAACTCTATGATTCTGTGAACCTAAGTAATAAAACCAGCAAGTGCTAAAATCAGTAATAATCCAGCTGCATTCAGTTTTAACATCAATAATCCCAGTTTTTGTAAGGATTTTTATGCCATTAAAGGTTCTTGAACATGAACTTGTAAGAACAAACAGGCATGTGAAGGGGTGGAAAGCCACTCCATAATCAGAATCTCAACAGAAATAAGAAAAAAAGACAGGAACATAAAAATGTTTTTGTCTGGTGCTTGAAACTCAAAAAACTTGGTGCCAGGTGAAATCTCCCTGTGGAAGGAATTCTGCAGTTGAGGGGTCACAACAGTAAAGGCCCTGCTTCCTAGGGCTCCCCCATCTGAAAATGGAGGCACACAAATCAGGCCCTGAGAGGTGGATAATAAGATGATAGTCAGATTCATATGAAAGGAGGCAACTTTTATGCACCGATGGAATACCTTAGAAAGTTAATGAACCGCAACACAGGGGCCTCTTGTGAGGTCAATTCATCCAGTGAATCACTCTCTCTGTTGCTCAGCAGAAGTAGGATGTGCAGTTGGCCACTTGAGTTCTTGCTGCAGCAGCTGAAAGAACATCTTTTCTTGCCTTGAACCAGTTATATCTGTAGAGTCTTAAGAATTCCAAAATACAGGTGAGCAATTGTGCTCTCCAGGTTAAATGTGATACTGTCTATGATCTCTGAAGGCTGTGTATTAGGCACACCATTTTCAGATAGATATTGGGGTTGTGGTTTAGGGAATCACAGAAACTGTGAAGCATGTTTTATTTCAATGCCCATGGTATAAGGAAGCTAGAGAGAAATGGAAGCCACTTATGCCCCAGTGAAACAAGCCTCCACAGACATTTTAGTTACTAAATTTCAATGCACCCTAGGCCAGGAAAAACTTTTGGGGGGGCTTGTTCAGACCATGAGAGTTTGGGCAGCTTATGACAAAGACACCCTCTCTAACAGCCTTGCATTCTCCCTTTCATTTTTAGCTGGAATAGATCAGTACTACTCAAGACCTGTGGGTTAGAGGAAGGAAGGAAGGAAGGAAGGAAGGAAGGAAGGAAGGAAGGAAGGAAGGAAGGAAGGAAGGAAGGAAGGAAGGAAGGAAGGAAGGAAGGAAGGAAGGAAGGGAGGGAGGGAGGAAGAAGGGAAGGAAGGGAGGGAGGGAGGGAGGGAGGAAGAAGGGAAGGAAGGAAGGAAGGAAGGAAGGAAGGAAGGAAGGAAGGAAGGAAGGAAGGAAGGAAGGAAGGAAGGAAAACGAATATGTTCATATCTCTCTTCCTGCCTCCTGGCTTTCTTTTATCTCCTTTTGACCAACAGAAAGTGAGGAATACAGCAATGGTCTTTTCTGGATTGAAGGCTACCAATGACTGGATGCAGAGCTACAGTTTAGAAAACATGAAGCTTACACTGGACGATCTGATGAAGAGGGGCACTGTTGTGCTGTAAGTCTGGGGTCCTCTCCCTTCCAGGCTGACTGGCTGTGCTCTTCTCTTCATCTCTCCAATGTTTTGCTTTTAGGGATGAGAACGATGCAGAGCAGCTGAAGTTTACTGCAGAGGATGTTGGCGATTTTGAATTACGGCTGCATGCGTAAGTATCCAGCAGCCGTGGGAGCTTCAGCTGGTTGAATTATTCCCACACAAAGGACTCTGGGAAATAATAGTTTTTGGACAACACTGACAATTCTTTTGTCAAAGCACTGGCCTTGCCAATCTGCTATGGCATACCAGTTACTTTGATGGAACAGTTCCAGAGGGTAGGCATGCTGGTCTGCTGTAGCAGAGCTAGATTCGAGTCCAGGAGCACCTGAGAGAATTTGGGGATATGAGTTTTTGAGAGTCCAACTAGGGTTGCCTGGTCATCTTGCTGATCCAGCAGGGGGATTTAGAGGGGCATACTGCAGGTGGACAGAGACATCGCATGATGCCACCAACAATATGACATTACCCATAAGTGACATCATCACGTTGGGGATGCTCTGGTTTTTGGGCAGGCCCTATGGTAAATTGAGCTAAAACCATAGAGTTTTGGCGGGGGAGGGCGGGATATAAAAATAATTTTATTATTATTATTATTATTATTATTATTATTATTATTATTATTATTATTATTATTATTATTTTCCCAAAACCAGAGCATTCCCCCTGCACAATGACCCTATGTAGGGGAGGAGTTTCCCCCACTGGCCAGCTGGTCCATGGCAGAGAGAAGCTCCCAAAACTGAAGGATCTGCTGTTGGGACTGGCGGTCTGACAACCCTGGTCTGAGCAGCCTTCATCAGATACCATTCTGGACCAGTGGTGGTCTTCACAGGTCTGCACCAGCCACATGGGAAGCCTTCCTCCAAATGAAGTGGCATTTCTGTTGGTGGGAAGGAGGCTCCTGAACATGTAGGAAGGCTTCCAGCTTTGCTGAATGGTTAAATGCTGGCTGGTGCTTTCAGTTTCTGGGCCAAGAAACAGGGCCACCATTTCAGGTAGCACAGCTGGGGAAGACCCAAGCCTGCCAGCTGGAGACCTCAGAAAGCCCCAGCTAGTAAAATTGAACAATACTGAGACCGATTCCTCACTAGGCTTGTTCTGGCATCAGAGCTCTTTTACCTCCAGTGCTTCCATCCGATTTTGCACAAGCTGCCGCAGGGCTGCTACTTGCTTTGTTTCTTTCCCATGGCAAGCAGAAACCAGGACCTATTCCCCACTAGGCTTGTTCCAGAATTGGAGCTCTTTTTCCCCCAATGCTTCCCTCCGATTTTGCACAAGCTGCCCCAGGGCTGCAACTCGCTCCACCTCTTTCCCATGGCAAGCAAAATCCTCTGAAAACTGGTTTCTGCTTGCTGTGGGAAAGAGGCAAGGGAAGTTGCAGCCCCGGGGCAGCTTGTGAGAAATCAGACAGAAGCATGGGGTGGGGGGAGGAAAAGCTCTGATGCCAGAACTTGCCTAGTGAGGAATTGGTCTGGTTTTCATACGATCTTGCTTGCCGTGGAAAAGAGGCAGAGTGAGTCACAGCTCCGGGGCAGCTTGCGCGAAATTGGAGGGAAGCGTTGGGGAAAAAGAGTTCCGATGCTGGAACAAGCCTAGTGGGGAATCAGTCTGAATGAGATGCAGAGCAAATGTGGTGCAGGGGTTATAGTGTTGGTCTAGAATCTGGGAGAGCCAGGTTCGAATCCCAACTTTGCTGGGTGACCCGGAGACCATCCCACACACAGATGAATGTACTTCAAAGGTTTGTTGTGAGGATAAAATGGACAAGAGGAGAATGGTGTAAGTAATTTTGGGTCTCCAATGGGACAATGGTGGAGTGTAAATGAAGTTATATACATTGTCTCTTGTGCAGGAAGTCCCAGGGTCAGTCCCTGGAAGACGCCTGTTAGCCGGAGTTAGGCAGATTCTGGAGTTCTGAGATTCTGGAGAGCTACTGCTATTAGGGAATGACAGTCTGTCTCAGAATAAGGCAGCTTTCTATATTCCCCCAGCTAAATTGTGATGCAGAACAAATAAGACCATTCACCCACAATGCCACCGCAGTGCCACCACAAGCAGCAGGATCTGAGCTTGCTCTCTGTTTGCCTCTTCTAGAGTGATTGATCTTTATGACAAACGAATTCAGTGGCTCTTACAAGACAGCAGAAAGGTAATATGTCTCAGTCTGTTCAAGCAAAAAAGAAAGTCATAAAAACGAAGATTGAAAAAGCAAGTCTGATTCTCTAAACAGGAGTGTCAAGTATGTGGCCCGGAGGCCAAATCTGGCCCCTGGAGGGCTCATATCAGGCCCCCGAGCATCTGGCTGTCATCTGCTTCCCTACTCCCTCGCTCTTGTTTCCTTCTGCATAACAGCTTGCTTTGCAAGACTTGCTCGATCACACAGGAACTCTATTTTCTCCATTGGCTGAGGTTCCTCCCTTGAGGAGGAAGGGGAGGAGGGATAGCGTTTTGCCAGGCTCTCTCAATCACACAGCGGTGCTACTGAGCCAAACCTCTCCTCTTTCTATTGGCTGAGGCTCCTCCCCCTCCTCATCCCCTGGGGAAGAAAGGAAAGAACCAGAGCTTCCTTTGCTCAGTTCCCTGGATCCCGTGGGAGAGCTACAAAGAAAGCACTTTTAAAACCAATGAGTCCTAATGTTTCAAGCATGTTTTATTCAAAACTTTTAAAAAATCTTTGTGTTTGTCTGTGTCCTTTATAAAGTTTATGCCTCTGCTACCTAATCTTAAATAGGTATACACATGGCCCAGTCTGACATGACCCAGCCCTGCCCAATATGGCCCAGCCCAACAAGGTCTCATTTATGTCAGATTCGGCCCTTCATAACCAATGAGTTTGACACCCCTGCTCATATGTGTTCATAGAGTGGTTTATCTGAAGACACTCTGTAAGTATATGGAACATCCTGATTCATAGCTCAGGGCCAATTTGCCTGCTACAAAGTTTGCGCAACCAGATGGACTTGGATAGTTCAGTGTTTGGAACTCAATCCCTAGGCATGTGAAGAGGTCCAGTTCACAGTGGGACCATGGAATGTGGGGAGAAGGGATTTAAGCCTCCCCACCAGTGCTGTTTTCCTGATCTGAAACTGCTCCAGTTAACTGCTATTCACCCAGATGCAGAATCCTATGCATACCTGGGAACAGGCCATGGCTTGGTGGTAGAGCATCTGCTTGGCATTCAGAATGTCCCAAGTTTAATCCCTGCCGTCTCCAGTTAAATGGACCAGGCAGTAGGTGATGTGAAAGACCCTGAAGGGTAGTCCTCAAAAGTGCCCAACTAATATCTTGGGAGACTCCAAATCCCCACATGTATGCACATGTAAGTTTATACTCAGAATTAAATTTTGTTGGCCTTAAAGGTGCCAATGGACTCAGACTTTGTTCTAGTGCGGTGGTGGCCAAACTTGCTTAATGTAAGAGACACTAAAAATAAACATCAGTTGTTTGAGAGCCGCAAGGCATGAACATCAGATGTTAGAGAGCCAAAGGAAGGAAGGGGCTTTGAGAGCCAAGCAATATGTGTGAAAGAGCCACATGTGGTTCCCAAGCCACAGTTTGACCACCCCTGTTCTAGTGCAGGGGTGGCTGATGGTAGCTCTCCAGATGTGTTTTGCCTACAACTCCCATCAGCCCCAGCCATTGGCCATGCTGGCTGGGGCTGATGGGAGTTGTAGGCAAAAAACATCTGGAGAGATAGCATCGGCCACCCCTGTTCTAGTGGTTTAGTTTTTAAGCGGGTGTAACCAATGTTCCCTCTCAGATCTGGAGTCTTGTGAGCAAGAATTCTACTTTGTGAGCTACCGGCATTACAATTGTGAGCTACTGGCACTGAAGTTGTGAGCTACTGCATAAATTAGTATGTTCTGGGGTCATCCTTTCTGAGCTCAGACAAAAGCGTGTGAGCTGGAGGCTAAGCATCTGTGAGCTAGCTCACATTAACTCTGCTTAGAGGGAACACTGGGTGCAACATAAAGTTGGGAATGTAGGCAGGTAACCCTAGGGATCAGAATTTGATTGTCACAAGATGTGGTTTTCTCCATCTTTTTCCTTACCCCTTCCTTTAGCTGTTTGGTGTTATACAAGGGAGCAGAATTGGAGTTCTGATTGACACGTCTGATATCACTTGTGGGCCAAGACTCCTTGATTTCCAAAAAGACCTTTTGGTAAGATCACTGCAAGCACTGGTGCTTCATCAGCATGGCAAGAGGCGATTCAGGGTGATGCGGCTTGTGGAAAGGCAGCTCTTTCTCTGCAGAACTCAGTGCCGGGCTGCTTGGAACATCCCTCTGAAGTTCAGCCTGCATAGCAAATGGCAGCCTTTTCCTCTTGCTTGCTATACGTCGCCTCTAGTTTTGCCCTGGTTTATCTGTTGACTCAAAGCCTTAAATTTTGTTCCCTCCCCCCCCCCCCCAGCATTTAGTCGATGAGCAGTTGTGCTACGTGAAGCGCCTATATTTCCTTTCCTTTGGAACCGAGGTGTCGCCTCTTTGGGAGGGGTCCAGACCCATCAACGTGGACAAGTAAGCAATGAGCTGCTTGACACTTAACAGTGTCAGAACTTCAGCTAGGCATTCCCATTCAGTGGGTTTGCCTAGTCTCCGGGTGAAAGAAACTTCCTATAACCAGCATAAATTTGGTAATCTGGTTGTCAAGGCCAGGGGGCTTGGTACATCTTAGTGACTACGAAACATTCGTGACATGATCTGGCTATTCCTAGGAACGGGATATATATTTTTAGTGGTCTCAGAACTCCTTCTCTCTCCTAACGTTCAGCAGTTTCTTGAACACTGGGAAGGACATTTTTATTTTGCCAGGCCCTTGGAAATTAGGCATTTTAACAATTAATTGTGCCTTCTTTTCACGAATGGAGGAGGATGCCTGAAGCTGTTGCTGCGCAGGAATGTGTTCCGCCCCCGCCCCAAAAAGGTGTGTGTGACTTTGGGGCTCTCTCCACAGGGTCATCTTTGACATTTGGTCCTGACTATGCAGCATGTATATCCAACACGGTATAGTGGTTAAAGTGCCCAACTAACAGCTAGGAGACCCCAGTTCAGATCCCCACGTGTGCCATGGAAGCTCACTGGGTGACCTTGGACCAGTCACACCCTCTCACCCTAACCTCCCTCACAGGGTTCTTGTGAGGATAAAATGGAGGAGAGGAAACCAGTGAGAGCCATTTTGGGTACCATCTGGGGAGAAAAGCAGGGTATAAATAAAGTAAAGAAATAATAAGAATAAGATATTTATATCCTGCCCTCCGCTCCGAAGAGTCTCAGAACGGCCTGCAATCTCCTTTACCTTTCTCCCCCACAACAGACACCCTGTGAGGTGGGTGGGGTTGAGAGGGCTCTCACAGCAGCTGCCCTTTCAAGGACAGAGTCTCAGAGTGGCCTACAATCTCTTTTACCTTCCTCCGCCACAACAGACACCCTATGAGGTGGGTGGGGCTGGAGAGGGCTCTCACAGCAGCTGCCCTTTCAAGGACAGAGTCTCAGAGCGGCCTACAATCTCCTTTCCCTTCCTCCCGCACAACAGACACTCTGTGAGGTGGGTGGGGCTGGAGAGGGCTCTCATAGCAGCTGCCCTTTCAAGGACAGAGTCTCAGAGCGGCCTACAATCTCTTTTCCCTTCCTCCCCCACAACAGACACCCTGTGAGGTGGGTGGGGCTGGAGAGGGCTCTCACAGCAGCTGCCCTTTCAAGGACAACCTCTGCCAGAGCTATGGCTGACCCAAGGCCATGCCAGCAGGTGCAAGTGGAGGAGTGGGGAATCAAACCCGGTTCTCCCAGATAAGAATCTGCACACTTAACCACTACACCAAACTGGCTCTCCTTGAGTCCCAAGAGGTTTTGTGCCACAGACAACTGTCCACTTTCCTCCTCCTAGTTTATATGAAGCAAGGCAATGGGTGAAGGAACTAAGGCCCAGCGGAGGCTGCAACCTGTTGAAAGCTTTGAAGAAGGTCCTCGTGCGGAAAGAACTGGATGCTCTGGTCATCATTGCAGGAAGCTGGTAGGTCTCTGTCTTGAATGTAAGGCTCTGATTTCATTTTGGGGAGAAAAGTAACACTTAAAACAACTTAAACTTGACCATCCCAATTATGTATGAAAGTAAGTCTCATCTGGATGTGTCCAGAAAATCACATATGACTTTTATAAGAGATAAACTAATGCATCCGTGTAAGAGTTTAAAAAAACTGTTCAAGTAAGCATAAGAATATGCAGGATTAGGCCACAGGGTTATGGAAAGGTGTAGGGGCAGAAGGGGAGGAAATTAACCCACAACTAGCCAAAAAAGAGGTTAAGGGGGGAAATATGTATATAGAGGAAAATCACATGGTAATCAGCTATGCTTGACCCAAAGCAAATAAGGGGTATGCAGAAGTTTGAATAGGCCTGACTGGCCTCATCTCATTAGAATCCTAGAGTTGGAAGGGGCCGTACGGATGATCTAGCCCAGCCCCCTGCTCCATTCAGGATCAGCCTAAAGCATCTCCAACAAATCATCATCCAGCCATGTTTTGAAGACTGCCAATGAAGGGGAGCTCACCACCTTCCTAGGTGGTTGGAGATCAGATGTTAAGCAGGGCTGACTCTAGGGAGTCCCTGGACCACCAAGGAAGTCCAGGGTTGCTGCGCAGGGGCAAGGAATGGCAAGCTATCTCTGCTCATCTCCTGCCTTGAAAATCCCCTGAGGGGTTTCCATAACCTGGCTCCCATTTGGCAGTGCAGAATCGTTATTCTTTCTTTCAAGTACATTTTATTGCAGTTTTCCCACAATATATATATAGTACGCATATACCGTATATTATAATCATATCTCAAGTATTAAGCAAAATAAACTGCATATAATGGCAAATACAAAAGATTGTAGAACTAAAACATACCAAAAGAAGTTTGCCGATAGTTTATATTAGAACTTAATAAAAAATAAGTCTCTCTGTCACTCATAGGACAAGAGCCTAACTGTTTTTCACCATTAGCTTTCTCCCTGCGCAGGAGAGCGTTGCAGTTTTAAACCTTTTGTTTAGTGCAGGGATGGCCAACGTAGGCAAAAACATCTGGAGAGCTACCGTTGCCCCCCCCCCCCGGTTTAGTGGGTTGACCACAGAGGAATACAGCAATGTCTCTATCCATTTCTGTCTTTCATTTGCTTAATTGATATTTACATGTGTATGTTCTAACCCAGCCCAGATCAGTCCTCTGAAATATTATCTGATTATATCCAACAATGTACCCTGGGGAGAGATCTGCTGATCCAAATGGTCACCTACGAGTGTAGCAGCCAGGTGCCTCCTGTAAGTTGTGCTTTTATGCTTTCTCCCACTGGATCCATACTGAAGCAGACCAGGACCCTGATGCCACTGTTGTTTGGAGTATATTTACCATGTTTCTGTATCACTTTTCAATTAAATCATTATATGCCAGAAATTCTCCCCAGCGTGGTGCCCTCTGACCCCTTTCTGGTGCCTACCAAGTATTTTTAGAAAGCCAGGTGGGGCATTTGCCCAGCAGGGCTTCTGGTTGGCCACTGAAGATCCAATTAGCTATGTAGATTGAAATGTTTCCTCAACAGCTGCCGCCGTAGTGTTGGTTTTAGTATCTCTCTCTTCTCTTTCCCAGTGTATTTTTAAAATTAGCCCCTGCACTTGGGCTTCCTTTGTGTGCGCGGCTCCACCTCACATGGCACCTACTAGGGTTGCCAGTGGAGAATTGGGGGGTGGGTGCAGGAGAAATGCCTGGAAGTGATGTAAGCATGTCAGGGACATGAGGGGATGATGCTCTGGTTTTGGGGCAAAACTCTATGGTTACCATAGAGGTTTTGCCCCCAAACCAGAGCATCACCGCTGACGTGCCTACATCACTTGTGGGTCACATCGGCATGTTGCTGAAACGCCGGGCATTCTTCCCTTTTTGGGGAGAGGTGGGGCCTGGCAGCCTCCCTGGGCCTTCCTAGTGGGTATTCCTAGTGCCTACCCACCTGTGTCAGAATTCCGAAACTGCCTCAAAGTGAAGCATAACAGAAGACAAGTGGGATCCATCAGCAGAGTTGCCAGCATGGAGATTTCCTGCGATTAGAAGCTAACTCTAGATTGCGGAGCTCAGTTCCCTGGAGAAAATGGCTGCTTTAGAAGGCGGGCTCTCTGGCGTTGTACCCTGCTGAGTTCCCTCTCCTTCCAAAACCCCACCCCCTCCCTCCCTCCCCAAAACCTTCAGGTATTTCCCCACCTTGAGCTGGGAAAGCTTATAGACCTTGGAACAACTTGGTGATGCATCACCAAGGCAAATGGCAGTAGAAACCAACAAATCAGATTGGTAAAGCAGAAATAGGGATTGGACGGACGTGTGAAGGAGGAAGGCGGCAAGAGCCGAAATGGCTTAAAGGGGATCCTCTATCTCTAGAGACAGCAGTCCTCTGAATATCGGTGCAACATCAGGGGAAGGCCTCGGCCTCTAGGTCCTGTTTGTTGGCTACCCAGGCATTTTGTGTGGTCCCACACCATCCTCTAGATGACAGCCCTTCAAGTTCTTGAAGATGGTGATCACCTCTCTGTCATCTCCTCTCTAGGCTAAACCTTATAGGACTTGGTCTCCAGACCCAGACCCTTCACTTTCTTTGTTGACCTCCTTTGGACCCGTTCCAGCTTGTCTATATCCTTCTTAAATCATGGTACCCCAAACTGAACACAATACGCAGTCTAGGTGATGCCTAACCAGAACAGAGTAAAGTGATATCACTTCACATGATCTGGACACTATACTTTTGTTAATACAGACCAAAATTGCATTGACCTTTTTAGCTGCTGCATCACGTGGCTGACTCATGTTAAGTGTATGGTCCTCTAAGACCCCTAGATCCTTTTCGCACATATTATTGCCAGAGAAGTCTCCCTCATCCTATAACGATGCATTTAATTTTTCCTACCTAAATGCAGAACTTTACATTTATCTCAGTAAAAATTAATTTCATTGGTTTTAGTCCAGTTTTCCAGCCTGTCAAGATCATCCTGTATCCTGACTCTGTCTTTTACTGTATTTGCTGCCCCTCCCCATTTAGTATCATCAGCAAAATTAATAAGCACCCAAATCAAGAAGAAGACATTGGATTTATATCCTGCCCTCCACTCCGAAGAGTCTCAGAGCGGCTCACAATCTCCTTTACCTTCCTCCCCCACAACAGACACCCTGTGAGGTGGGTGGGGCTGGAGAGGGCTCTCACAGCAGCTGCCTTTCAAGGACAGAGTCTCAGAGCGGCTCACAATCTCCTTTACCTTCCTCCCGCACAACAGACACCCTGTGAGGTGGGTGAGGCTGAGAGGTCTCTCACAGCATCTGCCCTTTCAAGGACAGAGTCTCAGAGCAGCCTACAATCTCCTTTCCCTTCCTCCCCCACAACAGACACCCTGTGAGGTGGGTGTGGCTGAGGGGGCTCTCACAGCCGCTGCCCTTTCAAGGACAACGTTTGCCAGAGCTATGGCTGACCCAAGGCCATGCTAGCAGGTGCAAGTGGGAGTGGAGAATCAAACCCGGTTCTCCCAGATAAGAGTCCGCACACTTAACCACTACACCAAACTGGCTCTCCTTTGAAGAAGAGGAGATTGGATTTATACCCCATCCTTCACTTGGAGTCTCCGAACGGTTTCTAATCTCTTTTCCCTTCCTCTCCCCACACAGACACCCTGTGAGGTAGGTGGGGCTGAGAGAGCTCTCGGAGAATTGCTCTTGAGAGGAACAGCTCTGAGAGAACTGGGACTGACCCAAGGTCACTCAGCAGGTTCATGTGGAGGAGGAGTGGGGAATTGAACCCAGTGTGTTCAGTCCATGTACTTAACCACTACACCAAACTGGCTCTTGATTATTTATGTGCATGAATTTTTTTGGCAGTTTTTGTCACGTAAGCTTAATTTCTCCCTGCGATTGCTCTGAAAATATTTTCCTGGTTATTGCCAGGAAGTGTCATGTGTTACCTGCACATAGAAATGGGTAAGGATGAACTGAGGCAACTAGAGGCAGTGTTGTGGTGTTTAGAGTGTGGGACTGGGGTCTGGGAGACCCAGGCTGGAATCCCCACTCTGCCATGGAAGCTCAGTGAACATAAGACGAGCCCTGCTGGATCAGACCAGTGCTCCATCTAGCCCACCATCCCTTCTCACAGAGTCGCCAGCCAGTTCCTCTGGAGGGCCAGCAACAGGGCCCAGAGACCGAGGCCTTCCCCTGATGTTGCCTCCTGGCTCACTGAAACTCAGAGGTTCCTTTTAGTCATCATGGCCAGTATCCACTGACAGCTCTCCTCCATGGATCTGTCTAATCCCCTTTTAAATCCACCTGTGCTCTGGTCACTGGGTGACCTCTGCCTCTCTCAGCCTCTGTAGTCTAATTCTGAGGGATCTCCAGGTCATACCTGGAGGCTGGCATCCTGTTATGTACTGAGCTGGTTGGCGACATGAAGTGACTGCACTGAATTTATTGCTCCGCAGCAGACATCCGGGAAACTGTGGGTCTGAGGAATGGAACTCTGTACAACAACCAATGAGCGGTCATGGCGCAAAGCTGGACCGCTGTGATTTGTGTATGGACTGGTTTGGGGGCGTTATTGGGGGTGTATATAAGCGGCGTCTCGGCCCCGCCATGTTGCCTTTGTGTAGTATGTAGTCACCAATAAAGTAGTCTGTGTGATCTACCAACACATCAGACCCAGTATATTTCACATCCCTAAGCTGAGCCCTTTTTGTGGGATGGGAGTATTATGAAGAGCTGGTGTCTATTCGTGGGGTTGCCACCTCTGGGTTGGAAATACCTGGAAATTTGAGGGTGGAGCCTGAGGGGGTTTGGGGAGGTGAGGACTCTGCCTTCCAAAGCAGCCATTTTCTCCATGTGAACTGATCTCTGTCATCTGGAAATCAGTTGTCCTGTCAGGAGATCTCCGGTGGTTGGCAACCATCTCAATAAGCTATCCTGCTTCTGTGGCTGATAATTTTCTCTCTTGCCATTAACACCCAGGCTGTTTTTAAAAGTGTTGCCGAAGCTGTTGGCGGCCATTATCACAGCTGCTGTACAAAAGACGAGGTAGGCCTGACTGGGGGGCTCCATTTGTGCCCCATCCACGACACTGCTCTTTTCTTTTCTTTATCTCTTTTCTTTTTTGGTATTTTTGGGTTTGTTTTGTGTATGAGTGTGCACCTGGAAGTCATGGTGGCTTCTGGTGACTGACCCCTACTGGGGGCCTGGAGGATATTTAGAGAGGTGGCTGAATAAAGCCTGCCTCTGTCCTCCGGACTGCTGGTATTCCAAGAATGTCTCCCATCCAAGTACTTGCCAGAGAAGAACCTGGAAGTCCTGGTGACCTCTGGTGGCTGACCCCTACTGGGGGCCTGGAGGACATTCAGAGAGGTGGCTGAATAAAGCCTGCCTCTGTCCTCCTGACTGCTGGTATTCCAAGAATGTCTCCCTTCCAAGTACTTGCCAGAGAAGAACCTGGAAGTCCTGGTGACCTCTGGTGACTGACCCCTACTGGGGGCCTGGAGGATGTTCAGAGAGATGGCTGAACGAAGCCTGCCCCTGCCATCCTGACTGCTGGTATTCCGAGGAGGTCTCCCATCCAAGTACTTGCCAGAGTCAACCCTGCTTCGTTTCTGAGATCTGACGAGATCATTGGGCTTGCCTGGGCTATCCAGATCAGGGTGATGCTGCTGTTTTCTGGAAGGTTCTTGGGATGCCATCTCCCCATCACTCAAGGAAATAAGAAAATGGGCAAGTTTTTTTAGAACCAATGATTTGGGCCACACATATTTTGAGATACAAGATCCAAGCATAATTTTCCCTGGGCCCTGGGCAAGCTTGCAACACTACCGGTGCCTACACACACTCTTACGAGTACAATTTGTTTTAAATGTTTGTTTGTTATGAATACAATTTGTTTGATTTCTAGAATAAAAAGAGTCATGGTCTGTAACAAGTCCTTTTGTGCTCTGGGGGCCTGACCTCCCCTTCCATTTTATTCCCACAATTCCACTATTTTGATGTCATAACAGTGGCAAGCAAGCAGTCAAAAAGAAATCTGATTGTGTTTTGTTTTCCTTTTTCGTCCTGGCGACCTCAGCGTTACGACAGCAATGATCTGGACATGATCCTTGGGGAGCGCAAAAGAGCCAAGGACTTGCTCAATGTCATAAATAAAATCTATAAGGGAAAGGTGGGCCTTGCACATTTTAGTTTAATGCCAGAGGTAAGTGCCTGATTGTTTTTTTGTTAAGACTGTAAGAGCCCTGCTGGGTTGGACTGGTGGTCCATCTAGTCCAGCAGCCTGGATTCCCCAGATCCAGCCAGATACCCCCAGAAGGCCTCCCTGTAGGGTCCAGGGGCCAAAGCCTACCCCTGTTGCAAAACTTGATACTGTACTGCCCCTGCACAGGGAGCTTCCCTTTATCCTTCATGGGTAACAGCTGCTATTATTCTCTGTACTTGCGTCTCGTCCCATTCTCCTTTTCAAGCTATCGAAGCTTAGGGGCTAAGTGAAAGAGTGCTTAATTCTTGTCCCTCCTCCCCAACAGCTTGATTAGGTGACCAGGTTCTAATTTTCTTTGAGAAGGAAAGTTCTCTTGACTGCTCTTCCCGCCCCTATATACTTTTATAAAGTTTATCACATTTTCATCTAAGATGTCTCTTTGTGGATTGAAAAGGACCACGTCCTGCAGCTTTTATTCAAAGGGAAAAGCTTCCCAACCCCCAAGCCATTTTGATTTCCGTGTTCTGCACCTCTTCTAGCTCCACGCCATCCATTGCGGGGGGGGGGGGGGTGTGCAGTGACCAGAACTGCATGGTTTTGTGTGTGTGTTTTTAATCCAGCTGGCTTGGATGGTCCCAATTTTAAGTCTCTGTTTAGAGTTTCTCAGAGGTTG
The DNA here is from genome assembly GCF_032191835.1 of Heteronotia binoei. NCBI lineage: Eukaryota > Metazoa > Chordata > Lepidosauria > Squamata > Gekkonidae > Heteronotia > Heteronotia binoei. The sequence continues at coordinate 23,763,944 of NC_083242.1, forward strand.
CGCTGCTTCCTTCGGCCAGCTCACTGCCGAAGCCACCAAACCACGAAGGACCTCTTGTGATACAAATCCCAGATTTCCTGGCCCAAACTTCAGCAGAATGGATAAAAACCAATGGGCTGAAAGGTACGGGAAGCCAGAGGGGTTTTGTGGAATGGGTTACATTGGCCTCAGTACTTAATTGCTTGTTTATATGTGTTTGTATCTCACCTTTCTTCACCCATGGAAATTAAGGTGGCATAAGTGGCCGGGGGGGTGGTCTCCCATCCAAGCACTGACCCAGCCTTTCAGCATGGGTGCTGTTCAGACCAGCCTGGGATCTGATGGAAACAACGTGTACATTGATTTGTTTGTTTTGCTGCAGCCAAGAAGCTGAGCCTGTACCAAGTTCTGGCACCAAATGCTTTTTCCCCTGTGGAAGAATTTGTCCCTATTCTTCAGAAAACCGTGTCATCAACTCTGCTTGAAGTGAGTGGAAAAAATCCTGGTTAAAAGCTTTTTTTCAAAACCGGTTTGTGTGCTTAAAGTTTTCTAAGTCTCCATTTCTGAACCCTGAAATGTGTAGGGAATGGCAGGGTTGGGGGTGGGTGGGAGGGCTGAGGGCTGCAGACCACAGCAAGAGGGAGGAAGGGGGGCAGTAGGGGGAAGTCCATGGCGATAGATCGAGATGGGTAGCCGGGTTAGCCTGTCTGTAGCAGCAGAAAGGATCAGCAGTCCAGAAGCACCTTGAAGCCTAACAAAATTGTGACAGGGGAGGAGCTTTCATGAGTCACTGCTCATGAAGTACCTGAAGAAGTCAGCATTGACTCACGAAAGCTCGACACTGCCACAAATGTGGTTTGTCATTAAGGTGCTACTGGATGCTTGCTCTTTTCTAAGTCTCCCCCTTGTTGAGTGGTATATAATGGAACTGAATGGACTGGAATTGCTGTGAACACCTGAATCAGAAAGTATCTAATTTCCTCTTCCCTATTATCAGTCTTCACAAAAGCAGAGGAGAGAGAGGCAGCCTCCCTCTGGTCCATACATTTTGTGTTCCTGCATTTGAGCTGAGAATGGAGCCAGAGAGATGCTGCCAAGTCGGAGCTTAAGGAACATTTTGTGTTCCTGCATTTGAGCTGAGAATGGAGCCAGAGAGATGCTGCCAAGTCGGAGCCTAAGGAATGTCCACACCGTCCAGCTCTGCTTTGACTTCTCACAGGCTCAAAACAGCATTAACTCTGGGATTTTCCCTCCTTCCTCCTTTCAGAAAGCAATGATGCAGTTTGAATGGCATGATGGGACCATTAAAAACGTCCACGTAGATCCACCAATATTGTATGACTATCAGGTGAGCTCAAGGAAATGGGGATCCAGCCTCTATATTTGCCTCTGAGGCCCCAGTTTAGATGCTCTCCGTGGGCTTTACCTCCCACCATCTTTCCACTCACCGTGGGTTGACTTTCCCTTTCTGGGCCTGATCCTTTCTTCCACCCAAAAACAGAGGGTTGAGGTGACTTGTAGAGACCATGCCACCTCCCACAGCAGGCCAGCAGGGGAAGTAGCAGGGGGGCTTGAGGGGCCAGCAGTGGACCCCCTGCTGGTCTGGGACCTCAGCAGTTGCCCTGTGATACCAACCACCAATGCCAGCTCAGATTACGGTGGTCCTGGCATTGAGTGGCCAGAGTAGAAGAAGAAGATGAAGAAGATATTGGATTTATATCCCGCTCTTCACTCCGAAGAGTCTCAGAGTGGCTCACAATCTCCTTTCCCTTCCTCCCCCACAACAGACACCCTGTGAGGTGGGTGGGACTGGAGAGGGCTCTCACAGCAGCTGCCCTTTCAAGGACAGAGTCTCAGAGCGACTCACAATCTCCTTTCCCTTCCTCCCCCACAACAGACACCCTGTGAGGTGGGTGGGGCTGAGAGGGCTCTCACAGCAGCTGCCCTTTCAAGGACAGAGTCTCAGAGCGACTCACAATCTCCTTTCCCTTCCTCCCCCACAACAGACACCCTGTGAGGTGGGTGGGGCTGGAAAGGGCTCCCACAGCAGCTGCCCTTTCAAGGACAGAGTCTCAAAGCGGCCTACAATCTCCTTTCCCTTCCTCCCCCACAACAGACACCCTGTGAGGTGGGTGAGGCTGAGAGGACTCTCACAGCAGCTGTCCTTTCAAGGACAACCTCTGCCAGAGCTATGGCTGACCCAAGGCCATGCCAGCAGGTGCAAGTGGAGGAGGGGGAAATCAAACCCGGTTTTCCCAGATAAGAGTCCACACACTTAACCACTACACCAAACTGGCTCTCCAATTATATTAATAGGCCTCAAAGATACTTATCTGCTTTTTTGTGGGAGGCAGTCTCATTTAAACAAAGCCCTGGGCAAAACAAACAGATTTAATTAAAAGCTCCAAAGATGAACAGCTGCTCTGCTAGTCTCCAAGTTCACCTTCCCAGTCTCAAGGTGCAGTCATGACTTCTGAAGTCAGAGGTGAAGGACCAATAGCCTTGTGGAGGGATGTTGCAGAGAGAGGAAAGTGCTGCTTCTAGTGACTGGCAGAAGACACAACTCTCTGGCAGGCTCTCCTCAAGCCATGTTTTGGAAGGGGAGGCTTTCTTTTCAAATAAGTGCCAGGGAAAAGGGCCCACTCCCCAAGTAGATTCAGCTGCCAGTGGATGTCTCAGCTGTGCTTATGTTTTGCATGCAGAAGCAGCTGACCAGGCTGGTGAGGAGGTGTGAAAGACGCATCGAATGGCTCTCCGCTGGTAGCAGAAGGATGTGGGGAGCAGTTTGTGAAAGGAGGTACGTGAACTTTGCAAAATGTTGAAAACTTGCTTCCAGGGGGAGGTGGGCTAGTGACATCGTTGGTTTCCAGCCAACTGGTGCTGAGAGCAGTAACTTTCCACTGTGAACTCACCCAGCCTGTTTGCCGTGGGGATGGAGAGAGGACTGTACGTTGAAACAAAACCTGGTGGAGTTTGCTTCAAGGGTGCTGAAAAAGTAGGAGGAAGCAGGAAGGGGGCAGGAACCCAAAGCAGCCAACCTGATCCTGATGCAGATTTATAAGCACCCCCTGTCTGCCAGGATTTTTAGGGAGGCTTTCTCAACGCTAACAACTTTTTAAAACTTACAACAAAACAACAACTCAGCAGCAAAGTCAATGACGAAAAGCACACCAAAGCCAACAAAACCAAAGCAAAAGAATACAAATGGGTGACGAACGACCAAATGAAACAAAAACAGTCAAAGCAAGTAAAGCATGCAGCAAAAACCTAGTAAAAATATAGCAAATGGGGATAGTGAAGGCTGACTGTTCCATGCTGGCATTTCTCCTGTAGGGTTGTTCTCCTTGTCGATGTCTCTGTAGCAAATTCCCCGTACATAATTCATATCCAACATTCCCTGCGGCTCGTACTGGAGGAGCAGATCTCAAGCAAGGACTGCTTCAATATCATCGCGTAAGTAAAACTGGACAACATTTACGGTGAAGATTAGCGCTTTAGATCTGGGCCAGCCAGTCTCCTTCTTTTTAACAATGCCAAGCATCCTTAGATGGCAGCCTCCTCAGGCTGTGTTCCTTGGTGTTCACTTTTTTCATGCTATGTTCCTTGCAGTATTGGAAAAAACATTAAGCCCTGGCAACCAGAAATGGTTCCTTCACACCCAGACAACTTAGAGCGTGCCTGGAGGTAGGTAAACTTAATTTTAATTCTTCCCCCCTCCCCCAACACTCCTAAGTAAACTTTCATGGGTAAAAGGCCTGGGTTAGACTCTTTGGTTTACTTGCGTTCCAGTGAGCAGCATCTTTGGATGGTACCTGGTTGCAGGTCAGTGGGAACCACAAGGGAGCTATTCTTCTTGAGCTGACGCAGTAGGCTTGGGATGCCAAACATGCCTGGTTATCAGAACAAAGGCTGAGTCCAGTGGCACCATAAGACCAACAGAGTTTAATTCTGGGTGCCTGATGAAGAAGTGTGCCTGCACACAACAGCTTACGCCCCAGAATTCAACTCTTGTTAGTCTTCAAGGTGCCCCTGGACTCAAACGTTGTTCTATTGCTTCAGACCAACCGGCTACCCACCGGGATCTGTGCTTGGTATCAGAAACACAGGAACCATGAAAGGGATCATTAGGGGATGGGATCCCAGGTAGATGAGGCAGGGAGTGTAGAAGGGTTTCAGCACAGAATCAATGTGTTCTCAATGCTCTCGGGAGCAATGCCTGGGGAGTGTCAGCATATCCATCCTTGTGGCCAAGAAAGGAGCTCCGCTCCACATTTCCAGGAGCTTCCCACCTGAAAAATACCATTTTGCCTTAAGGAATCTGGATAGAATGAAGAACATATGAAGAACATACGAAGCTGCCTTCTACTGAATCAGACCCTCGGTCCATCAAAGTCAGTATTATCTACTCAGACTGGCAGTGGCTCTTCAGGGTCTCAAGCTGAGGTTTTTCAAGCCTACTTGGCCTTGACCCTTTTTAGTTGGAGATGCCGGGGATTGAACCTGGGACCTTCTGCTTACTAAGCAGATGCTCTACCACTGAGCCACCATCCCTCCCAAGAATGACTTGCAACCACGTTCAGAGAAGAAAGCCTTGCTTAGGGCAATGTGCTGAACACATGACATGTACTGAACACATGCTGAACACTGATCCAGGGGAGTTGATAGAGCATTGAATCTCAAAGGGGCAGACAACCACACGTTTACTTAGTTGTTTCCAGGGGAGGGTTTGATTCTTCCCAGTGCTTAGGCAGAGAAGATTTCGGAGCCCCTTAAGGAAGGTGTACTCTAACAGCTACCTCAAGGCACCCAGAGGTGGAGTTTGGGGTTCAAAATGGAATCTGAGGGCCAAACAACACATCACAATTTTTTTACACAATATATGGGCTGTTTTGCTAATACGAATACTGAAAATATTTCTTATTCCATGTACAAATAGTAAGAATAATAGTTTAGCAAATACATGACATGACATGATATATTGACATGGTAACATGAGAGTATTTCATGGGAAAGTGTGCGGACTCTTATCTGGGAGAACCAGGTTTGATTCCCCTCTCCTCCACTTGCACCTGTAGCTTTCACAGCTGTAGCTTTCACAGGAGTTGTCCTTGAAAGGACAACTGCTGTAAAAGCTCTCTCAGCCCTCCTACCTCACAGTGTGTCTGTTGGGGGGCGGAAAGTAAAGGAGATTGTGACTGCTCTGAGACTCTGAGATTCAGAGTATAAGGAGGAGTATAAATCCAATATCATCATCATCATCATCATCTTCTTCTTCTTCTTCTTCTTCTTCTTCTTCTTCTTCTTCTTCTTCTTCTTCTTCTTCTTCTTCTTCTTCTTCTTCTTCCTCCTTAACATTGTTCTCCTATCTTATCAATTTGATCTACTATAGAATACAATGTAAGTAAGCTTATAATGGCCATTATAAAGTTTTCAGGCTAACATATTTAAAAAATAGTCACAACTAGAACCCATGAGATTTTGTGTTAAATCTATCATATCTAACATACAATATTATCATATACTGGACTACCAAGCTACATATTTGATTACAGTCAGCACAGAAATAAGCTTACAATTACAGTTATATTTATATTACAGTTTACAGTTTATATTACTGATTACAGTTATATTTACATATACCACAAAAAGTTTAACTACAAGGATTAATAATAATGATGATGATGTTTCCAGTTGCTTTTGAATTCACCTTTTGGTTTTTAGTTAATATAATTTGTTGATTTTGTATAACTGCATATTCTTGCACCTTATCAATCTGGTTTTCCAGAGCTGGGCAACACAGTTTTCCACTTCTGCAAGTATTACTTTTGCTGCAATTAATATATATCTGAGCAGTGCATGCATTGTTTTATCCACATTCATTGGTAGAATTCCTAATAGCATTGGCTCTGATGTGTTAGCAAATTTGATTTTTAAGATTTTTTGAGTTTCTGTATGTATTTCTGTCCAGTATTTAAAAAAAAAATTGCAGGACCACCACATATGGTAAAAGGTACCATCTATCTGATTACACTTCCAACATAGTCCTTTGTAGGTTTTTTTTCATCTTCTCAATGTCTTTGGGCATAACATACCATTGAAACAACATTTTGTACCAGTTTTCTTTAAGTGCTTGGCTTACTGTTAATTTTATGTCCTTTGTCCATAATTTTCGCCACTGTTGAAATGGAATCTCTTTCCCAAAGTTTTGTGACCATTTCACCATACATGTCTTGACTTGTTCTGCTTATGAATCATCTTGTAATAAGGGCTTGTAAATGTGTCCTAAAAGATGTTATTTCCTGTTCAATATTATTGTTTCAAATTGAGTCAGGTTCCTCAGTGTATTTCCTTCCCGATGTTTAACTTCATTGAGTCTCAGTGAGAGGTGGAGACGTGTTAACCATTGTATCCTTTTTCCTTAATTACTTGCCAAAATTTAATTATTCCACTTTTATCAGTCATATCCTTATATGTTATGAAATCATCTTTTTCTTCTCACTTTTATTATAATAGGCATTTAATGGTGACATTAAAGGTGATGTTGGAGGGCTTATTCTTGTATTAAGTGACCACCAGTTTTTTAGCAAACTGTCTCTGATAACATGGCCAGTATTTCTCATTATGTTTTCCCAAGTGTTGTGATCCAAAGATATCTGTGTAAGCCATCTGGCAGATCTGCTATGCCTAGTTTTATCAGTCTTTTGTTTGGGTTTTTGATCCAGTCTGAGATCCAAAGTAGGCAGGCTGCTTGACAATACAGTTTATCATTAGGGGCAGCTAAACCTCCTCCTTTTTTTTTTTTATCTTGTAAGACTTTGAACACATCACAATTTTTGGCAGGTTGGATCAGTCACATGTTAGCTGCCAGTTTCTTTCTGGGAACTTGTTTACTAAGCACGCAGGCTCCCCATTTGGATGAGGACTGCTCCCGGGCTATTTTCCTAACCTGAAAGGGCCCCAAGGGTGATTTCATGCTGAGAAATCAATGCAGGAGGAAAGGCTGAAGATAGGACAGGCATCAGGGAGACAGCAAAACCGATTCTACCTCTCTCTTTTCCGAAGTAAGCTAATTTACCCCAGCTACTCGATAACAGGAAGTATAACATGCTTACTCGCCCTTTCTACCAAGTTTTGAGAAACACCGAAAGCTACTTATAGGCTCTGGAATCTGGGTTGCCATCTGTGTGCTGGTGGTTAGCAAAGCCCCCTTACAGCTTTACTGTGCTTTTTTGATCATTTCTAGATGGGTGCTGGCCCTGAAGTGTGAAGGCCCTCGGAATGTCATGAGCGCTTTCCGAAGAGCAGTGGAGGTAGATTTCAGAGATAAAGACCAACATGAGTCCCAGGGAATATACCTGCTGACTACTGGCATCCCTGATCAAGAGACGGTAAGCACGACTCCCAGGCTCTGTGGTGATAAGCATAGCCAGGACACAGAGTGTTGGACTGGATGGGCCATTGGCTTGATCCAACATGGCTTCTCTTTTGTTCTTATGTGACACAGAGTGTTGGACTGGATGGCAATTGGCCTGATCCAACATGGCTTCTCTTATGTTCTTATGTGACACAGAGTGTTGGACTGGTTGGCCATTGGCCTGATCCAACATGGCTTCTCTTATGTTCTTATGTGACACAGAGTGTTGAACTGGATGGGCCATTGGCCTGATCCAACATGGCTTCTCTTATGTTCTTATGTGACATGGAGTGTTGGACTGGATGAGCCATTGGCTTGATCCAATATGGCTTCTCTTATGTTCTTATGTGATATATCAACAACTTCTTGTTGTAGCTCCAGAACTGATGTAGGCTAGTTTTGCATGTGTAGAAGAGCTTGACACGGAAGTATGTGCCAGGGAAGATGGAACTATCTCCAGCTTGGCAGCTCTGACCCACAGCTGATTATTTTTGCAGGTCAAATAATCCTGCCAGAGTTCCAGTCCCAGAATCCCAACTCCACATGTCATTTGGGCCCTAACCTTTTCTTTCTGCCTTTTAGCACGTGATTAGCTCTTATATGGCCGAGGCCTGCAGTGGGTGTGATTTGCAGCTTCACGTCTCTCTGTTCAGCACTGACAATTTACCCCTGGATGATGACATCCCACCTCGCTATGCAAGCCCAGATGAAACGGCACTTGCTTATAAGACCATTGTACAGGCTGCTGGTGGCCAGTTTCACTGGTTTGGAGAAACAGGTATGGTGGTGGTCTTTAAAAAACATTTCTTTTTTTTTTTGTCCTACTTTACTTAGAGTTTACTCCAGCGGGTGATCCATCTTTCATCCCACATGTGCCACACAGCACATTGAGGGAGAGTTTAACTGTTCCCCTCATCTAAATAGCACCTCTCTCCTTGAAGAAGCCTCTTGGACAAAAGGAACTGCCGAGAAGTGGCCCACTCTCTATTCCTTGACTTACATATTTTTTCTCCATTTTTAAAAATGAGATTCCCCAATTCTAGAAACTGCTTTTTTAATAGACTGATTTTTATCCTTAGCCAAGGAACTAAGTGTTCTTCCCCCCCTACAGTACACTGTTTTTTTCCTTGCAAGGCCCCAGTAAGGTCAGTTAGGCTGAACCTGGCCCTTCGTCACCCAGTGAGCTTAGGTTTGCCAGCTCCATGTTGGGAAATTCCTGGAGACTTGATATCAGAGCCTACTGAGAGACCTCAGCAGGGCATAATGCCATGTTTGGTGTAGTAGTTAAGTGTGCAGACTCTTATCTGGGAGAACCGGGTTTGATTCCCCACTCCTCCACTTGCAGCTGCTGGAATGGCCTTGGGTCAGCCATAGCTCTGGCAGAGGTTGTCCTTGAAAGGGCAGCTGCTGTGAGAGCCCTCTCAGCCCCACCCACCTCACAGGGTGTCTGTTGTGGGGGAGGGAGGGAAAGGAGATTGTAGGCCACTCTGAGACTCTGTCCTTGAAAGGGCAGCTGCTGTGAGAGCCCTCTCCAGCCCCACCCACCTCACAGGGTGTCTGTTGTGGGGGAGGAAGGGAAAGGAGATTGTAGGCCGTTCTGAGACTCTGTCCTTGAAAGGGCAGCTGCTGTGAGAGCCCTCTCCAGCCCCACCCACCTCACAGGGTGTCTGTTGTGGGGGAGGAAGGTAAAGGAGATTGTAGGCCGCTCTGAGACTCTGTCCTTGAAAGGGCAGCTGCTGTGAGAGCCCTCTCCAGCCCCACCCACCTCACAGGGTGTCTGTTGTGGGGGAGGAAGGCAAAAGACATTGTAGGCTGCTCTGAGACTCTGTCCTTGAAAGGGCAGCTGCTGTGAGAGCCCTCTCAGCCCCACCCACCTCACAGGGTGTCTGTTGTGGGGGAGGAAGATAAAGGAGATTGTGAGCCACTCTGAGACTCTGTCCTTGAAAGGGCAGCTGCTGTGAGAGCCCTCTCCAGCCCCACCCACCTCACAGGGTGTCTGTTGTGGGGGAGGAAGGGAAAGGAGATTGTTGGCCGTTCTGAGACTCTGTCCTTGAAAGGGCAGCTGCTGTGAGAGCCCTCTCCAGCCCCACCCACCTCACAGGGTGTCTGTTGTGGGGGAGGAAGGTAAAGGAGATTGTAGGCCACTCTGAGACTCTGTCCTTGAAAGGGCAGCTGCTGTGAGAGCCCTCTCCAACCCCACCCACCTCACAGGGTGTCTGTTGTGGGGGAGGAAGGTAAAGGAGATTGTAGGCCGCTCTGAGACTCTGTCCTTGAAAGGGCAGCTGCTGTGAGAGCCCTCTCCAGCCCCACCCACCTCACAGGGTGTCTGTTGTGGGGAGGAAGGTAAAGGAGATTGTAGGCCGCTCTGTGACTCTGTCCTTGAAAGGGCAGCTGCTGTGAGAGCCCTCTCAGCCCCCCCCCCACCTCACAGGGTGTCTGTTGTGGGGGAGGAAGGGAAAGGAGATGGTGAGCCGCTCTGAGACTCTTCGGAGTGGAGGGCGGGATATAAATCCAATATCATCTTCTTCTTCATGGAGCCCAGCCTCCAAAGCAGCCATTTTCTCTAGGGGAACTGATGTCTGTGAGATCAGTTGCAATTCTGGGAGATCCAGCAGGGCCGTAACCAGCAGGGGGGCACTGCCCCCTATAGAATCTGCAGCAGCACTCCCAGTCTTCTCCCCTGCTGGCTATGGTCCTGATCTCTAGGCCCCACTTGGAGTTGGCAATCCTTTTAGCGTCATTGTTGAACTTAGGTCTTCCTGGCTGCAGTTTGTCTAAGCACTATATCACACTGTGGAATAGTAGAATTTTAAATCTCTTCCCTCCCAGTAATTTCTTTGTTTAACTTGCCACCGTTACGCCTAGCTGGGCCTTCATGAGAGATAAATATTCCCAGAATGTCCCTCACAGTATCTAAGCAAGAATATCTCTGGGGTTGCCATGATCAAATTTGCAAGCTGTTTTCTTGTGGGGAGTTGATTATGTATTGGTTTCTGAGTTTAACTCATTTGCTAGCAGCACTGAAGTGTTCTGCTTCCCCCTTTCATATTGCATTCTGCCGCTTTGTCTCGGGTGGGCAGGCATCTATGAAAGCGATGACATCAGCAGCATCCTCTCTGAAATGGAGAAAGCAGTCAGCTATTCCCATAAGGTAAGCATTCAAGAGGTAACAATTTCTCCTCAGAAATGGCTCCAGAGTAGTCGTTCAGGAACTGTTTGGCCACCTCTAGAAGCTAAGCTTTACATGGAAACGTAAGTATTCAAGAGTTTTTCCTTTGTTTCGCCCCTTGTTTTTTGAACTGAAAAAAGAGAGTGCTCAAGAGGCATTTTGTTGAGGTAAACACATGAAATGTGGAACAGAAATGTGTGTTCTGAATCGATATACTTCCATCTCTTACTTCCAAGTGTTTGGAAATATGAATTTCTTTCTTCGGTTTCAAAGTTCAGCAGCCTCAACTTGTGACCATATAGGAAGCAAACCTTCCCCTTTCTTTAGACACTAAAACCAAACAACCCATCTCCCCAAAGCAAAAAGCCAATCCCACCTCCAATGGGATTGGCAGCTAATGGCAGGCTCATTGTGATTGGTTGTAGCCCCTGTGGCTGGCAGCCATTAGCCCTAACTCCCATAGCAGCCATTTTGTGGTGGCTCCCGCTACCCCTTCTCATAATTTCAAAAATGTCTGTAAATTCAACAAGGTTGGGAACTCATGACCTACACAGTAGCTTCTGCATAACATGAATTAATAAGAATACTGTAAAATATTCATTGAATTTGCTTGCAACTGGACATCTAAGCTCAACTTTTTCATTTCAGTGCGCCTTGCTAGTGAAATCCTTAAAACAACGATCAGGAACTCATCCAGCTGATAAGTTGATTACTGAGGAGAATCTAATATTAGAGAGAAGGGAGAAAAGCAGACCACAGAAGTTACCATTTCCAAAACCGACTGCCCTCACTCTTGCCAGAATGGTACGGTTCAATGGCTCAATTTTTAAGATGAAATCTGGTTTAATCAGCGCCTTTATCACCATCATAGCCTTGAGACAGAAAAAGTATATTTGTGTTCTCTGGCCTTAATATCCCTTCATTAAGTTGTCAGTTTTACTCTTCAGATAGTTTTGGAAAATGCATATTAGGAGTGTGCATTTGGCTAAATTGAAGCTGAATAATTATATAAAAAAAATACCTTATCAGAATTTTCTGAATATTATTTCAGCCGGATATTTCTTTGGTCATCCTTCAGCTATCCAGAATGGCCAGTTCCCAAAAATCCCAAAAATATTTGGGATTTTTGAGGACCACTGGATAGTCATAGTTAATCAGCATCTAAAGGGACTGCAGTGAATTGAGCTCTTTGAGGTGTTTAAAGGAACTGCAAGCCCTTTAAACATCTTCAGAGTTTACTTGTGGAGTCACACCACTCACACAGCTTAGGGAAAGCATTTAAAAGTCCCTTTAAATGCCCTTTCCCTCATCCATTGAAACTAATAGAGGATGGAGACACCTTCTTTGGGGGCCTATAGAATTGGGCTCAATGATCCAATCTTTTTCAAACTTTGAGGGGTTTTCTTAAAGAGAAGCACCAGGAGCTATGCTGCAAATTTGGTGCCCATACTTACAAATAACAGCTCCTCCCTCCAAGCCCCAGATACCCCCAGATCAATTCTCCGTTATACCCTATGGGAACCAAATACTATACTGGTATTGGGATTCAGGAATATTGGGAAATACCAATATTTTGGGGGTTCAATATACTCAGACCCAAAAAAATACTGGTGTTTTTTTTTTGCATACCCCTAATGTGTGTGTGTGTGTTTGTATGTGTGTTTTCAGTACTTTGCCAGCAGTTGATATTTGTTTTTCTAGATGAGAAAATTCATGTTAGGGAGAGATCTTCCCTGACTTATGACACTCTCTGGCCATGATTATAGCCAGGGGACTACAAATTATGACAGTGCCTGATAGGCTACCTTATCAACTTGCCAAACTATAAAAGCTGATCCTGCCACAAAATTACTAATAAAATAAGATAACTCATAGGCTGGGATTGCTGCAGCAGTCTCCTGGCTTTGAAAAAGCTAGTGCTGTTTGAGGCATGTTGTGGCACTCAGACGGTGCCTGCCCAGCTGCCAAGACAGGCATCAGCCACACATATGCCAGAGGAGAACATAAGAGAAGCCATGTTGGATCAGGCCAATGGCCCATCCATTCCAAGACTCTGTGTCACACAATAGCCAAAAAAACCCAGGTGCCATCAGGACGTTCACCAGTGGGGCCAGGACCCTAGAAGTCCTCCCACTGTGGCCCCCCACCCAAAGACCTGGAGGAGCATTCACACCACTCCTGTGCATCCACAGTGTGTGCATGGCACACCCGGGCCGATCAGACAGCGAGGACTTTGCTACCAGGAAGTCCCCAGTGGTTGTTTATTCCATTAGTGAGGTGTTGCAGGACAAGGTAAAGGTGTATGCAGCACGAGAGCCAGATGTGCATGTGTGATCATGCCCGTAAAATCTGGAGCTGGGGTGTGTGTGTGTGTGGCTCTGGTGGGCCAAGCATCCCCATCTGATCGCACCCGTATAGACTAATCAACTCTACACTTACTGTGGTATTTGAGATTTTATTTGTACTATGGAATGTATGTAAGAGGTAGGGTTGCCAGCCTCCAGGTGCTGGCTGGAGATCTTCTGGGATTACACCTGGTAATCCAGCCAACAGAGTTTAAATCCCCTGGAGAAAACAGCTGCTTTGGAAGTTGGTCTCTATGGCCTTATGTCCTGCTGAAGCCCCTCCCCTCCCCAAACCCCACACGCCCCAGGCTCCATCTCTTAAATCCCCAGGAATTTTCCCATCTAGAGCTGGCAACACTAATAAGAGGACCAATACAATGCTTAGTTTGCATTCATGTTAAATTCATTTCAAACAATTAGTTACAACCATTCAATGGAATAAGACATTTCCCAAGAGCAAGGAATTTTTGCAGCACCTTAAATCCCTGTTTTTTTTTCAGCAAGGGTTTGCAGAGCACTTTTTCAGATACATTTTTTCTTGATAATAGAAGGAGCCGTTACGACCCAGCTGGTGTTAAGCAGTTTATATAGATGTCTTTATATAAAATAATATTCTGGGAAACGGCTTTTTAAAATTGATGCTGCATTTGAAGATAAGTGGCAAGTGCTCCACATATTAACGTAAAAATTCATACTCTACTCACATATATTTATGCGACAGTTAGATTCAAGTGCCAGGGAGCTTTGACTGTCGAAAGCATATACCCTGAAAATCTTTTTGGTCTTTTTGAAGAAATGCGGTTTTTTCTTTGGAGGTTTAAAATGAGCAAAACCTTCACTCTTGAGTGTTAAAAGTCTCCCCCCTCTTTGGGGCAGAGAACAGGGTGGGAGCCTTCTAAGCTGAGTTAGCGTGAGTTAGCTCACAGATTTTTAGCCTTCAGCTCACACATTTTTGTCTTAGCTCATATATGGAAGCTTAGGAAGGATGACAAAAGAGCACACTAATTAATGCAGTAGCTCACAACTTTAATGCCAGTAGCTCACAGCTTTAATGCCAGTAGTAGTTCACAAAGTAGGATTTTTGCTCACAAGACTCTACAGCTTAGTGGGAACACTGGCTGGGAGGAGGGGGGAAGTCAGTTCAGTTGCTTTCCAGCCTTATCTCAGCCCAACTTCATACAAATGCTAATAGGTCTAGACATTGGGATGGTCAGGCTTCCCTCTGCCCTTCAAGCAGGGAACAGAGACCTGGAGGTGTTAAATACTAGAGAGACTTCAGGAAGGGATTCCTGAGGAATCTCCAGGAAAAGCTTCTCTGAGCCAGCCTGAGCCAGCAAATGGTGGAATCTTTGCACAAGAAAGGGAGCAGACAGTACTCTTAACTGAGGTGCTGGCCTGAAGAGCTGGAGGAAACTGCGAGGTAAAGAAAACTCTATAGACATCTGTAATTTTAAAATCTGATATTTTTAAGATCTGATGGGGCATGTATAGAGAGAGGAATTGCGTTTTTCCCATTTCTTTTCAATCCCTTGCTCAGTCTAAAGCTGTGCTAAAAGTATGCTTGTGAGCATCTTCTTTTTTAATAAATATTTTATAACTTACGGTGCTGACAGTGGTTTTCTGTACTGCATAGACCTGCACTGTCTTGGACACGCTATTTTAAAAGGAGCACGAGCGGGAAGGCAGGTAGTTGGCAAATGGCTATTGCTCCGGGTGACTCAGTCTCCCATTTTAGTGCCAGCTGGAGACTCTGAAACCTGTAGAGTCAGGGTCATGACCAGACTCCCCATTCCATCATCAAACTTTTACTTTGGCGCATTTAAATGGAGAGCCAGTTTGGTGTAGTGGTTAAGTGTGCGGACTCTTATCTGGGAGAACCGGGTTTGATTCCCCACTCCCCCACTTGCACCTGCTGGAATGGCCTTGGGTCAGCCATAGCTCTGGCAGAGGTTGTCCTTGAAAGGGCAGCTGCTGTGAGAGCCCTCTCCAGCCCCACCCACCTCACAGGGTGTCTGTTGTGGGGGAGGAAGGTAAAGGAGATTGTGAGTCACTCTGAGACTCTTCGGAGTGGAGGGCGGGATATAAATCCAATGTCGTCGTCTTCTTCTTCTACTCAAGTATTCACTGTGTTTTTAGAGTGCAAGAGACGGGCAGGAGGGAGACAGAAGCAGGTCCGCAAAAGTGTTTGCGTGGCGCCCACCAAGTGCCAAAGCAGAAATCCCACCAGGTGCGTCCAAGTTAACGAACTCACCAGCATAAATGGTTCCCCACAATAGCACTGATAGTAGTCAACATAAAATTTTAGACGGGTATTGGTGTTCTTAGTGTGAGAAAAATAAAATGTTGTGGTTTGTTGCAGCACAGCCAATAAAGGAATTTTTGCTGTCGGGTGGGAGAAAGAAATCCAGATCAAAGACACATCTAGAGGTTTCGCTTTCGTTATTTTATACGGACAAAGGGAAGAAAGTCGGTAGGTGGTCCAATATGGTGAGAATCAGATTATGCAGAAATTTATCTCATGTGCAATTTAGGGGCGGATGGGCAGGCCACAAGGAAATCCAGTGACGTGGGGGTCTCCTCTCCTCATGTAGAGCTGTCAGGTCCAGTGTTCCTGCTAAGTGGCAGCGTCTTGCGAGCAAAAATTCTACTAGTATTAAAGTTATGAGCTACTGCGTAAATCATTGCGCTCTGGGGCCATTTTTCCTGAACTAGAAATCTGTGAGCTAGCTCATGCTAACTCAGCTTAGAGGGAACAGTGGTCAGGCCCCCCCTGGCCACTGGCAAGGGATTAGGGGGTAGGGTTGCCTAATCCAGGTTGGGAAACCCCTGGTGATTTAGGACAGAGCCTGGGGAAGACAGGGGGTACAATTCCACAGAGTCCATCCCTCCAATTGCTCCAAATCCTCCATTTTATCCAGAGGATCTGGTCTCTGTAGTGTGGAGATGAGCTATAATTCTAGGGCAGGGGTAGAGAACGTTGGCTCTCCAGATGTTTTTTGCCTACAACTCCCATCAGCCCCAGCCAGCATGGCCAATGACTGGGGTTGATGGGAGTTGTAGGCAAAAAACATCTGGAGAGCCAACGTTCCCTACCGCTGTTCTAGGGGATCCCCAGGTCCCACCTGGAGGCTGAACTTGCATACCTATTCTCATGCCTTTGGGCCTGCTGAAGGGGGTGGGTGGCATATGCTCACACAGCGTTCTCGTCCAGTTCCAGATGTTAATTCTCTCTCATAGTTTGAACTGTTGTGTTATTCCCATTAAAAACTTTTGACTGATTCCTCACCGGTGGTTGCTCTGACCCCGGGGCTTCTGCTTGAGCCGGCTCAAGCAATCGATTCCTCACCAGTTGCTGCGCAGGCGCCTTTTGATCCGTGGCAACCTCTCGTTCCCCTTGTGGCAACTGGATCTCCAAAAAACCAGATCTGGTTGCTGTGAAGGGAACGGGAGGTAGCTGCAGATCAAAAGGCAACTGCCAGTGAGGAATCAGTTTCTGTCAGTTTTCCAGGCTTGGGGAGGGGCCGTGACTCAGTGGTAGAGTATCTGCTTAGTATGCAGAAGGTCCCAACCCCTGGCATCTCCATCAAGGGCCAGGACATGGATGGTGTAAAAGACCTCTGCCTGAGACCCTGGAGACCCGCTGCTAGGCCGAGTCAACAGTACTGACCTTTATGGACTGAGAGTCTGATTCACCATAAGGCAGCTTCATATGTGTGTTCATGTATATTTTGGGATTCAGAAATCTGCCCAATTGATTCCCCCCCCCTCCTTGGAATGCCCTGGGGAAAAAGTAGTGCTCTTTGAATGGGAAGAGGGGTCCTTGTGAGACTAAGTACCAGTGGTGGACTAAACTGATTGGATGCACTTTGCAAACCCTTGACCACTCCCCATAACCATCCCTTCCTTGTTTGGCATTCCTTATTTTGCATTCATTTGTGAACCAAAGGGGGACACAACTCTTCAAGGTTAGAACTGATAAAAGGAAGTCCTTCTTCACCCAAAGGGTGATTAATATGTGGAATTCACTGCCACAGAAGGTGGCGGCGGCTACAAGCATAGACAGCTTCAAGAGGGGAATGGATAAGCATATGGAGCAGAGGTCCATCAGTGGCTATTAGCCACAGCTTATTGTTGGAACTCTTGTTCTGGGGCAGTGATGCTCTGTATTCTTGTGCTGGGAGGGGGGGCACAGTGGAAAGGCTTCTAGCCCCACTGGTGGACCTCCTGATGGCACTTGGGTCTTTTGGCCACTGTGTGACACAGAGTGTTGGACTGGATGGGCCATTGGCCTGATCCAGCATGGCTTCTCTTATGTTCTTAAGGGGTGGGGGGAAGAGAAAGAACATATCCCCATGACAACTGTGCCAATACACACTGGCAATGGGTGTGTTTTTCCTCTTGGGCATCCCATTGAATGTACAGTACCAGCATGTCCAAAGGATCACTCTTTGGGGAATCAGAATTTAAAACTTGGCAGTCAAAAGCATGCATGCACTTGTAGACCTGTGATATGATCATTTTGCACAAGAATCAGACTTTTTTTTGCCATAGGTAGAACACTGCTGCTTCTTTTTCCTAGGTGCAGTTTACAAAAAATATTCCAAACCCAAATGCGTGAGGAAGGCAATTCCTTTTGTTGTTCT
The DNA here is from genome assembly GCF_032191835.1 of Heteronotia binoei. NCBI lineage: Eukaryota > Metazoa > Chordata > Lepidosauria > Squamata > Gekkonidae > Heteronotia > Heteronotia binoei. The sequence goes on from NC_083242.1 coordinate 23,781,494, forward strand.
GCCCCAGGAAGAAGAAAGGTGCTCCAGCAAAGAGGTATGAAATTATTCACCTTGCAATGTCTCAATTACAGTATATTACAGCCAAAGCGGTCTTATTCCTTCGGATGCCACGCAGCCTTAATACACGCCACCAATGAAAGATTCTTCCCCCCTCCTTTGTCTCCCAAAAGTGGCTCAGCAAATACAGCATCAAGAAACTAAAGTTAGACTTGCCTATAATTGTTTTCGGGCCCGAGTGCTTGCATCAGAAGCAAATGGTGGAATCTTTGCACAAGAAAGTGTCGGCAAAATACTGCAACATTTTCCCCAGCATCGAAATGGAGGTAAGTGACTTCCCAGTCATCTCGTGCAAATGAAGTGCTCTGAAAAACCACTGCTTGTCAAAGCCCCCTTGTCCCATAAGAAGGCTTTGGGGTGAAAGTCAAGAACAAAATGCACAATACCGAGTGAATCACCACCAGCCTGTCAGCTGACCCTCAGCTGAGACTGAGATCAAGGGACCAAGTCTCCAGTCCTACTGGGTGTTAATCAGGAAGTGAACCCAGTGAGGTAGGACGCTTGCAAGTTGAGTTCCACAAACAATTACTTGGTAGCTATCGCCGAAATAGGCCAAAGTACAGGGGTTAGAATGAAGCCCCTAAGCCCAGATAACACCGCAGGAGCACAATTAATAAGGTTCGTTAAATAGAATGTGCAACAGTGTACAAATAATGAAGCAGTGTAAAGTAGGGAAGAAAATAATAAAACTAAATAATTATCCTAGAATTCCTATTCAGGCTTTAGTGCTCTGACTCTGGTGTTACCTGGTCAGACTGAAGGTACAGAATCCAGATAGAAGTCCAAACTCAAGCAACAGGTGTTTCTTTCAGCCACAACAAGGCCCAAACTGCAGGCAAAAGGATGGCAAGAAGGAAGGATTGCCTGAAGGGAGGAAGAAGCCCAAAGGGATCAGTCAATGGTCTTGCATTATGCCACGATGCCTGCAGTTGGCCTGATCCTGTTTGGCTAATCAGGTGTGTCGCTAAGACACACGACCACGTGCCACTGCAGTTCTGTGTACTCACAAGCAAGCAATTTACCCCCACACCCTCTTTGCGCTAATGAGTAGGGTGGCCAGACCGTCCCGGTCTCCCGGGACTTTCCCGAATCTGGCCCCCAATTCCCGGCTCCCGGGCTGGGTATACCGGGACCATTAGAGGTCCCGGTTTAGCCAGCCAGAGAGCCGGGGGCCGCGCGCGCGGGCAGAGAAGGCAGCGAGTGAGGGAGGGAGCGACCCTGCGCGTGCGCAGATCGCCCTGCGCACGCGCAGGGACGCTCCCTCCCTCACTCGCTGCCTTCCCCGCCCGCACACGGGGCCTGGCGGGGGCGGCGGAGGCCCGGGAGGGCGACGGAAAGGCCCGCGGTGGCCGCTGGAGGCCCTCCAGCGGCCACCGCGGGCCTTTCCGAAGCCCTCCCGGCCTCTAAACCCCCACCCCCCTTTGTCCTCCGCCCGGGAGGGCTTCGGAAAGGCCCGCGGTGGCCGCTGGAGGCCCTCCAGCGGCCACCGCGGGCCTTTCCGAAGCCCTCCCGGCCTCTAAACCCCCACCCCCCTTTGTCCTCCGCCCGGGAGGGCTTCGGAAAGGCCCGCGGTGGCCGCTGGAGGCCCTCCAGCGGCCACCGCGGGCCTTTCCGAAGCCCTCCCGGCCTCTAAACCCCCACCCCCCGTTGTCCTCCGCCCGGGAGGGCTTCGGAAAGGCCCGCGGTGGCCGCTGGAGGCCCTCCAGCGGCCACCGCGGGCCTTTCCGAAGCCCTCCCGGCCTCTAAACCCCCACCCCCCTTTGTCCTCCGCCCGGGAGGGCTTCGGAAAGGCCCGCGGTGGCCGCTGGAGGCCCTCCAGCGGCCACCGCGGGCCTTTCCGAAGCCCTCCCGGCCTCTAAACCCCCACCCCCCGTTGTCCTCCGCCCGGGAGGGCTTCGGAAAGGCCCGCGGTGGCCGCTGGAGGCCCTCCAGCGGCCACCGCGGGCCTTTCCGACGCCCTCCCGGCCTCTAAACCCCCACCCCCCGTTGTCCTCCGCCCGGGAGGGCTTCGGAAAGGCCCGCGGTGGCCGCTGGAGGCCCTCCAGCGGCCACCGCGGGCCTTTCCGACGCCCTCCCGGCCTCTAAACCCCCACCCCCCTTTGTCCTCCGCCCGGGAGGGCGTCGGAAAGGCCCGCGGTGGCTAATAACACAGGTCGAGATGCAGGACAGGAACCCGGAAGTGACCGACAGGCTGCTTCAGCGTGCCGCTGCGCCGGCCCCCTGGGCCCCACAACGATGGGACCGATGCCACAGGGACGGGCTCGAAACACTCTATGACCCCTCAAAAGAACAGCAGTCTAGCTCGCTTCCCCCGAGCCCTGCCGCCATAAGCCTCGAGGGGGCTCATTTTGCGGCATCTCCCGGCGGGAGGGTGGCATCCGCACGGGACACATATCAAATGAAAGAGGGGGCGCACGGCTATCAGAAACAGCCGGCGGAGGGAGTCGCGAGACCACCCCACTGGGGGATCCACACCCCGAAAGTGATGAAGGTGGCGCAGATAGAGCCAACAGAGCAAACAGGACAAAATAAATAGGCTGCATTATGCAGCACAGTTGAGAAAGTGCCTTATCCCATATACTGATGAAGTATATACAGGATTTGAGAACAAAATTGTTTCCGGCGGTGATATTTGGGGGATTTTTGGGGACGTCACAGGAAGTGCTGTGAAGTCACTTCCTGTTTCCGGCAGTGGCATTTGGGGGAAATGATGTCATTTGGGGGAAGTAATGTCACAGGAAGTGATGTCACTTCCCGCTTCCGGCAGGTGACGCGGGGAAATGATGTCACAGGAAGTGGTGTCACTTCCTGTTTCCGGCGGTGGCATGACGTCACTGGAAGTGACGTCACCGGAAGTGACGTCACTTCCTGTTTCCGGCGGTGCGCGCGCGCACCCCTACCTTCCCCCCCAGAGGTGTCCCTGGCTGGCCTTCAGACATTATGGTCACCCTACTAATGAGACAGAATGTGAGCGCAAAGCTCCTTGGAATGCCAGTCTCCAGGTGAGATCTGGGGATTCCCCTGGAATTACGTCTCCAGAGATCAGGGCCCCTGGAGAGAATGGATGCATTGGAGGGTGGACTCAATGCCCTTCCCAGCCTTCACCCCAAAATCTACAGGGGTTTCCCAACCCATATCTGACAACCCTACCCCTCCCCTCTTCTGCCAGTGGCTGGGAGGACCTGGGGAACCTAGTAACTCCCTCTTGGTCTCTAGCCTTCAAACTCCCCACCCCATCATCTCACTTGCAGCTGTATGCAGCTCCATCTCATCTCATCTCTTCTGTTCCTTCATTTGTTTTGCTTTCAAGTCAAAGCAAATTTATGGTGCCTCTGCAGGGTTTTCAAGGCAAGAGACATTCAAAGGGGGATTGCCATTGCCTGGTGTTGTGTGGTGACCCTACACCAAGTGATACAAAAGTAAGGCAGAGATACTCCAATGTGATCCGATAGAACCATAAAAATATTTATCAAAGTCCTCAATACAGAAGGAGTTCTTTCTTGTTGGATTTTTTTTTCCTTGTTGGAGCATGGTTGTAATTTCAGTGTAATTCTTCCATACCAAAAGGGTGAAAAACATCTCACCACACAGGGGTTGGGAACAGGGGGCCCCCTGGTTTTTTGGGTTCCTGCCCGCTGACAGCCAGCTGGCCAGAAGGTGGAAATCCTGCCTCCAACCACAACATGCTGACATCACACGAAAGTGATGTCATCCCGTTGGCAACATCGCACAGTGTTAGGATTGCCAGCCTCCAGGTCGGAGTCCCCAACAGGGTCTGCCATCACTTCTGCATGCCATCAGAACATTGCAGCACTCTGCTCCCACCCCCAGAAAGTCCGCCCCCCACCCACATTCTAATTAGACCTGGCAACCCTACCTCTGCCCCTCCCGCCAATTTCTGCCTTCCCTCTACCACAGGCAAGAGGTCAGACTTTTGAACAGAACCACAGCTGTAGTTTCATTTTAAATTTTATCAACTCTGGGTTGGGAAATACTTGGAGATTTGGGGGGTGAAGTCTGAAGAGGGTGGGGTTTGGGGAAGGGAGGGACCAATGGGGTATAATGCCATAGAGCAAGGGTGACCAACGGTAGCTCTCCAGATGTTTTTTTTTGCCTACAACTCCCATCAGCCCCAGCCAGCATGGCCAATGGCTGGGGCTGATGGGAGTTGTAGGCAAAACACATCTGGAGAGCTACTGTTGGCCACCCCTGCCATAGAGTGCACCTTCCAAAGTGGTAAATTTTCTCCAGGTGAATCTCTGTTGCCTGGAAATCAGTTGTGCTAGCAGATCTCCAGCCACCACTTGGAGGCTGAGAACACAACACACACTGTGCAATGTGGGCTGATTACAGACCGGCACTTTGGGCCGACTCAGAGACACCTCTGAAGTCAGTCCAAATAATCCCTCCACACGGAAACCTCTGCCGGGCGTCCCCAGCCTGCACTCACCCCATCCTTCTGGCCACTCCACCCGGCTCAAAAAGCAACCACTTTGGATGTGGTCGCAAATGTTTGAGCGGGCTGGAAGGGGAGGGGCGCAAGGGAGGCGGCTTGGCGGTGTGGAACTTCCAAGATGCCCGAAGCTGTTTCAGGGTTGTTGTTTTTTAAGAACCCAATGAGAGCGCTCATTCACATCAGCGCTTCCCCTGAGGGGGATCAAAGAGGAATCCAGCTTCCCAGTCGCCTTCCCGTGTGGAGGTGCTGAGCTGCCTGAGGGACCAGAGGCGGGCGGCTTGCAGGTGAGTGTGTGGAGGCTCCCGAACGGCTCTTTTTGCGCTGATCCAATTGGGGATGCCTCCCAGCCACCCCAAAATGCCCGTCTGTTCTCAGCCAATGATTCAAATACTCACTATATATATATATATATATATCACATTTAATATTCTTGTTTCAAACGTAACAGTAATTCAATCACAGTCTCTATCATATACATTAAATAGACACTGTTGCAATACTCTCAAACTTTGCACAATAATAATGAAATCTTCCTTAAAAGTGCAGTCCTTTATCTCTCCAACACACAAAATAATGTTCTGGTCATCAGCCCAATAACTGTATGCCGTAGAAATCAGACATGCCATCTTTCTGCAACTGAGAACTGAGTGTACCAATTTGGAGAGCATAGAACTTTGATGTGAGCTATAGCCTGAAGCACAGGTTCCAATTTAAGTTCTGGCCAGAGGAAGATTTCATGATGGAAGTATGCACTAAATCCTAGGGTGCATGTTGCCGCTTTATTCTTGTGAAGGTATATATACTATGGGGACTCAAGAGCGGTCTTCTCTGATTTCATCAGCCTGTATCTGTCAAAGGAAAGATGGTGTGTCTGATTTCTATGGCTTAGTTATTGGGTTGATGACCGGAACATTTTTGTGTGTGTCAGAGAGATAAAGGACTGTACCTTTAAGGAAGATTGCACTATTGTGCAAAGTTTGAGAGTATTGTAACAGTGTGTATTGAAGGTATATGATAGAGACCATGATTGAATTATTGTTGTTTGAAACAAGAATATTAATGTGATATTTGAATCATTGTTACTCAGTGTTTATTTTTATTCTCAACCCTCACACTACAATTTCATAGAATCATAGAGTTGGAAGGGATCTCCAGGGTCATCTAGTCCAACCCCCTGCACAATGCAGGAAACTCACAAATACCTCCTCCTAAATTCACAGGATCTTCATTGCAGTCAGATGGCCATCTAGCCTCTGTTTAAAAACCTCCAAGGGAGGAGAGCCCGCCACCTCCTGAGGAAGCCTGTTCCACCGAGGAACCGCTCTAATGGTCAGGAAGTTCTTCCTAATGTTGAGTCAGAAACTCTTTTGACTTCATTTCCACCCATGGGTTCTGGTCCTACCTTCTGGAGCCACAGAAAACAATTCCACACCATCCTTTATAGAACAGCCCTTCAAGTACTTGAAGGTGGTGATCATATCACCTCTCAGCCGCCGCCTCTCCAGGCTAAACATGCCCAGCTCCTTCAACCGTTCTTCATAGGACTTGGTCTCCAGACCCCTCACCATCTTTGTTGTTTCCTTTGTTGTTCACCACCCAAAGGCTGTGTCAGCCCTACTTCTGGTTCTTCAATAAACAGCCCATTTAGTTTCAAAATGGTTGCGTTTATTAATAAATCCGGTGAAGTATAGACTTAACTGGGGGTTTGAGTCAAATCTACCCCCATCAGAGGAACTGTAGACTTTATGGCATGCAAAAGCACGTGCAAGCCGGAGCATTCCCACACCCCACTTCCCACAGTCCAGTATATTCCCACAATCTCTTTCCAGGTGCGAGCATCTTTGATAACAGGGAGTCCTAACATTGCCCCTGGTCAGGGCTTCTCACTTAACTATCCCAAACAGTTCCTGCAAGCTGGCGAGCCCTTCTCCTCCCTCCCCTCCAGCCCCCGGGCAGAATGAAGCCATAACATGTACAGTAGAATGAACAGAACATTAACCCACGATGGCAAGGGATCTTGACAGGCTGGCAACCCTATGTAGCAAGTCCTCTTCTTTCTTATCAGTTTAAACTCTTTGTCAGCCACGCGATGGATAACCGTCAGTTAATACCCTCTCCGCAAATTATGTTTCCAGGGCAGCGTGAAGCACTTGCACATTCAGCCCCAGGATCTAGAGGAGTATATTGAGCAAATGGAGAGAGTCTTGCAGCGCTACGTGAAGAGAGTGCAGTGGCTTCTGTCAGGTACATCTGACCTCAAAGACAAGCCTGTCGCTTGAGCTCTGTGGGGTGTGGAATTTCTCAAGCTGAGTCCCCTGGTGTATCTCCCCCCCCCCCTCCCAACTTAAATAGCAGCAGGAAACAATTTGGATTAACCCCTGCAACCCCTGCACCAATTAAAACAGGGATCCCTTACCGTAGCAGCTTTTATTTCCCTTTTTTGAAGAAAGTAGCCATTAGCTCAGGAGTGTCGAACTCATTTGTTATGAGGGCTGGATCTGACATAAACGACACCTTGTTGGGCTGGGCCGGACCTTGTTGGGCCAGGCTATGTGTGTACCTATTTATGATTAGGTAGCAGAGATATAAACTTTTTAATGACAACAGACATACATGACTAAAGATTTAAAAAAAAACATGCTGAAAACATTAGCACTTGTTGATCTTAAAAGATGCTTTCTTTGTATTTCTCCCATGGGATCCTGGGACTAGGCAAAGGAAGCTCTGGCTTTTTCCCTCCCTCCCTCCCCAGGGGACCAGGAGGGCGAGGAGCCTCAGCCGATGAAGAAAATAGAGGGTTTGCTCTGTAGCTCCTGTGCAATTGAGCAAGCCTGGCAAAGCAAGTTGAGATGCAGAAGGAAATGAGAGAGGGAGAAGGAAGCAGACAAGAGCCAGTTGCTCAGGACCCTGATGGAAGCCTTCTGGGGGCCTGATTCAGCCCTTGGGCCACATGTTTGACACTCCTGATTTAGCTGTTGTCTAGGAGAGAGCTTTGAAAAGATGGGAGCATTTCTAGAGGTAGTTTGATACTTCTCCACATTGGAGCTTCCAAATCCAGGTTGGGAAACTCCTGAAAATGTGTGGGTGGAGCCTGGGGAGCTGGGGTTTGGGGAGGGGAGGGGCCTCTGCAGGAGATAATGCCCCAGAGCCCACCCTCCAAAGCAGCCATTTTCTCCAGGGGGGGTTCACCTCTCTAGTCTGGAGATCAATTGTAATTCTGAGAGATCACTAGATCCCATCTGGAGGCTGGCGACCCTGCTTAAAGTAATGCAAAACATCCCATTGGTCACGCTGGCTGAATGTATTTATTCTCTGCTTTTTTCCCCAAGGGGCTCCAAAGCCGCTAACAACAATAAGTACAGTGGGAATAGAATAGGGATTTAAATAATACAAAGTAGCCAGCTTGGGTCGATGTCAAATCGAATGGTCCAAGTTACTAAAGGGCATGATGAGCCACATGGGGCTTCCAGCTTGGAGATTTTGGGGATGGGAATTGGGGAGGGAGGGACCTCAGCAGCATATAATGCTGAGAAGCATTTTCTCCAGCTGGACTGAGCTCTGTTGTCTGGAGACTTGTAATTCTAGGAGATCTCCAGCCATTGCCTGGAGGCAATGCAACCCTAGTCATGGGCTAAGAGCCAAGGAGAACTGGGTTTGATTCCCCACTCCTCCACTTGCAGTTGCTGGAATGGCCTTGGGTCAGCCACAGCTCTCACAGAAAGGGCAGCTGCTGTGAGAGCTCTCTCAGCCCCACCTATCTCACAAGATGTCTATTGGGGTGGGGGGAGGTAAAGGAGATTATGACTGCTCTGAGATTCAGAGTCTAGGGCAGGATATGAATCCAATATCATCTTCTTCTTGCCTTAGCTGATACCTGGTGGCTGGAAGAGAAGGGGAAAAGATCTGTTTGGTTGCTGCAGCTGACAATCCCAAAGTGTCCCTCCCCTTCCACCTTCCCATCCTCCTGGATGTGTGAGCGAGCCTCACCCCATGCAAGTCACTCCAGGGTTTAAAAACATCTTATTGAATAGGGCTAATGTGCACAGATGTTGCTGAGAAAAGAACTGTTCATTACCCAGATCCATTCCTGCTTTCTGTTGTATCTTTCTTCTCTTTCCCATGCAATGCTTTGTTGGATAAACTCAGTCCTCAACCAGGTTTGATTCCGCACTCCTCCACTTGCACCTGCTGGAATGGCCTTGGGTCAGCCATAGCTTGGGCAGAGGTTCTCCTTGAAAGGGCAGCTGCTGTGAGAGCCCTCTCCAGCCCCACCCACCTCACAGGGTGTCTGTTGTGGGGGAGGAAGGGAAAGGAGATTGTAGGCCGCTCTGAGACTCTGTCCTTGAAAGGGCAGCTGCTGTGAGAGGCCTCTCAGCCCCACCCACCTCACAGAGTGTCTGTTGTGGGGGAGGAAGGGAAAGGAGATTGTGAGCCGCTCTGAGACTCTGTCCTGGAAAGGGCAGCTGCTGTGAGAGCCCTCTCCATCTCCACCCACCTCACAGGGTGTCTGTTGTGGGGGCGGAAGGGAAAGGAGATTGTAGGCCGCTCTGAGACTCTGTCCTGGAAAGGGCAGCTGCTGTGAGAACCCTCTCCAGCTCCACCCACCTCACAGGGTGTCTGTTGTGGGGGAGGAAGGGAAAGGAGATTGTGAGCCGCTCTGAGACTCTGTCCTGGAAAGGGCAGCTGCTGTGAGAGCAGCTGCTGTGAGAGCCAGTTTGGTGTAGTGGTTAAGTGTGCGGACTCTTATCTGGGAGAACCGGGTTTGATTCCCCACTCCTCCACTTGCACCTGCTAGCATGGCCTTGGGTCAGCCATAGCTCTGGCAGAGGTTGTCCTTGAAAGGGCAGCTGCTGTGAGAGCCCTCTCCAGCCCCACCCACCTCACAGGGTGTCTGTTGTGGGGGAGGAAGGTAAAGGAGATTGTGAGCCGCTCTGAGACTCTTCGGAGTGGAGGGCGGGATATAAATCCAATATCTTCTTCTTCTTCTTCTCCAGCTCCACCCACCTCACAGAGTGTCTGTTGTGGGGGAGGAAGGTAAAGGAGATTGTAGGCCGCTCTGAGACTCTGTCCTTGAAAGGGCAGCTGCTGTGAGAGCCCTCTCCAGCTCCACCCACCTCACAGGGTGTCTGTTGTGGGGGAGGAAGGGAAAGGAGATTGTGAGCCACTCTGAGACTCTGTCCTTGAAAGGGCAGCTGCTGTGAGAGCCCTCTCAGCCCCACCCACCTCACAGGTTGTCTGTTGTGGGGGAGGAAGGGAAAGAAGATTGTAGGCCATTCTGAGACTCTGTCCTTGAAAGGGCAGCTGCTGTGAGAGCCCTCTCCAGCCCCACCCACCTCACAGGGTGTCTGTTGTGGGGGAGGAAGGTAAAGGAGATTGTGAGCCGCTCTGAGACTCTTGAGTAGAGGGCGGAATGTAAATCCATTGTCGTCTTCTTCTTCTTGTTGTTAAAGTGAAGCCATGTCAGAACATTACATGCTTGCTCTTTTGGGGGGGGGGAGGGAATTAGGAAGCCGCCGATTGTTTGGGGTGGTTTTGGAAGCCAACGTCTGCATCCTGATCGATACCTCTGGATCCATGGAACCGTCTTTGGAGCAAGTCACCCAAGAGCTGACCTCCCTCATCTGGGAACAGCTGAGGACAAATCAGGCCAAGTAAGGAGGCTGTGGGGGTGGTCAAAAGAATCAATTTTAATTTTGCTTCTAGTGAACACAAGAAGAACCCCCCTTTGGGGTGACGGGGTGCAAAAGACAGCTGTGAAAAAGGGGGACAGCAAATGCCAGAGAATGAAAGGAATGCTGCCTGGGAGGGCTGCCAGCCTCCAGGTGGCGCCAGCGACAACATAACGTTTCTATAGGCTCTGCGTAGTTACCCCATAACTGTCACAAAGGTACCAGATTTAAAGTGTTAATAATTTCAGACTTCAGTTCAATTACGATGAAGTTCATAGAGTCTTAAAGTGCACAGTAGCTGATGTTATCACTCTTCAGTGCCGTAAAACACTCTCAAATGTACAAGTGCAAAGTGGAAAGAGCAGTAACAATTCCTTCAGAGAAGACAAGAACTCCCTTTTAAACATAAGGTCAGAGAGCAGTCACCATAAGCATTCTTGAGGCCCAGCCAAATCAGGTCAAATCAAATTCCTTAACTTGCATGCTTCGTTAAATATCCAACTCAGTCTTCTTTCCCAGCGCAACTCCACGGTGTAAATCGGTCATTGCATATTCTGTCTTCCAGTCCTCTCTTTTCTCTTATGATGTCAGCCGGCCTTAGGAGGACCTCGTTTCACCTGTGGCTTTATTAAGATAAATATTACCGCTAAGGTCTTGGAATCTTTCATAAAGTAAATACCTCAGTGGTAATGTTTTATGGCAGGGGTGGCCAACGGTAGCTCTCCAGATGTTTTCACCTACAACTCCCATCAGCCCCAGCCAGATGGGAGTTGTAAGCAAAAAACATCTGGAGAGCTACCGTTGGCCACCCTGTTTTATGGTACTGAAGAGTTATAACATTTGCTACTGTGCACTTTAAGACAGACTGTTCTACGTCACCATGGTTAAGTGTGCGGACTCTTATCTGGGAGAACCGGGTTTGATTCCCCACTCCTCCACTTGCACCTGCTGGCATGGCCTTGGGTCAGCCATAGCTCTGGCAGAGGTTGTCCTTGAAAGGGCAGCTGCTGTGAGAGCCCTCTCCAGCCCCACCCACCTCACAGGGTGTTTGTTGTGGGGGAGGAAGGTAAAGGAGATTGTGAACCGCTCTGAGACTCTTCGGAGTGGAGGGCGGGATATAAATCCAATATCATCTTCTTCTTCTACCGAAGATATACAAGATTAGCTATTGTGCACTTGAAGACGCTATGAACTTAATCATTGTTGAACCCAAATTAAAAGCACTTCAAATTCTAGTATTTGGTGCCTTTTTGAATTGTTATGGGGTAAACACTTAGAACCTATAGACATATTATTTTGTTACTGATTTGTTGTTGTTCAGTCGCACAGTCAAGTTCGACTCTTTGCGACCCCATGGACCAAGTCACGCCAGGCCCTCCTGTCTTCCTGGTGTTGATACCACAGTCCTTTTTCTATTTTGGCTTTCACATGTTTGTTCTGTGGTTTCTCTCTGTTGCCAGCCTCCAGGTGGTGGCTGAAGATCTCCTGAGATTACAAATGATCTCCAAGCGACAGAGATCAGTTCACCTGCGGAAAAAACACACCTGCTTGGGAAGTTGGACACTGGCCTTATGCCCATTGAAGTCCCACCTGTCCCCCAACCCCACCCTCCTTAAACTCCATCCCCAAAATCTCCAGGTATTTTCCACCCTGGAGCTGGCAGCCCCACTGCCCACACACAGCTCTGTGTTTATGTGTGAATGTGACTAGCTGTGCTGAGACTAGGAAGGCAGGCATTCCAAGTGGATAAGAATGAACCTCTTTTGTCTCTAGAGCGCAAGTCATTTCCATATAATCCCCTTAGGGCAGGGGTGGCCAACGGTAGCTCTCCAGATGTTTTTTGCTTACAACTCCCATCAGCCCCAGCCATTGGCCATGCTGGCTGGGTCTGATGGGAGTTGTAGGCAAAAAACATCTGGAGTGCTGCCTTTGGCCACCCCTGCCCTAAGGGGTTAAATAATTGCATAGCTTTTTCATGTTATTTATAAATGATATTCATAATTTTTGGAGTCAATCATTTCTGTAGTAAGTGTTTGCGTTGTTTTCCTGGCTTGTCAAATCGCATACAGGTGTGTTGAAAACTTGTTGGTAAGTGTACCTTTAAAATATTGCTTGTGGTTTAATGTACGTTGCAGTAATACGCCTTGGGAACGGTATTGCGTGCTTGTATTAGCTTCAGTCTTTGCCCTTGAGTGGTGAGTTGCTTGTAATGATTGCTAATACGAATTTTGTATTGAGGTTAAGTAATGTTGTTGAAGATGTACATGTTGGCTTTATGTAGCCATTGTGAAAAACAACTTGTTGGGTATCCCTCTTTGATGAAGACGGTGGAAACGGTGCAACAAGCATCCTGCCGGCTCCAGGCTCCGTCAGAGGGACGTCGGGGAATCTTCAGATACATTCCTTTTGGAAGATAAATCTGCACAAGCACTTTGTAGCACTAAGCACTTTAAACTATTTGTTCTGATGTAATTGTGCTTAGATGCGTTTTGTAAATTAATTATATGTACTTACCTTACGATACTACTTATTGAAATGGATCGTGACAATCAAATACTTTGACGTTTCACACACTAATAATTACAAGAGAATTTATGATTGTATTCATTATTTGTCATGGTTTTCCTTTGGGTTCACTTCCATATATCAGCCTTTGGCAAGAGTGAGAGTCCAGTAGCCCCTTAAAGACTAACCAAATTTGCATGAGCTTTCGTGAGTCCCTGCTCAGTTCTTCAGATAGGTCTCTGAAGAAGTGAGCAGGGACTCACGAAAGCTTCTACCCAGCCACTAATTTTGTTAGCCTTTAAGGTGCTACAGGACTCTTGCCCATTTCTCCTGCAACAGACAAACTAACACAGCTACCTGTCTTGATCTATCAGCGTTTGTCAAGATATGGATGAAGGGAGCCTTGATTCTCAAAAGCTTATACCCTGGAAATCTTGTTGTTTCAGTCTTGTTGGACCCAAGTCTTGCTGTTCTACTATGGATCAGCACAGCCACCTACCTGAAACCAGCTTTCTCAGAAATGTGAAAGAGCAATTTCTTCCCATGGTGTGTTTAGCATCAGATGCTGAAAACTAAGGCCGTAGATCAGGAGAACATGAACACTTGACTTTGTTTGGCTCACTGAAAGAAATGTGTCACCCTTTTCAGGTTCAATTTGATAAGCTTTGCAGAAGATGTTATGGCATGGCAAGAATGCCTGGTGGAGGCCACGGACGAAGCATGCCACGATGCCGTGCAGTGGGTTTCCACATTTCGGGCACACGGGAATACATCCATCCTCAAGGCTTTGCAGGTGGGTTATATTAGACATGCGGCCCCGTGGCGCAAAGCAGCAGTACTGCAGTACTGTGGTCTGAACTCTCTGCTCACGACTTGAGTTCGATTCTGGCGGAAGCTGGATTCAGGTAGCCGGCCCAAGGTTGACTCATCCTTCCATCCTTCCAAGGTTGGTAAAATGAGTACCCAGCTTGCTGGGGGTGGGGGGAAGTGTAAAAGACTGGGGGAGGCAATGGCAAACCACTCCATAAAAAGTCTGCCGTGAAAACGTTGTGAAAGCAACGTCACCCCAGAGTCGGAAACGACTGATGCTTGCATAGGGGACCTTTCCTTATATTAGACAAGACCATTGTATAGGAGCTGGCGTGGGCATCCACGTGAGAGAGACCCATCTCGCTTCCAGTCCTCTTTTATAGATTTGCATACTAATGGATAAATGGAGCCTCCAAGTTCAGAGGCAGTGCAACTTTGAATAACATTTGCTGTGGAAAAGCTGTGGCATCCACACCCTGTCTGTTGACCTTTCAGTTGGTCGCTGTGAGAAACATGATGCAGGATTGTATGGACCATTAATCTGATCCAAAGGGCTTTTTTAAGCTACAGCCCTTTGGAAGAGGATATAAGAAATCAATTGGGAGAGTCAGATCTTGTGAATTCCTTTCATTCTTGGCACTTTCTTTCTCTCTGCTTTTGTAAAGCTTTTGTGGGGTAATGTGATTAAGAAAGTTTGGAGTGTGAGTGGAAAAGGTGTTTCTTTTATCTCTGCATGGTTTTGCTAACTGAAACTCCCCCCCACCCTCCCCACCACCTCAAAGGCATTTTCCTCCATGTATTCCTGTCAAGAGAGCGCCAAAGATAATTTTGGAGACTGTGTAGATTTTAGGGGATATTTAGTTTGTATGTAGTAGGGCTGAATTGAATGTTAGATGGCAAACAATTTTTTCAGGGACTGTTGCACACTGATCCTGCCAAGAACAAAATGCATTTTTGGGGGGGAAGGTTTATTTTGTTTATTCATTCTCTGATTTGCATCTCAGCTATGTACCAGTTGGTGCTTAGCACGTTCTGTTTCATAGGCTGATGTTTCAGTTAACGTTATTCTGCTTTTCCAGAGAGCTTTCCATCTTCATGGTGTCGAAGCTCTGTATGTTCTGACAGACGGGAAGCCAGACACCAGCTGCACGCTGATTCTACAAGAAATCGAAATGCTAAGGAAGCAGCGAGCGGTTCCCATCCACACAATTTCATTTACCTGCTCTGACAGGTGAATATTGTTTTGCTGAGAAAAGTGACACATAACAAAAAAAAGTTAGAAGAAGAAGATGAAGATATTGGATTTATATCCCGCCCTCCACTCCGAAGAGTCTCAGAGCGGCTCACAATCTCCTTTATCTTCCTCCCCCACAACAGACACCCTGTGAGGTAGATGAAGATATTGGATTTATATCACGCCCTCCACTCCGAAGAGTCTCAGAGCGGCTCACAATCTCCTTTACCTTCCTCCCCCACAACAGACACCCTGTGAGGTGGATGAAGATGTTGGATTTATATCCCGCCCTCCACTCCGAAGAGTCTCAGAGCGGCTCACAATCTCCTTTACCTTCCTCCCCCACAACAGACACCCTGTGAGGTGGGTGGGGCTGGAGAGGGCTCTCACAGCAGCTGCCCTTTCAAGGACAGAGTCTCAGAACGGCCTACAATCTCCTTTACCTTCCTCCCCCACAACAGACACCCTGTGAGGTGGGTGGAGCTGGAGAGGGCTCTCACAGCAGCTGCCCTTTCAAGTACTACTCTGTGAGAGCAATGGCTGACCCAAGGCCATTCCAGCAGGTGCAAGTGGAGGAGTGGGGAATCAAACCCGGTTCTCCCAGATAAGAGTCCGCACACTTAACCACTACACCAAACTGGCTCTCCAAACCGCTACACTAAACTGACTGTAGGTTTGACAGAGGGAAGAAATGTCCATAAAACTGCTCATTTATTTCTCTCTCTCATTTATTTACCCTCTCCTTCCTTCAGGGAGTGCAGGGCAGTGTACACAGTTCTTCCCTCCCAGTTTGACAAATTATGATTCTTGATTCTCAAGTACTCTTCTCCCCCTCCCCCAACCCCTCTGTGCATGACATGCTGAGGTAATCTGAACTGTTTTTGAAGGGCTACTTTTCAATAACTCTTGTAAACTGTGTAGATTTTTAAAATGTTATCCAGGCTTATTGCTACAGACTGCCAAAACAGTGCTCTAGCACAAAACAGTGCTAGTTATCCCTTGCCCAACTCATATTAATTCTAAACCAGGATTTATTTATTCAAGTAGACCATTCAGTTTGGTCCATTCGGTTTCCCCCTCCTGATTGGCCCAGGCTAGCCCACGCTCAACAGAGCTTGGAAGGCAACCTGGGTTGGCCCTGGTTAGTGCTCAGGTGGGCAACCACCAAGGAAATCCAGGGTTGCTACGCAGAGGCAGAAAAGGGCCAGCCACCTCTGAACTGCTCTCACCTTGAAAACCCTACGGGGTTGCCCTAAGTCAACTGTGAGTTGATAGCAAAAAAAAAAAAAATCATCAATTTGATGGAGTGGGTGGAGGGTCAGAGCACGATGGGTCCAAATCCCCATTCAGCCACGGGAATCGCTGTAAGAACATAAGAACTTAAGGGAAGCCATGTTGGATCAGGCCAATGGCCCATCCAGTCCAACACTCTGTGTCACACAGTGGCCAAAATATATACACACACACACTGTGGCTAATAGCCACTGATGGACCTCTGCTCCATATTTTTATCTAACCCCCTCTTGAAGCTGGCTATGCTTGTAGCCACCACCATCTCCTGTGGCAGTGAATTCCACATGTTAATCACCCTTTGGGTGAAGAAGTACTTCCTTCTATCCGTTTTAACCTGACTGCTCAGCAATTTCATTGAATGCCCACGAGTTCTTGTATTGTGAGAAAGGGAGAAAAGTACTTCTTTCTCTACTTTCTCCATCCCATGCATAATCTTGCAAACCTCTATCATGTCACCCCACAGTCGACATTTCTCCAAGCTAAAGAGCCCCAAGAGTTTTAACCATAGGGAAAGTGTTCCAAACCTTTAATCATTCTAGTTGCCCTTTTCTGGACATTATCCAATGCTATGATATCCTTTTTGAGGTGCGGTGACCAGAATTGTACACAGTATTCCAAATGAGACCGCGCCATCGATTTATACAGGGGCATTATTGCTGTATGACTTTGGGCCAGCATCACCTACCTCACACGGTGGTTGTGAAGATGACATGCATACTGCCCTGAGCTCCCTGGAGAAACGGCAGGAGAGAAAGTTACTAGATACTATTTCTCCTTTCTATGCCCCAGAATGCCCAAAGTGACTTATGAGAAAGGCTCACCAGCAACAGAACTCTGTCATAGTAGCTAGTATATCATCGTCATCACAGTAGACTGTCTTTGGGGAAAGTATTCCAAAACACTTCTTTGCTCTGTTTGGCCTTCCACAGAGGAGCCAACGACTTCCTCAAGAAGCTGGCTTGGCAGACTGGGGGACGCTACCATCGGTGCCACGCAGATGAGGACGGACAGTTGGCAGCCCACCGGATACTGACGGAAGGCTTCAAAGATGAAGATGTACATTCAGTTGGAGCATTGCTGCATGCTGGATTTCTTTTTAAAGTCACTCTTTATTCCAAAACAAAGTGGGAGTCCAGTGGCACCTTGAAGACCAAGGAAGTTTTATTCAAAGCGTGAGCCTTCGTGTGCATGCACACTTCCTCAGACAAAGTGATATAAAACTTATCATCCATACATATAAGACAGCAAGTTTGTTATTTAATACTTTGAGAAAGTTGCGCCTACACACAAAAGCTCATAGCTTGAATAAAAAAATCATTGGTCTTAAAGCTGCCCCTGGACTCCCACTTTGTTCTGTTGCTGCAGGCCCCCCCCCCCGGCTGCCCCCCCGGCAGGCTTCTCCCCACCCCCACCCCGTTAAATCACAACTATGTTCTGTTCTTTTTAATTAAGGATGACAATAACATGCACTTCCACCCCTCGTTTAAATATCTAACGGTCCTGATCTTCTTCGTGGTCTCTGTGCAGTCCCACACATGGGTTTTCCTATCAGGACGAACCCTACCTCGGAGATTTTAAATAGCTAGCCTAGGCGTTATTTTTGGCGCGCACTCCCTCCCGCTCTGGGGAGCAGGCATCCACTGCGCATGCCTGTAGCGCGAGGGAGGCGCCCAACCCACTCAGTTTCTTTCCAACCGCCGCCCGGGATAGTCCTACCTCGTTGCGCTCCTCACTTACCTCAGATATCTAGCCTTCGTTTTCCTCAAGTTTCCTCTTCTTTCATCCTTCGCTATTTCTTCATATTCTTATCTTCAAAAAAAAAAAAAAAAAAAAAGATTTAGATAAATATCTTCCCCGCTTTTTCCTCAGACCTCCCTTCCCCCACCCCCACCCCCCCCCCGGGCGTATGGAAGGAAGGGACAGTAAAATAACTTTCAAAAGGTGCTCGCGCTGTAGGGCGAAAATCCCTACATCGGACGGGCATTCGCTTTGCTTGTTCTGTTTGGGAGAATCCCATAAAGTGGACGCCTGTGCGCACTGCCTTCAATTTTGCAAACAGGCGCGAAAAAACAGAGCCGCTAGACTCAGAAGCCACTTAATGGAGTCTGTGCTCCAGCCTGATATGTCGCAATCTTCGTCAGCAAGTAAGTCGCCTCCCCTACTGACTCCCCAAGGGGACGGCGCAAGGTCGGCAGCTTCAGTGGCCATTGCTCCCAGCAAGCATAAGTCCGGCGATGCCGCGAAAGCCGGCGACGGCGCGAGAACGTCAGAACAAACGGCCGCGGCGACTAAACCAAAGGGCGGGAAGCACACTAAGAAACATAAGCATTCCGACCCGAAGGGCCAGAAGGATTCGAGAAAACCGTCCGATCCGAAGGCTCCGCGGAAACCGACAGACCCGAAGGACCCGAAGATTCCGAAGGACTCGAGAAAATCCTCCGAACAACAGAATGAGCCTGAGACACAATGCGAGCCTTCCACTCCCGGATCCGACACCCAGGAAGTGACCACCCCGGCTACGGAGTCGCCGCACCAGCAGACGGAAGAAGTTATTCCCATTCCGTCCCGATCCCCTTCCCCGCATGGATCCATGCTAGACCCTGCGCTGGAGCCGATTCGAGACCCGCAACAGTGGACTCGACACCACATCAATCCTAGATCGTTCCGCGATATGTCGAATCCCATCCAGCACAAACATGATGCTTACAGGTACTTCGATGCGCATCGGTTCCCAGCCAGGTCTCCCAGCATGGAGAGATATAGGTACCATCATGCGCGTTTCCCGGAGAGATCCCCTAGTAGAGGGAGGGACCGCCATCGCTACAACCCGAGATCTCGGTCCCCATCCATGTCCCCGAGGCGACGCCATTATGCTTCAAGGTCTCCTTCCATCGAATCCCATGCATGCTGCGGATACCATCATTCTCGGTACCGAACCGATTATCACATGAACCCATCCAAGGAAGCGACTCCTGTCCAACGGAGCAAGCAACCACCGAGACAGCCGTCTCCGACTCCTTCCACTTCGACTTCTAAACCTAGGGGTGCGATTCCAGTGGAACCCAAAAGCACGACTCCAACCAGACCGGACCTACCTGAACCCGAACCTGACTCTGATGCTGAATCCGAAGCTCAATCATCGGATTCGATACAGTCCATGTCCCCTGGGTCCCCTGCTTCAGATATCGCCAAGCCCGCGGATTTGTCACCTTCCGAAGGGGCAAAGACATACCTGGACTTGATTGCCAATATGGCCTCTGCACTTAACGTAACTCTGACTTCGGATGCACCCAAGGTGACAGACGTGGTACACGACCTGGTGCACTCAGATTTACCTGCTGGTTCCTTTCTGCCGATGCTGCCGGTACACCTAGAAGCCATCAAAGAAGCTTGGGACAACCCAGCCTCCATTCCCCCGACTTCAAAACGAATCGAATCCCTTTATAGGATCCAAGCACCGGATTCGAAATTTTTATTTAGCCATCCAGCACCGAATTCTCTGATAGTGCATTCATCTTCTAAAACCAAACAGACCCGCCACCCGGTACCCCCTGAGAAGGAAGGCAGGAAGTTAGATACTCTTGGAAGGAAAATGTATTCAATCTCGACGGCAACTGCCAAGATCAACAATTACCTAGCATACTTCGCCGCGTATTCCCACAATATCTCCTCCCAACTGAATACGCTAGTCTCTGCCCTGCCTGAGCCCTCCCAGAAACAAGCCTGCAAGCTACTTCAGGAGCTCAACAGGATTTCAAAGCAACAGATAAACACCATCCGTCACTCTGTGGGGTGCACTTCCAAGGCGATGGCCGCCTCCATTGCCCTAAGGCGACATGCTTGGCTTCGATCCTCTTCGTTGCAGCCTGATCTAAAATTCAAGATAGAAGACCTTCCCTTCGATGGCCAAGGTCTCTTTAATGCCACAACGGACGATATACTGTCCACCGTGGATGACAGCCGCAAACGAGCGAAAAGATTGGGGGTAGCCCAACAGCAACAACAACAACAGAGCTATAAGCCCAGATCATGGAAACCAACCCCCTTCAAACGTTCCAGATCCCCTCGACAATCTGAATACTGGAAACGTAAAGCTCCTCCTCCAAAGCAATCCTTTAACCAGAGACAGCAGAGACCACAACCACCTAAAAAGGCTGCATCTTCATCGAAGCAGTCTCTTTGACTTTCTACCTCTACCACTTCAGCACGTCTCCAGGCTTCTTCCATTTCTCGACAATTGGCAACAAATAACCACAGACAAATGGGTTCTGAACATTATTTTGAGGGGCTACTCCATAGAGTTCCAAGCACCACCAAAAAGACATCATTTTGTTTCCACTCCCCCATCACCTTCCCTTCAGGAAGAAATAGACACCTTAACAGCCAAAGCGGCTATAGAGCCTGTCCCAGTCCAGTATCATCGGACAGGTTTTTATTCCAGGTACTTTCTAGTCCCGAAAAGGGATGGGGGACAGCGCCCGATTCTGGATCTAAGAGCCCTAAACAAATTCATCCGCCACAGAAAATTCAGAATGATCACCTTACAATCGATTCTGCCATTAATCCCCAGAAACTCCTGGATGGCACTGGTAGATTTACAGGACGCATACTTCCACCTGACAATACACCAATGCCACAGGAAGTTTCTGCGTTTCGCCGTTGGCAACAACCACTACCAGTTCCGAGCTCTGCCCTTCGGACTTTCCACGGCACCACGGACATTCACAAAATGTATGGCGGTTATTGCAGCGTACCTCAGGCAACGCGGCGTTGCAACCTACCCATACATAGACGATTGGCTCCTTGTGGGAGCTTCAAGGACACAGTTGATGAAGGACATTTCCATCACACTTGCGCTCCTAGCAAACCTGGGCCTCCAGGTCAATCATCAAAAGTCACACCTTACCCCAACTCAAGACATTCAGTTTATTGGGGCTCGTTTGTGCACCACGGACCACAAGGCGTATCTTCCTGTGGACAGGATATCCTCCATTCAGACGCTGGCCACACAAATAATGCAACAACCCAAACAAGCGGCCTTCAACATTCAGCGCATGTTAGGACTTATGGCAGCCACAACGGCAGTTCTGACACACGCAAGACTACGCATGCGAACCCTACAAATCTGGTTCGTCCGCGCGTTTCGACCCCAACACCAATCTCAAGGAACGGTCCTCACTGTTCCGAGCCACATCCTCCCTTCGCTCGAATGGTGGACAGTTCGAGCTCACCTGCTTGCGGGAATGCCCTTTTTACGGCCAAGTCCATCAGCAGTGGTTACAACAGACGCCTCGAGATGGGGCTGGGGAGCTCATCTCGACGTACTCACGGTCCAGGGGCAATGGACACCGTACGAACAGTCGCTCCACATCAATTGCTTAGAGCTTCTAGCTGTTCACAGAGCGTTAAAATCGTTCCTTCCATCTCTTCAAGGCCTACACGTACAGATCGCCTCAGACAATGTGGCGACGGTTTTTTATATAAACAGGCAAGGAGGGACAGCATCCACCCGCCTTTGCAAAAGAGCAATGCACCTGTGGCATTGGAGTATTGCCCATCAGATTCACCTCACTGCGGTACATCTTCCTGGCATACAGAATGTTCAAGCGGACAGACTGAGCAGATATTCCATCAACGACCACGAGTGGTCACTCCACCGGTCATACCTTCTGCCAGTATTCCGGAAATTCGGAACTCCGTCAATAGATGCGTTTGCTGCACCAGACAATGCACAGTGTGCGATCTTTTTTATGAGAGGTCCGCCCTCACAACAGTCTGCAGGGGATGCCTTCATACAGACGTGGACCGGTCCACTACACTTCCTCTTCCCTCCCTTTCCGTTAATAACACGGTGCATACAGAAAATTCAACTGGACAACACAGATTGCATTCTCGTGACGCCATGGTGGCCACGTCAGCCATGGTTCACAACCCTTCTCCTCCTGTCAGAAAGCACTTACCATCACTTCCCTCTGGCACACAACCTCCTGTCCCAACAGAACGGCAGGGTTCTGCACCACGACCCGAACAGACTTCGCCTGACGGCCTGGAGGATATGTTCTCAGACTTTCCTGAAGGAGTAAGACACGTTCTCCTTAATGCAAGGAAACCGTCAACAAGGAAGTCATATTCCATGAAATGGAAAAGGTTTTCCATCTACGCTACCAAGCATAATTTCAGACCCTCCTCGGCTTCCATGCCTCAAATCTTAGCATATACACTGCATTTGTCAGAAAAGGGCCTTACGTACTCCTCTCTGAAGGTGCACCTGGCAGCAATCTCAGCTTTTCACCCGCATGTACAGGGTCGAACTGTCTTCTCACACCCTGCTGCGAAATCCTTCTTAAAGGGAATCTTACATTTGCACCCACCACTACGGCAAATGTATCCTAGCTGGAGTTTGTCACTAGTGCTTAGCCAACTAGTAAAACCACCTTTTGAACCTATGGCTACGATACCACTTCACCTCCTCTCATGGAAAACGGCTCTTTTAGTTGCACTCACCTCTGCTAAAAGAGCAAGTGATCTCTGCGCGTTCAGAGCGGACTCGCCTTACACCATGTTTCACCATGATAAGGTGGTGTTACGGCCAGATCCCGCTTTCTTACCGAAGGTGGTCTCCGCATTCCATCTGCATAGAACCACTACCTTACCTGCCTTTTTCCAACGGCCTACGGATAAGGGCCAAGAAGCTCTACACTGTCTAGACGTGAGAAGAGCACTCGCCTACTATATAGATCGAACTGCATCGTTCCGCACAGACTCCAGACTTTTCGTGGCCTACGGCCGCCGTCATAAGGGAAAAAAGATATCTACGCAGAGACTATCAAAGTGGTTGGTTGCTGCTATAGAGCTGTGCTACAAGCTCGCGAAGCAACCAGTTCCATCTGCCATAAGAGCTCATTCTACAAGAGCTTTGTCAACGTCATCTGCCCTTGCCAGGGGTGTATCCATGGAGGACATTTGCGCTGCTGCCGCTTGGTCTTCCTCCTCGACCTTCGCCACGCACTACGCTTTGGACGTTCGTGCTAGGCGGGATGCATCCTTTGGACAGGCAGTTCTTCGCTCCATCTTTGACTAAGAAGCTGGTCCGGGCTTGGTGAGTAGTTACTTACCTTATAGCCTATAATGTGCTGCCTATGTTGCACTAACCTTTGCACTATTTTTTCCTCCAACTCTAGTGCCAGCACCCACCGCCTTGCAGATCAGCTTATCAGTCACCCATGTGTGGGACTGCACAGAGACCACGAAGAAGATAAACAGGTTACTCACCTGTAATTGATGATCTTCGAGTGGTCATCTGTGCAGTCACACACGCCCGCCCAGCCGTCCCCGCTGCTGGCTACTTGTCTTATATATCCGCGCTCCTATTATGTCAGCGGCGGGGAAAGAAACTGAGTGGGTTGGGCGCCTCCCTCGCGCTACAGGCATGCGCAGTGGATGCCTGCTCCCCAGAGCGGGAGGGAGTGCGCGCCAAAAATAACGCCTAGGCTAGCTATTTAAAATCTCCGAGGTAGGGTTCGTCCTGATAGGAAAACCCATGTGTGTGACTGCACAGATGACCACTCGAAGATCATCAATTACAGGTGAGTAACCTGTTTTTCTGTCCCCCATGTGTCCATTAGTTGATGTGTTTAGAAATGTGTGCTAGGAACAAAGAAAATCCTTTTTAGGAAAAAAAAAACCCTATCTTGACACAGATCTATTGCAAGAGAATGTCTGTGTGCTTCACAGAAACCTGCAATATTTTTTTTTTGGTTCTGCCACTGATATGTATGATGAGATCCAGAGATCTGGGTCAACTTAGACTATGATTTGATTTGTTTCTCTATGGATTCGAGGTGCTGGTGGTGGTGAAAAGTGGCATCAACAAATTGCAACCGATTTATGGCTATTAGCCACAGTGTATATATATATATATATATATGTGTGTGTGTGTGTGTGTGTGTGTGTGTGTATACACACATATATTGGCCACTGTGTGACACAGAGTGTTGGACTGGATGGGCCATTGGCCTGATCCAACATGGCTTCTCTTGTGTTCTTATGTTCTTTTGATGACCTAGCAGGGGTTTCAAGGTAAGAGACATTCAGAGGTGGATTGCCCTTGCCTGCCACTGCATAGCAACCATGGATTTCCTTGGTGGTCTCCCATCCAGTCACGGACCTGAGCCGACCCTACTTAGCTTCTGAGATCTGACAAGATCAGGCTAGCCTGAGCCCTCCAGGTCAGGACTTCCTCAAGGTAAATGCATGTGAATCCAACCAGTGTGTTTTCTTTTAGGATCCAGTTTTCCCTGTGTTTGAAGGCGATGATTTGAAGAAGCTTGCTGAAGAAGTAGCAAAAGCCAGGAATTATTTAGCACAAGCCAGGTTTTTTAGGTGGGTATCTTGGTTTTAAACAATTTATTCCAGTAACATATGGTAACATATGGTAACAATCAATTCTTACATTATTAATTACTTCTTTTTATCTATCCCTTATATTACTTTTCTAACCCATCCTCCCCGCCCCATTACTTGACCCCCGCTGGTCTATTTCTTTCTTTTAAGACTTAATCATTATCAAAAATTGTCCAATGCCCTTTTATTTTCCACTCTTTTTCTATATAACTTCTAAACTTCTTCCACTCCAACTTAAAAGTTTCTAGATCATAGTCTTTTAAAATTCTTGTCAATTTGTGTCAGACAATGGAACTTCAAATCAACCAGACTTCATTAGATACAAAGTTTAAGGTTTTATTTGAGAGTTCATAGTTTCTGAGCATAGAAAGATTGGAACTGATACATTCTCACCAGTGAGGAGTCACTTTAAGGAATTGCACATCAAAAGGTTTCTAAACAAAATTACATTCCCAAGCATTCTTAGCATGAAGTGATACTTTTCACACAGCAAAAGATAAACAGATGTTGGACATTCAAAATGAAATAAAGAAAAAAGGTGAATTAAGGAAAAGGCCAGGGAAAAAGAAAATTGTGAGGGAGATTACAATATTACAAACACAAATGAGACATTTGTTAAATAAAGAATTGGAATGGAATTTGAAAAAATTACAGCAGAAGTCTTTTGAAGGAGCAAATAAACCTGGAAAGTACCTGGCCTGGCAATTGAAAAAAAAGAGAGAAAATAAAATTATTAGTAAGATTGTGGTTGAGGGAAGAGAGATGGTGGATCAAGAAGGAATAAAAAGAGATTTTTAAAAAATATTATGCTAAACTATTTAAGGGTGTTAAAATAAAGAAAGAAAAGATGGAACTATATTTACAAAATATTATTTTAGGTGGGTATCTTATATCACCCGGCTGTCAGTAATTGGTTTGATAGCTAGCCAGTGGTGTTGGTTTCTGTGTTTTGTGCAAGACCACCCATGTGGATGTGTTGCTGCATTTTTTGTCTTGTTGTTTTTCTTGGAGAGTGATCCTGGAAGGAAGGGAGGGTCAGAGGGAAGGATGTGTTGGCTCCTGCGATCAGTTCCACTCAGGGTAGATTTTTCCTTTGCCAAAAGAAGACATCGCTCCTGGCAGAATAAGTCCGCGGGATCCCTCCCATCTTTCCTGATGAATGACCAGAAAGGACTGACGATGTTAACAAGTGTATGGTGGGGGTGTCATTTAGTTTGCCTGGTGAGCTACAACATTGCTCTAGTTCACCCTCATAAAGGGACAGAATGAGGGATTAGAGTTTACTGCAGAGGTGACCTCATCTGAGATTTTATCCATGGCATAGATTTCCCAGATTTTTGCATACCATGATGTTATTTGGAGAGGACCAGGACATTTCCAGTGAAAAGCAATCACCATTTTTGCAGCTACTAGAAGTGTAGAGATCAGAGCTTTGCTTAGGTTTGGAATAGGAACATCTACCCATAAATCTAGAAGAATCAGTTCTGGCTTTAGAGGAATATCATCACCTGTAATTGTCTTAATGTGAGCTAACAATATTCACCAGAAATCTTGAATGACTTTACAATGCCTCCAGCAATGGAAGTAGTTGGCTTCTAGTGCACATGCAATATGGAGAGTGCTTTCCTGAGATATGGTGCAGTCTTTTGGGAGTCATACACCATCTAGAAAGCAGTTTGAGACATTGAGCCTGGATATTCAAGGAGAGAGATTTATAAGAGGGAGAGGACCAGATTTGCATCCCGTGTGGTGTAGTGGTTAAGTGCGCGGACTCTTATCTGGGAGAACCGGGTTTGATTCCCCACTCCTCCACTTGCACCTGCTGGAATGGCCTTGGGTCAGCCATAGCTCTCTCAGAGTTGTCCTTGAAAGGGCAGCTTCTGGGAGAGCTCTCTCCAGCCCCACCCACCTCACAGGATGTCTGTTGTGGGGGAGGAAGATAAAGGAGATTGTGAGCCACTCTGAGATTTGGAAGTGGAGGGTGGGATATAAATCCAATGTTGTCGTCGTCACCATCATCATCTGATAATTGAAGCATTCTAGCACATTATGACTATAAATGGATTAGTAAATTTTGGACTTATTTGGGTGTAAATAAAGTGGTAGAATGGACTGGACTGGACTGGACCACTGCAGATCAGGAGGGTGAATCTTTTTGTTCAACACCACCATGTTTTCAAAATCCTGTGAAATCCCACTGCATAAATAATTATGAGCTACCCTTGTTTATGCCAGGGAAGAACTGTTAGTAATATTCATATCATTGCTATATTGTTGTTGTTTTTTTCAATTAGATCACTACTGGAAAAAAAGAATTTAGATCAAAAGGAGCAGCCCTCCTAATTCAGCAGTCTCCAGGTAGGATACAAACAAATCTCTGCTGAAAGTAAAGGATTTAGGTACCTTTCAAATACGGTTGCCAAGTATATTTAGGACAGATCAGTGTTTTATTACAAATAGATAATTCCTTGATGTTTAGCACTGTGCTGGTTGTTTCTGATAGACTGAAACTGGGAAGGAGCAGCTGTCATTTCTAAAGACCTTTTGCGACGGACAGGGACTGGCTCCACCTCTAAGGGGGCCCCACACTCTCCCCACTGCCCATTCTTTCTCTGGGCCCAACTCCCACTGTCACCCAAATGAGAAAAGAGAAGTAAACAGGGTGTAGTGGGGAAAATTCATCCTGGTCCCTGGGCCGGGTGTGGACTGACGAGAGCCAGCCCAGTGGGCAGGAGACAGAGACAATAAAAGCTTGTACTTTGTTCTTACTTTATCTGGGTGGATAAATTAGCAAAGTTGTATTGAGGGAACCATCCAACCAATACTCACATACCCACGTACATCAAAATTATACAACAACTTTGCATAAAGCTTATTATGTTGTAAGGAAAATGGAAATAGGTGCTCACCAAAGGGAGAACCCTCCTTGTATGCCTTAAATCACAGTGTCAGAAGACATGAGAAATAATGTCTTTCTGTGGGCAATCATAATAGCAAACCCAATCTCCACTTAAGCAAGGAAAAAAAAAATTGTTATAAGTCAAACACCAGATGAATAAACACCCCTTTTGTAAATAGGCTACAGGCAAATTTGGCACAAATGACGACCCTTTGTTTCACTTCTAAAATTGCAGAGAAATAACAGAATGACTGACGATGGAAATCTTTGCAGTGGGGTCCAGATGATTCCACGTCGTGGAGTTTGGTGTTGTTGTCTGAATCCTAACAGCCACAAGCTTCAATCTCTAATTATCGCCATATTTTAAAATAAAAATGAAAACCCATTAGACATTAATCACAATATGAGCCATTCAAATTCCACAGGTCAGTAAAAGAATAAAGACTGGAGAAAACAAGCAAAACGACCCAATAGCGTAATTTGTTTAAGAAGATCAAAATTTAAGCCTGTTATAGAAAGATTAAAAATTTGTGCACTAGGAGGCAGAGTCATGTTAAAAAAAAAAAAACCTGGGAAAGCAGAAGCTAACAAGCTTGTTTAGGAACATTTTGTAATGTCTCAGTAGCATGGGTGTGGTCATACAAGGAATCTGTCCCAGCCGAAACCTGGCTTTGAAAAGATGGTATTCTTTGATGCAAGCCAGGACATTCACACAGCCCCTGCCCTGCTGCCGGGAGAGGCAGGGGCCACACACATGCACCAGGAGCATTCAGACTGCGGGGTGCCTGCAGCACATGCCCAGCCATTCAGACAGTCGGGAAATGTGCCCTTCATACACTTAAGAGATTTGCTACCAAAAAGTACCCAGTAGCTATTTAATCTGGTCCCATCCCCATCCAAAGGTGAGGTAAGGATGGGCAGGACTTGGGAGGCAGATACGTGCTTGTGATCGTGCACAGGAAATCCAGATGGGAGGCATGGCTAGGTCGGGCCAAATCTCTCGTGTGATCGCACCCAATGTACACTCAAACACTTATCTTCAGGGTCTTGGTTAGAATATAGCCCAACAATATGTATCCTTTGACAATTTAAACCAGACTTAATACATAAAACAGCATCTTTCTCTTTAATATGAAATCCTTTCCATGCTCGGAGTAATCTGTATCAGCCAATAATGAACACCATAACGAAAATAAAATATTTGCTTCTACAACAAAAAGAAAACTATCGCAGGTGGAGAGTCAGCACCTCTTGCCAAGGGTGGAGGCTGGTCAGAGGCCGGATCCCACCAGTGAGGGCCGGACAATGAGTTGTAGCTAAAACACGTCATTGCATTTTGTAAACAGACACAAGACTTAAAATGTAACTAAAATAATATGAAAGCAGTGTTGGCTTAACATACACATTTTGAAAATGTATTGGTCTTATTAATAACTAATTGTGAACCAGTATTAAAGGCTACAAAATACAAAAATAGCTTGACAGAAAATAAATTTAAATCAATAACTGATTTTAATTGAACAAAGCAGGAGTCAAGTTGCACCTTTAAGACCAACCACTTTTTGCTTAGAACGTCAGCTTTTTACTGGATACCCACCTCTTTAGTCCTCCCTTGCGAATCCTTCTTGGTGATTTTGAAAAACTTCTATTCAGCGATTCAACCCCAATTAAAGGCTTGATATCGAGAATTTACAAATTATTACTCCACTCCATTGACATGAAACCACACTCCTATCAAGGGGCCTGGCACCGAGATCTGGGTATTGAACTAGCCAAAGAGCAGTGGCAGGCCATCTGGAACTCCACCATATATAAAACAAAAGCAATGAATGTACAACTTCAAGCCATTAAAGTTCTCACACGTTGGTATAAGACCCCGGTACAGTTATCACACTCCTGCTCAATTTCTCCCCTTTGTTTTAAGAACTGCGGTCAGAGAGGCACATTCTTTCACTCCTGGTGGCTATGCCCCGTCATAAATAATTTCTGGAGACTAATCTACCAAGAAGTACATGACCTCACCTCATTTTCTCCCCCGTTCACGCCGGAATATGCTCTCCTGAATCATACAGGCACTTCGCGTATTCCTACACAAACAGAGGATTTAATTTCACATATGTTTGTGGCGGCCAAATTTGCAATCGCCTCGGTTTGGAAACAGCAAAATCCTCCATCAAGGCAGGCATGGTGGCTAAAGCTGTGGGACTACTTTGTCTTAGATAAACTCACTCATGATTTAGATCCTCGTAACACCTCCCAATCTGCTTCTCTGGACTTTGTGTGTAAATGACAAGGTCTCAAAGGACAGCAAAAATCCTAATGACCCATATCATGCTATACTGATGTCATGTCAACTGTTGTTGTAACCTGCATTTTAATAACTAACTTTGTTTATATCCATCTTCCCGCTGTATATGGGTACATACTACACATCTGCCGATGCATTTTCATACTTGTACCTTGAACTTTATATTAATAAAGCTTTTTATTATTAAAAAAAAAAAGTCAGCTTTCGTGTGCTCTTAGGCACACTTCATCAGACAAGGAATCGAGCACAGTGAGCAAAGCCATACATAGCTGAGCAGAGCCATACATAGCTGGTAGGCAGTGGCCCAGAATGCAACATGTTGCATTCTGGGCCACTGCCTACCAGCTATGTATGCTTCTGCTCAGCTATGTATGGCTTTGCTCACTGTGCTCGATTCTTCGTTTGATGAAGTGTGCTTAAGAGCACACGAAAGCTTATCTTCTAAATAAAAATTGGTTGGTCTTAAAGGTGCACCTTGACACCTGCTTTGTTCAACTGCTTCAGACCAACACGGCTGCCCGCTTTGATTTTAATTGATCTATATGGGCTAGGGACATAGTTTGAATCAAACTATTTTGCAGAAGGAAAAGACTGAACCTTTCAAGCTATTGAAACTCTTATATTCATAAGACATTTAAATATATTAAAAAACCCAATATAATATAAAACTTTCATATTTGAAAATTGGATTTGCCAGGAGAAAATTGGCAATTGTTTGGAAAATAATGCACTAAATAACACACAAGAAAACAGGAAATATGGCTTTGCGAAGGCTAGGAAATTTTTTAAAAACTGAGAATCTCCTGTCTGGAGATTGGCAACCCCTCTTCGTGAGTGTACCAGCTAGAACTAGTTAGCTTCATAGTAGATAAAGCTTTAGGTAATGCACCAATGCAAAACAGACTCTTGTGCATTTTGCTAAGTTTAGAGCAGGGAGATAAGCAGCTGAAAACAGGCACTGAAGGCTTGAACAAGAATAAAAAAGACATAATGCACTGAATAGAGAAAATATAATTAGCATGGGACATGGGAAAATAAGGGAAGGGATGTAAGAACTTAACATGTCATTAGGCAGGTGCTTGCAATAACAAATAATAATTACCGGGGATTAGGAGCTGAACTGCTGAATATTTAATATTTAAATGCTTGTATTATTTTTCTCTGGGTCCTTGTTTTCTTGCTAGAATTTTAAATTAATGAAACCAACATGATTAAATTAGACCACATAGTAGGGTTGTCAAGTCAATTTTCAGAAATATCTGGGGACTTTGGGGGTGGAGCCAGGAGACACTGGGGTGGAGCTAGGGGGGAGGGGGGAAATGGCGCCGGGGAGCATGGCTGCCGCCTCTTCTCCGCTCGCCGTGGCTGCTCCTCCGAGATGGGCTCTGGCTGGGCCCATCTCGGAGCAGCAGCTGCGGTGGGGCGGGGGGGGGGGGAGCAGCGGCGCGGCAGCATCGCCCACTCTGCTCCGCCTCTGGGGTGGAATCAGAGGGGGTGTGGAGGCGGGCTGGGGGCGTGGCGAGCCACGTGTCCGGGTCCTAGAAGGGCCCGGATTCGCGGCTCGCCATGCTCCTGGCCTGCCTCCGCCCTCCCCTTCTCTGGTTTTGCCTTCTCCGCTTCATCTTGGCTGCTCCTCCGAGATGGGCTCAGCCTGGGCCCATCTCGGAGGAGCAGCTGCGGTGGGCGGGGAGGGGGCAGCAGCGGCACGGTGGCGTTGCCCGCTCCGGGATGGGGCGGCTCTCCATGCTCCTTGGCGCCGTTTCCCCCCCTCTCCCCGCTTCCGTTTTTTGGGGGAGCGGGGGAAGAGGGTGGAAATCCTGGGGTCCCCTGCCAGGGCGGGAGGGTTGGGAAGCCTACCACATAGATACAAAATAGATGCAATTTTAACCCTTTTTTGACATCTCAAAAGTATCCTTTTAGTTAGTTTTTAAGTATCTCCTAGAGCTTTTAGAGACCAGTCTTATTTTATCCAGACTCATAATTCAAGGCTGAAAACGTTACAAATATGAAAGGGCGGGGGGTGGGAGGAGGAATCCTGAAATAATTTAGTAAAACTGTTATCCATGTTGCCCCCTTCCCACAACACCACCTCCACTGTCCCCCTTCTTGATCTTCTAGCTGCAGTCCAGAGGGGAAAAAATTCAATAGAGAGGGAAACTCTCTGGTTAAAACTTTCTATTTTACTTGATAAAATTACTTTTTGCATGCACTGGTGGGGGGAAAAGCTGTCTTCTAGCTTTCCCCCCCAAACCCTCCCCCCACTCTCTTGATAATAAATACTTCTTAGTAAAAAACAATTTCCAGACTAATTGAGAAATAAAGCCCACAAGCCATCCATTCTAACAGCGTTCTTTGCTTAAGTGACACAAGGTTTTGCTTAAGTGACACAAAGTTTCTCCCTTCCCCCTCCCCATCTCTCTTATTTCCTTGTGAATTTGCAAACATCTTGGCTTCTCTAGCTGGCTGCTAACCTTAAAGCACAATAGTCAACTGGGGGACACACATCCTTTCCTTCTAAGTCAGTACAGACACTTCACACATAAATCATACTAACTTTTCTTCACACAGATACACATTCCAAGATCCAAATTCAAATGCCTTCCCATAGGTTACAATCCACCCACACACTTCACAGTGACTTGCTCACACACAATTTGAAATCCAAATATTTACAAGCATTCAATTGACACTTTTCACACTATCCCCAATTCAAGCACACCCAATTTGCATTCAACCAGTAAGTCCTTTCAGACAAACAGACAAACAAAACTCTTAAAACTCTTGAGCCCAGTTCAGGTACTCCTTCTGCCAGTAAACTATATATTTCCTAACCCACACATTTTCTCTCTGTCTTTAAAACAAACAAACAAATATATAGTTCCCACCAAGAGCCCCTTCCAACAATTGACAAGCCCCCCAGGAACACTAGGATTACCTTCTATATGGTGCCAGAGAAAATCTGGGCATACCCCTTCATGCTAGCAAACTGCTGGGCCTCGCAATCCAGGAGGGCTTATTCTGCTTATCTAAAGACTTGCTACCCAACCCCTGAGGCTGGGCTTATGCACCCCAAATGCTGCCTTGGGAACCCCCAGGGGCCTACACAACCAGAAGAAGCAGATGTTTTTGTCTGCAACCCACACACCTGGTCCTCCCTTAGCTTATTTATTTTTATTTATTTATTTCATTCGATTTATATCCCGCTCTACCCCACCGAAGCTGCAACTGTAGTGACACCCCAGCCAATACAGAAGAAAATTCGCTAACCTTTTCCTAGGCTCTCAGTGCTAAAATTCAGTCCAAAAGGCCAACACATCTGTAAGAACCCAGGCTCCAGTCAGACACGAACTGTCGTGGAAAAAATTCATCTTGGTCCCTGGGCCGGATGTGAGAGACCAGCCTAGTGGACAAGAGACAAAGACAAAAGTTTGCACTTCGTTCTCCTTGATTCAGCTAAATATCAAGATAATCAAATCGCTCAGAGCATATGTCAAACAGTGTACACGTATTGATCGATAATCAAAAGATCTCTTGGGATGCCTAAACAGAGAGCCCAACTGGCCGTCTGAAAAGGCAACCCGCAGCATCTAAAATTAATAGCTTTTATATCCTTTATATCCTTTAGTTGCTAAGCGTTTCCCAAGTCGGGTTAGAATGGATAAAAGGAGGTACTTCTTCACCCAAAGGGTGGTTAACATGTGGAATTCACTGCCACAGGAGGTGGTGGCGGCTACAAGCATAGCCAGCTTCAAGAGGGGGTTAGATGGAAATATGGAGCAAAGGTCCATCAGTGGCTATTAGCAACAGTGTGTGTGTGTGTGTGTGTGTATGTATATAATTTTTTTGGCCACTGTGTGACACAGAGTGTTGGACTGGATGGGCCATTGGCCTAATCCAGCATGGCTTCTCTTAAGTGGGTTCTTAAGTGGGTGTCACAAGGAATGCCATACCAGCAACAACCTTCCCATTTACTGCATCATCAACTAAACACAACTGGGGGACAGAAGAAGTGTTTTTTTGGGAAGCGCTGGCTGGCCTGTCCTAACAGTTTACATTTGGTGCTGGCACACTCTATTCTTGAGCAATATAAACAATCTGGAGGGTACAGTTCGGCTAGTTACACGAGAGGCAAGCAGAGGTAGACTGCAGTGCCTTCTGGGGTAGAACGAGAGTCCATTCTACTTTAGAAAGTATATTGAGAGGAACAAAAATTCCCACGTCTCCATCTAAGTCAAAAATTCTTCCAGGCAGGGCTTGTGCTTCTGAACGCTCATTCTTTTCAGAGCGGGAAGGCAGCAACAGGGAAGGAATATCAGGACCAAGCAGCTGTTGGGGGTGGAGGGGACTGTTGGCACTGGGCCCCCTGATGGGATGCAGGCTTCCACAGATGCCCAACAGTGCCCAACCTGGGTGAGAGACAGCTCTGGCAGCGGATCTAGAAAGAATGACCCCATTCTCCAAACAAGGAGAGCTCACTCTTCACTCAGCCCTTTATTCAAACACTATTGAGCTACGTTTCTATGTAAATCCCAAACCAAGGACCAGCTTTTTGAAATGAAGGCTCTCCTATGAACTTTGTAGGTTTCTTCTTGAATTTCCAGTCCTTTCTCACTTCTTTCCAATCTACTTTTTGCCCATGTTGTTATACTGAAGCTTCTCTGGCTCAAAGACTCTCACCCAGCTTACATTTCAGGGCCTCTTCTTGGTCCATAGTCTCCTTGACTTTGTTAGAACATATCATTAGCAGAGTAGCAGAGTAATGTAAGCTATAATAATAGCCAGGCACACGATTTAGCTTTAACAAAGTAATCTTTACTCATCTAATGAGGGAAGGGAATACTTGGAGTTCTACAAAACAAGAAAGGATCTAACATCCTATCTGATTCCTCTAACTACATGTTGACTCTCTCAAGTCTAAACAGCAACTGGTGGAGATCTAAGGGCTTGAAACAAAGGGTCCTAAACTGAAACTCAATGCTTTCCCTCAGACCATCCCCAAATGTATTGATTACCCAATTAGGGCTTCCCTTTACAGGTCACTATGCATATTGATACCTAGCTTCTGGCGGGAGATAAACGCAGAGATTCTGATAAGTCCTTCCACTCACTGGCTAAATATCAGCATGCAGAAACAAACAATTGATTAACTCATGACTCCAGGAAGTGAAATTGTGAAAAACCCAACAGACTTCCTCTTCCACCGTCAGCCACTTAGTCTTCTTTGGATTTATCTTCTCTTTGATATCCTTGAGCATGCCACAGTTGCGGTGTTGCCAAAAGGAAGCCTACCTTTTGAGATTCTGTTGTCTCCTCTGATTCTTTGGCTTGGCAGAACAGGGGGTCTGGATCCCACCAGCACAGAACTGAAAACTTCATTACTTCAATTTATTTATTTCCTAAATGGATTCACATTTTAAAAAAAAAAAAACTCCATGATGGTATTATGATCAGCATATTTGTGACCATATTTATTTCATATCCAGCAACACCAAGCCAGACCAGTCAAATACAGGAAGAATACTGTGAGATTAAAACCTGTGTAACAGCAATGAGATTTGAGTCCAGGAGCACCTTGGTCTCTAAGGGGCTCCTGAACTCAAATCTGCCCTCTGAAATGATAGCAATCCTGTAGCTGTGCAGAGGGTTTCTATTGTTGGGACTATAGAAGGGCTGGACTCCCTGCACAGAGGGTTGGACTGTAGTCTAGGAGACCCAGGCTTGATTCCCCACTCTGCCATTGAGGCTACTTTGGTGATCTTGGGCCAGTCACTGTCTCACAGCCTGGCCTACCTCAAAGGGTTGTTTTTGTGAAGATAAAGTGGTGGAGGAGAGAACAATGTAATCCACTTTGGGTACCCATTGAGAAGAAGTTCTGGGTATAAATATCATAAATCCATAATAAATAAGCTCTTGTGCTTATCATTAAATATAAGAACCCAAGAGAAGCCATGTTGCCCATCCAGTCCAACACTCTGTGTCACACAGTGGACAAAGCTCAGTCGCCATCAGGAAGTCCACCAGAGGGGCCAGAACTCCAGAAGCCTTCCCACTATTGCCCCCCCCCCAAGCACCAATTATACTGCTCCAGACAGAGTGTTCCATCTTGGGGCTAATAGCCACTCATGGGCCTCTTGAAGCTGTCTATGCTTGTAGCCATGGCAGTGGCTCCACATGTGGCTCCACTTCTCATGGCAGTGAATTCCACATGTTAATTACTTATGTTAATCATTGGTGGCTCAGTGATAGAGCATCTGCTTAGTAAGCAGAAGGTCCCAGGTTCAATCCCCGGCATCTCCAACTAAGAAGGGTCCAGGTAAGTAGGCGTGAAAAAAACTCAGCTTGAGACCCTGGAGAGTCGCTGCCAGTCTGAGTAGACAATACTGTCTTTGATGGACCCAGGGTCTGATTCAGTACAAGGCAGCTTCATATGTTCATATTGAATTCCACATGTTAATCATTGGTACCTTATATTAAATATAACTATTGGTAGCTGGTATCATTGGTTGACTTGTCTCTTGAAGATATATATGGACAGATAGGTCTGTTTCAAATAACTTTTGAGCTGATTGAGTCGTAAGCTGCTTTTCTCCTGTCTGATCAGCTGAAAGCACCATGCTCTGCCATTGTGTAGCTTCTTGCAATGTCTTCATGCTGTTCTTTGCTGATTGCTTTAACAGATGCCAGTTGGAGAGGTGGGAAAGGAGGTGACAGGAACATTCAGTACCCTGCTCTTCATGCACCTCCAAATCCTAAAGTGAAAAAAAAGTGCTTTGATAAACTCCAACGTGCTCTTCTCTGGTGGTAAGGACACAGTCAGCAGAGTTGATGATGGAGCAGAAGACTTGAAAAACCTGCCAACAACACTTCTGATTCAGTCTCCAGTTAGATGCAGAAACAAATAATGCTTCCTGAATCTTGTGCATACTTGTGATCAGTCCTTTAGGCTTGTAATTCCACCCCAGCTTGCAGTCTTTCCTTCCGTCTCCTTCATGGAACTGAATGTTGCACAACTCCAGTTCATTTCAACAGGGCTTGCGTAGGAGTTTCTTTGTGACTTGGAGCATGTCTGTTCGCAGGAGCCAGTGAGGGTCAGCCAATGAGGCCATGCTGAGAATACTACCACAGGTAGGCAGCAGATTGTAATTTGTCAGGTGCATCACCTTTTCTGTGGTTGCCCCAGTAAGGAGCCATGGTTCAAATTACATTTACCTCTGTGGACAAGAAAATATTGAGACCCTGGTACAATTTTCAGATTCTTCTTCAAACATGATGATTGTTGGATGCCTTCTGTTGACTTCTGGCTGACTCACCCAGCTGAATTACTGAACCTTCCACATTCTGAACATTTGCACATGCATGCTCGTTGGAACTGAAGCTGAGCTGGGGTGGGGGTTAATGAAATTCTTATGGTGTACAGATCTCACGACCTCATGCAAGCATTGAACCTCAAAAGCTGTGAAACTTCAAAAGAACTGCATTATCTTCTGCTACATGGAATATTTTTTGGCAGTTGACTGAAAGCCTCCGCCCCATTTCTAACGTCAATTTCTCTTCCAACTGTCCTCAAAATAATTTTCTCTCTACGTTGGGAATGGTCTAAGTACACTTGGAGTTATCTGTTTCCTGAGTGTTGGCACAACATGAGCCAAATAGTTTACTATTTTGGTTATGTGTTATGTCATTAAAAGTGGTGTGCATAATTATTACATTTTTATTCAGTGATGATGCATTTGGTGTGAGGGAGAAGAATGGCCAGATAGTCATACAAAAAAGGCTAAATGAAACACCTGGAGACCTTCTGGATTACAGCTGAA
This sequence comes from Heteronotia binoei, assembly GCF_032191835.1. Taxonomy (NCBI): domain Eukaryota; kingdom Metazoa; phylum Chordata; class Lepidosauria; order Squamata; family Gekkonidae; genus Heteronotia; species Heteronotia binoei. The sequence continues at coordinate 23,818,942 of NC_083242.1, forward strand.
CTAATGAGGACATCCCTGCTGAAAATGAATGCTTTGGAGGATAGACTCTACAGCAGGGGTGTCAAACAGGTGGCCCGGGGCCCAAATCAGGCCCCAGAACAACTGGCTGTCAGCTGCTTCCTTCTCTTTCTCTCTTGCTTCCTTCTGTATAACAGCTTGCTTTGCCAGGCTTGCTGAATCGCACAGGAGCTACAGAGCAAAACCTCAAATTTTCTCCATTGGCTGAGGCTCCTCCACCTCCTGGTCCCCTGGGGAAAGAAGGAAAGAGTCAGAGCTTCCTTTGCTCAGTTCCTTGGATCCCATGGGAGAAATACAAAGAAAGTACCTTTAAGACTAATGAGTGCTAATGTTTTAAGCATGTTTTATTTTAAGTTTTTTAAAACAAATCTTTAATTGTGCTTGTCTGTGTCCTTTATAAAGTTTATATCTCTGCTACCTAATCTTAAATAGTACAGGGCTCATTTTGCAGCAGGAGCTCCTTTGCATATTCGGCCACACACCCCTGATGTAGCCAGTCTTCTAAGAGCTTACAGTAGGCCCTGTAATAACAGCCCAGTAAGCTATCGGAGGATTGGATACATCAGGGGTGTGTTCCTGCTACAAAGGAGCTCCTGCTACAAAATGAGCAATGGGTACACACATGGCCCGGCCCGACAAGGTCTCATTTATGTCAGATGTGGCCCTCATAACAAATGAGTTTGACACCCCTGCTCTACCTCTGCTGAGGTCCCTCCCCTCCCCAAACTCTGCCCTCCCCAGGCTCTCCAGGAATTTCCCAGCCCAGAATTGGCAACCCAAGGTGCTTTGACTTCTTTGGGGTCTAATAAATTGGTTGTTTCCTAAGTATAAGTCATGATGGCCTATATTCCAGGTGTCCAGAAGCCCTATTGCACCTATAAACACTTTTGGAATTCTGAGAATGGGGAGGGATGGTGGCTCAGTGGTAGAGCATCTGCCTGGTAAGCAGAAGGTCCCAGGTTCAATCCCCGGCATCTCCAACTAAAAAGGGTCCAGGCAAATAGGCATGAAAAACTTCAGCTTGAGACCCTGGAGAGCCGCTGCCAGTCTGAGCAGACAATACTGACTTCGATGGACCGAGGGTCTGATTCAGTATAAGTTAGCTTCATATGTTAAAAAAAAAGGCACCACCAAAGACTGACTGCTATGGGGGGCAGGACCTATCACAAAATGACCACCATAGTAGGGAACGATCACAAAATTTTGGGAAGTTCCAAGCCAAGCATCTTCCTGTTGTGCCTTGGGGGGGGTCTTCTGAAGCACACCCTACATGAATGAGGTGGAGGAAAGCCAAAATGGGCTATTTGTTTTGGGGGAGAAGCTTGTTGGGTGACAGCATCTCCATGGTATTGACAGGTACAGTATTGGGGCTCCCTGGCTTAACTGTTTGGTACAGCAGATGAGCTGAAACTACCCTCAGTATGAGACTTACCTTTAGTGGTTTCTCTTTCCTGCCACAGGTATTACCACACAACACGCTCATTTTAATTAATTTAGAATAATTGCACCACAGTTCTCTCATATGTTTTGGCTTCATACCAATGAGCTCTTGTGTTCCTTTGTTCTCTCTTGTAGAAGGAGAAATCAGAAACCTCCAAAGGAAGTTTAGAGTTCTAGCAAGGGGCCAAAAGTTAAAAACATCAATATTTATAGACAAAAGTGCACGTGTTTATTACATACCTTGTAGGGGCCCAAATGAAGCCTCATAAAATCATCAAAGTAACAAATGCACAAAAAAGAACCACGTATGACCTGATGCATTTCAGCCTGCGGAGGTCTTTTTCAGAGGGCAAATACCGTAGTACAAATTACAACATATAACATATATATATACACACACACACACGCGCGCGCACAATATATTGGCCACATATATTGATCCAACCAAAACTTATATACATACATACATACACACACACACATATATATACATACTGTGGCTAATAGCTGCTGATGGACCTCTGCTCCAAATTTTTATCCAATCCCCTCTTGAAGCCATTTATGCTTGTAGCTGCCACCTCCTGTGGCAGTGAATTCCACGTGTTAATCACCCTTTGGGTGAAGAAGTACTTCCTTATAAGAACACAAGAGAAGCAAGTTTATATCAAAGAATGTTTATACTGTTATATCAAAGAAGTTTATACCGTTAAGGAAGAGAACAAGATCAGCACTGAAACCACTGTTTGCTTGTTTTTAAACCACAAGAATCAAACCAGATCGGAGGGGTAGGGAGCGTATAAAATAAACCTATCAAATGAATGGGGTTTTTTTGTTTTAAATCAAGAAATTGGCAGATAAGGAGTTTATTCCACTTTCCTTCTGTGGAACTTAAAGCCATGCACAGAGTAACTTAAGGCAGCATTCATAGACAAACGGGTAGAGCCAGGGATTTTCTCACCATGCAACGATTGTACCCTGAACTGCATAGCTTCAGCAAGGGCTATGCACCTTCTGACTATGTCCTGGGACTAAGGCCACCTGGTAAGAGAGGTTTTCTGACTAGAGAAAAGATAGTGAACAACTCTGTGCGCACAGCCCCATAGAATGGGGGATTGGACCATAGTGTCCTTTGGAAGAAAGGAAAATTCTCCAGTTGTGTGTCTTTCTCTTGATTATATAAACAATGCCTAAGAACATTCAGGTGATTGCCTCCTGGTTCTCCCCCTCAAAAAATAGCATATGACTGAACTTGGAATTTGGAAGTTTGAATTTGGAAGCCAGGTGAATCAATACCGTTTAGCATGGGCTGTTGGTGCCCCTAGTGGCCAGCACATGTCATTGCCACACAAAGTGCATCGCTGCCTCCGTCCATGGTGTTGCCAGAGAGATTGTGCTGGTGAGGGGACTGAGCAAAACTATAATAGAAGACACGTCAGGGTGAAACTATACTATCAGAACATTTACCTGTAATAGGAAAAACCTCTTGGTCTCTACTTCTGAGTAGACTCTACTTCTAAATAATCTAAGATGAACAATATAAATGTGCACAAAGGCACTTTAATGTTCCAAAGCTTCTACTTTTAAACAGACTGCGGTATGAAACACAAGAATGCACGCAGGCACTTAGACATAACCTCTTTTCCCAAACAGTCTGTACTAAAATGAATTCAAACAGTCCACAGAAAAACAAATCAACGTGCACACAGGCATTTTTAAAGTGCACACAGGCACTTTTTGAAGGTCAAGAGTCTGCTATTGACTCGTAAACCAAAACTGTGAGAAAACAGTCTGTAATTAATCTTTCATCCAGACTGCACGCAGGTACAGTCCAGATGTTTTTTGCCTACAACTCCCATCAGCCCCAGCCAGCATGGCCAATGGCTGGGCCTTATGGGAGTTGTAGGCAAAAAACATCTGGAGAGCTACCGTTGGCCACCCCTGCTCTAGCTCATTCTTTCTCTCTTTAAATCATGTTGCCAAGCCAGCTGGCAGCTTGGAGAAAGCATTTAAAGTTAAATTCCTCCCTCCCCTCCCTCATCTATTTTCCTTTCCTTTCTTTCCTTCCCGGCTCTCTAACATCTTATGTTCATGTTTTGCAGCTCTCAAGCATCTGACATTTATTATATGTGACTCTTACATTAAGCAAGTTGGCCACCCTTGGTCTACTCAGACTGACAGCAGTTCTTTGGGGTGTCAGGCAGAGCACCTGTTGCCTGGTCCTTTTAGATGGAAATGCCAGAGATTGGACCTGGGACCTTCTGCATGCCAAACAGATGCTCTGCTGCCAGCCCCCTCCTTTCCCCTTCTTTCCAGGGCATCAGTTTTGCCAGCTGTTCTCATCTGTATCCAGTTTGTGCGGCTCTGAGCCAACCGAAAGGTTGTGATCTTAATTATTTTGCAATTTAACATTATCTAGGCATCACTCATCATGATATCCGATCTAGGAATAATGCAAGGTTGACGGGTGTTCATAAAACAGAATTGTGTGGGTTGATTTATAATCTGAAAGGAAAGGCAATGGCAACGTTAGAAGAGTTCATTCATTCATTCAAGTCAAGTCAAATTAGTCTTTATTGGCATAAAATATATAGATGTATATATCAGAGCAAATTGGTTTTAAAAAAAAGAAGATCAAATGGAGCGATTGCATACATCTACATCAGGAAAGGCATAAACATAAACTATTTCTATGAGATCCTCTGGCGTGCCTTTAAAACAGAATAAAGAAACTTAGCCACTTTCTCAGAGACACTAGATAAAGTATCGTTCAAAAGACTTTAGACCTTAAGTGCATCAGAACAATCAACCATGCTAACTAAAAGGGGATGTAAATACTTGTGACGAAGATCTGTATACAAATCACAATAAAGAAGAATATGAGTAACTGACTCCACACATTTTTGCTTACAGAGCCAGTATCTGACTGAGTAGGCTGTCTTGTTAAATCTGCCATAAAGAATGGCAGAGAGCATGGCGTTGCATCTGGCAAGGGAAAAAGCTCTACACTGCTGTGGCACCTGCAAGACGGATAGATATGAGGCCATTTTCCCAGTACTAAGAGAGAGCTCAAAACTCAGTGGGGAACAAGTTTACTTAGCCAGACTGCATAGGTCTTGGCGCTCAATATCTAGCAACCTGTTTTTAATTTGTTGGACTGCGGTGGTGAAGGACAGCATGGACAACAGTTCTAGGGATAAACCCATTGCTTTTATTTTTCTCTCAATTTGTGCTGACCGATTTGACAAATTAAATTCAGAGAGCATTTGAGAGATATAGCTCCCCGGTTCAGCATTCATTCATTCACTAGACCAAGACATTGCTTTATTGGGAAAAGAGTTTAGAAAACAATCTACTCTAAATGGACCCATCCGCTAAATGTGGCCAATACTAGGTTTGAATTTACTTAATTCTAGAGATATTAAATGTGCTCATATGTAATAGACCAAACTCAATGGCACATCAGTCCATCCCAGGGGTCTGATATTAGTGAATGAATGGATTGAAGGTAGATGAGCACCTGCTAATGTGACCTTGAGTCAGTCACAAGTTCTCGCAGAGCTGTTCCTCTCAAGAGCAGTTTCTGTTAGAGCTCTCTCAGCTCCACCTCCCTCACAGAGTGTCTGTTGTGGGGAAGTGAAGAAAAGGAGATTGTAAGCCACTCTGAGACTCCCAAGTGAAGGGCAGGGTATAAATCCAATCTCTCCTTCTCTTCTTCTTCTTTAATTAGGACAGGCTAGCTTTACTGGGAGGAGCCCTGTGGCGCAGAGTGGTAAAGCTGCAGTACTGAAGTCTGAGCTCTCTGCTCACTACCTGAGTTCAATCCCTGTGGAAGCAGGGTTCAGGTAGTCGGCTCCAGGTTGACTCAGCCTTCCATCCTTCCGAGATCGGTAAAATGAGTCCCTAGCTTGCTAGGGGGGAAGTATAGATGACTGGGGAAGGCAATGGCAAACCACCCCATTAAAAAGCCTGCAGTGAAAACATCGTGATGCAACGTCACCCCAGCGTCGGAAACGACTGGTGCTTGCACAGGGGACTACTTTTACTAGCTTTACTGGAAGATGCAGTAATTAAAATTTGTCATTGGAAACATGAAGCTGCCTTATACTGAACCAGACCCTTGGTCTATCGAGCACAGAATTGTCTACTCAGACTGGCAGCGGCTCTCCAGGGTCTCAGGCTGAGGTCTTTCACATCATTCTTTGACCCCATCCTTTAAACTGGAGAGGTCAGAGATTGAACCTGGGAGCTTCTGTATGCCAAGCAGATGATCTGCCACTGAGTCACACCCCTTTCCCTTCATCACAGTAGATCTCCTGGTTGGGACCTTTCCCCGTTGTTCCTGGCCGCATGGGCAAGATGAAGTTCCTAGGAAAAGCTTCACTGCTTGTGCCCATACAAGGAAATGGAAGCTAAGGCCCAGCTAGTCAAATGTCCAACCTGAGTGATTTTGCACAAAAAAATGCCTGTTGGTGAATGATTATAGCAGGGAAGTTGACCAGCAAGTAAGTCTCTTTTTCTGTTCTATTAATCAAATAATCGAGACAATTTGTCCAATCATTATAGAATTTGGTGCACAGAATCTACCTATAAGGTCAAATTTCAGAGAAATCTGGTTGAGCATGCTTTGTGCAATATTTTGCAACTGGATCGGGTTATTTTGCAACTGGATTGGGTTTGTACACCCAAAAGTTACCTGAATTTTTTTTTTCCTGTTCAAAGAATGAAGAATATTCCAGAAGCATGCAACACAAGGCTGACCTTTGCAGCTAAAATGACTTTGGCATGCTTGTAGAACATTCTTACAGAACAGAATGTTTAGGTGGCAGAACAGTAAAAGGGAAGGGAAAAAGCATTAAAACCTTTAAGTGCATGAATGATGCTGCAGATGTCCTCCTTTACAGCTTTGTTGCAAGAATTCTAGCACAGCATTATATGTGAGCTGCTTGGAGAGGTCAAAAAAGCACAACAGAAACGATAAGCGTCCAGCACCTTGACCAATCGGTTGATTTTTCTGTTGAAAATGAACCTCAAGTTGGATGCCAATGACATTCTACATCGTTTTTCTTCCTGACAAAATACTCAGAACCCTTTCTGTTCCCCATTGTTGTTCTGTTCCCTCATGAACAATACACAAGCTGTTCCACACATTAAAAGTGGTGGGTTGAAGCATGTTGTGTGAGTCTCCTCACTGATTGTTCAGCCGCCGCCATACCCTCATTTTGTGTGGGCTGAGGCAGATCCGTACGAAAGATCTTGCTCTTTCAACCAAGAGTTCCTTCAGGATTTTGAAATGTGCAAGACAGGAGTGAGTGTCAGTTAAAAAGGAGCAGGTCTGGCTGGTGCTTTTAACTAGAGCCTCTCTGTCTCCCATCTACCAGAAATTAACTTTAAAGGCAATCGGTCAAGGATTCAGTTGTAGTAGATTTCCAGGGGCACAAGACCATATGCTGCTGCTTTGCTGGCACTGCAGTTAAAAGTTCCATGGAAGCCTTCCCACTTACTAGGTCTGGGAGAGTCTACAATCGATAGGGTTGCCAGCTCTGGGTTGGGGGGGAGGGTGCTGCTGAGCCTGGAAAGAGCAGGGCTTGCAGAGGTTTGGGGTACCTCGTCAAGATACAATGCCACAGAGTCTACCCTCTAAAGCTGCCATTTTCTCCAGGGGATCCAATTTCTGCGGTCTGGAGATCAATTGTAATACTGAGTTGCAAGGAACAACTTTTCAGGGACTTGTTGCAGTAGTAAAGGAAGCAAAGTAAGGATGCCAGCCTCCAGGTGAGGCCTGGAGTTGCCCAGGAATTACATTTAATCTCACTACAGAGATCAGGTCCCCTGGGGAAAATGAAGGCTTTGGAGGGTGGACTCTGCAGCATTGTATGCAGGGCTAGCCCTGCCACTAGGCAAACTAGGTGATTGCCTAGGGTGTGGGCTTCTGGGGGTACGGGGCACCCCCCCCCCCCCCAATGCAACTTGGTGACGTTAACAGCACAGGGATGTGTGTCAGAAGTTAGCCTTGCCTAGAGTTCACAGATCACACCCAAAGAGTGCTTGTGAATGGTTCCTCATCCTCTTAGAGAGAAGTGACAAATGGCGTGCCTCAAGGATCTGTCCTGGGACTCGTTTTGTTCAACATCTTTGTAAAAGATTTGGATGAAGGACTAGAGGGAATGCTCCTTAAATTTGCAGATGATACTAAATCGGGAGGGATTACAAATACAGTAGATGTCAGAAACAGGATACAGGATGACCTTGACAGGCTGGAAAACTGGGCTAAAATCAATAAAATGAATTTTAACAGGGATAAATGTAAAGTTCAGCATTTAGGCAGGAAAAATCCAATGCATGGTTATAGGATGGAGACTTGTCTTAGCAGTAGTATGTGTGAAAAGGATCTAGGGGTCTTAGTGGATCATACGTTGAACATGAGTCAACAGTGTGATGCGGTGACTAAAAAGGCAAATGCAATTTTGGGCAGTATCAGCAGAAGTATAGTGTCCAGATCACATGAACTGATGGCATTGCTTTACTCTGCTCTGGTAAGACCTCACCTGGAGTATTGTGTTCAGTTCTGGGCACCACATTTTAAGAAGGATATAGACAAGGTGGAACGGGTCCAGAGGAGGGTGACGAAGATGGTGAGGAGTCCAGAGACCAAGTCCTATGAGGAAAGGTTGAAGGAGCTGGGGATGTTTAGCCTGGAGAGGAGGCAGCTGAGAGGTGATATGATCACCATCTTCAAGTTACTTGAAGGGCTGTCAAGTCAGGATGGAGCAGAATTGTTTTCTGTTGCCTCCGAAGATCAGACCAGAACCAACGGGTTGAAATTAAATGATAACATTAGGAATAATACACATTAGGAAGAACTTCCTGACAGTTAACACAGTTCTTCCGTGGAAGAGGCTTCCTCAGGAGGTGGTGGGCTCTCCTTCCTTGGAGGTTTTTAAACAGAGGCTAGATGGCCATCTAACAGCAATGAAGATCCTGTGAATTTAGGGGGAGGTATTTGTGAGTTTCCTGCATTGTGCAGAAGGTTGGACTAGAAGATCCTGGAGGTCTCTTCCAACTCTATGATTCTCTGAATGGTGGCAGACAGTCTAGGGCCGGCCCTGATTGTACGCCACTGAGCTCCTTGTTCTCCCCAGGCTCCACTCCCAATTCTCCAAGCATTTCCCAATCTGAATCTGGCAATTCTACCCCCCCCCATCCCCCATTGATGGCAAGGGAGGGGGGGGCTGGCAAACCAAAATAAAAAGATTTTTCATTTTTCCCCCCTGGTCCAAAAAGAGCATTGCACGCACAGCCCTGAAGTGAAGCTGTGCCTGATACTGGCTTGCACCTGGAGATGTGTTAACAGAAAGGGTTTTCTAGCAAGCACAGTCCGGCTTGTGCAAGCCACGCGCCTCTTTGAATGAAAGAACAGAGTTTGTATAAACATACCACAGATGGATGATGTTATTTCAATTAATTTAGTTTTCAAATTTATCAGATGAACAGTCTTGCCCCAAGTCTTGTAACATCTTGTCTTGTGCCAATTAAACAGACCTGCTTGAAACTCCTGAACCCTCCTGTGCTCCTCTGCTCAGACACAGAGTGGGAAGGGATCTCCAGGTCATCTAGTCCACCCCCCTGAACAATACAGGAAATCCACCCCTACTTCTCTAGTAGTTGTTCACTCCTTCTCAGTCTTCCCTTGGGTCCCTCAGCTATTCCCCCTGTCTGCTTCCTTAACACAGTTCCGCATACATGGATACACCCCTGAAATACCTTTGGGGAGGGGATCAGGGTCTCCTATGGGAGGGAAGGAATTGCTGAAAATCCTTTCCTCCTTTGAATTGCACCTACAGAATTTCTAGGATGTTCTTCTGTTCAGTCTGCGCGAAGAGACTTCGGAATGCAACTTAGATCAGAATGTTCTGTCCTGAACCAAGCTTATTGTATACCCAGACAGAATGTTTTGCAAGGACAACACCAGTTGTTTACTACTGCCATTGTGATGGAGACTGGCCAGGGAGAACAGGGAGATCCTTTGCAAAAAAAAAAAAAATTGTATTAAAAGTGGTTGCTAAATGAGGGTAGAAAAAGGTCTGTATGGCCTTAGGGCTTTTTTTGAACAGGAATGCAGTTCCGGCTGGCCCGTTGTCAGGGGGTGTGGCCTAATATGCAAATGAGTTCCGGCTGGACTTTTTCTACCAAAAAAAGCCCTGGTCTTAGTGCACACCAAGATTGCCTGTCTTCTTCAGTTGGGAACTTAAGAGCAGAGGAATTTCCTGCTATCAGAGCAGCTGTACATCTAATAAGCATCTGGTTTCACCCAGTGGCTAAGCACTTGCCCTGGAGGGCCTTCCTCTAATGTTATCTCTCAGTTCTGGCAGTCAGAGGTTGGCTACCTACAAAGATCGAGGTTCCCTTCATGAATCATGGACAAAGTTCCCTTCACTAATCATGGACAAATTCACTGTCACAGGATGTGGTGGCGGCTACAAGCATAGCCAGCTTTAAGAGGGGATTGGATAAAAATATGGAGCAGAGGTCCATCAGTGGGGAGGGACATGGCTCAGCGGTAAAGCATCTGCTCGGTAAGCAGAAGGTCCCAGGTTCAATCCCTGGCATCTCCAGCAAAAAGGGGTCCAAGCATATAGGCATGAAAAACCTCAGCTTGAGACCTTGGAGAGCCGCTGCCAGTCTGAGTAGACAATACTGACTTTGATAGACCAAGGGTCTGATTCAGTATAAGGCAGCTTTATATGTTATATGTTATTAGCCACAGTAAATGTGTGTGTGTGTGTGTATACACACACATATATTGGCCACTGTGTGACACGGAGTGTTGGACAGGATGGGCCATTGGCCTGATCCAACATGCCTTCTCTTATGTTCTTATGTTCTAAAGTTTAAGTCCAATAAAGATTTATTTCTGCATACAACTTTCATGTGCAGGCATAAAGTGTGGATGCACACAAAAGCTTATATGCAGAATTAAAACTTGGTTGGTCTTAAAGGTGCCACTGCACTCAGATTTTGTTCCATTGCTTCAGACCATCATGGCTCCCCACCTGAATCTATAACCATGTACAGCAGCCATTAATAAACTCTTCCTCCGTGGATCTGTCTAAACCCCTTTTAAAGATGTCTATGTTCATGGCCATCACTACCCCCACTGGCAGGAAGTTCCATAATTTAATTCCTTGTTGAGTAGAGAAGTGTTTCCTTTTGTCCATCCTGAATCTATTGCCTAGCAACTTTATTGGGTGCCGCTCTGATCTAGTTCTAAGGAAGAGGTAGGGAAAGCTCTCTCTATGGACTTCCTCTGTTCTATGGATAATTTTATGAATCCTGCCTCAACCATCATTGTTGATAAACAAAAAAGTTCCGTGTATTCCAGAGCCTTACCCGGTGCTTTTAGGAAAGGAAAGGTCCTTTGTGCAACTAGTCATTTCCGACTCTGGGGTGATGTTGCTTTTACAACGTTTTCACAGCAGACTTTTTACGAGGTAGTTTGCCATTGCCTTCCCCAGTCATCTACACTTTCCCCCCAGCAAGCTGGGTACTCATTTTACCGACCTTGGAAGGATGGAAGGCTGAGTCAACCTCAAGCCGGCTACGTGAAAACCCAGCTTCCACTGGGGATCGAACTCAGGTAATGAGCAGAGCTTAGGACTGCAGTCTCTCTCGGCTTGACTTCGCGAACGAAGATTTAAGAAGGGTGCAGTAGTCCACGTCTGCTGCAGGCTCGCTGGTGGCTGACAAGACCAATGTGGGACAGGCAGATCCGGCCACAGTGGCTGCAGGGAAAAGTCTGATTTGGGGTTGGTGCTGTAGCAGTGCGATTCTTCCTCAAAGTACTGCAGCTTTAACACTCTGCGCCACGGGGCTTTTAGCAACCCTTTTATCATTATTGCTGCCCTCTTCTGCAAAATAAATAAGTAAATAAATAACCACTCTGCTTTGGGTTAATGCTGGCAAGATTAATGTTTTCAAATTCTTTACCTTCAAAATAAGAGCCAAAGATATTTGACTGCTGAGGAAGGAACAAGTTTGTCCAGTGCTGAAGTACTGTAGTTTCGTGTAGGGAAATATCTGGTAACTCTCTGGCAGAAAGGGCCATCTCTCATCTAGTTCTGAGTGAAAAGGATTGTCAGATCAAATTCAAGAAATATCTGGGGACTTTGGGGTGGAGCCAGGAGACATTGGGGTGGAGCCAGGAGCAAGGGTGTGACAAGTATAACTGAACTCCAAAGGGAGTTTGGCCATCACATTTAAAGGTACAGCACATCTTTTAAATGCCTTCCCTCCATTGGAAATTATCGGCACCTTCTTTTAGGGCTCATAGCATTGGATCCCCTGGTCCAAAATTTTTGAAACCTGGAGGATGTTTTGAGGAGAGACACTGGATGCTATGCTGAAAATTTGGTACATCTACCTCAAAAAACAGCACCCCCCCCCAAGCTCCAGATACCCATGGATCAATTCTCCATTATACCATATGGGAATTGGTCTCCATAGGGAATATGGAGTGCCCAGCAGAAATTTCTGCCCTTCACTCCCCCCACCCCCTGATAACCCTGAAGCAGGTGGAAGGGCCTCCAAACTGGGGGATCCCCTGCCCCCACCTGGGGATTGGCAACCCTGTGAGTAAAACACAACTGCTTATTTGTGTTGCATGGAAAGGTCTCTAAGTAGGAGCAAACCTTTGGAATTTTGCAGAACCAGCCCAGAGGTTAAATCCCTTTTCCCATCCAGGAAACCTGCAGTGACGGGAAGTTTCCCTGCCTCATTCTTCCATTCATACTAAGAATCCATCATTTGTCCGACACTTTTTGTTTAAAAGGCTGCACTAAGCAGAAGTCGCATCACTACCTGGTTTCTACTGATTTCAATGCCTCTTGGGCAGTAGCGCGGTTACTCTCTCCCCCCACAGTTGACTGAAGGAAGCTGGCCGGTCAGTTTTCTGCTGCTGGCACTGAAATGTTTTGGGACAACCCTGGCAATCCAAGGAACTCCTGAGCCCAGCCCTTCTTGGCTTCTGGCCCAGACAGGACTCCCAGGTGAAGATCTCTCCCTCGCTTCCTCGCAGACAGAAAATGAAACACCTATAAAAAGGTAACCTTTGGGATTCTCTCAAGACGCCACGCAGAGCAGTCACCTGCTATTCAACGGCGAAGGCAAGCAAAAGGAGAGGAGCCCTCCCAATCATTTCGACCTTCAATCTTGGGACATCTAAAAAGCAAAGAGTAACACAAGAGGTATTCATTCTTTTGATTTCAGAAGGGGACAGTTGCCTTGCACTGGGTGGGGGCCATGTACAGTTTGGGTGCCTGGTCAGAGGCTTAAGCAACAAGACCTGTCATGAGGTTCCTTGTCATGTTTGATGATTTCTGCAGTGGCCCTTTACGGCAGGGCTCCTCTCCAGAGGGCTGTTTTTCTTAGGCAGAGATAGTGCAGCCCAGGGCTGTAGCCAGGATTTTAAAAGTCGGGGGGCTTTTTAAAAAGTCAGGGGGGGGCACCCTTTCCCATCCACTGCGGGGCTTTGCCGCTTCTCAGAAGCTTTCTGGGGTAGGGGCAAAAGCTGGAGGCACTGGAAGCGGCTAAGTCATGGGAACCAACCTTAAAACTTTGGCGTCAAGAAGAGACTGCACCTTGTGTGCAAGCAGGGGGGTTCCTTCCATCTTTCTCTCTCTCTCACCTTTTAGCCAGCAGCACCACCCATCCCCCTCTCCCCATCCCATCCCACACAGCTTCCTCTGCCTCCCTCCTCTCCACCTGCTGCTTTTGCTGCTTCAGTGCACCGTGCCCTGCTCTGCTCTCCCTGCTCTGGCTGTCACTCATGGCAAAAACAATGGCTGCGCCCTGGGAGTCAGAGTGCCCAGCCTGGAAGCCAGGGGGCAGTGCCCCCTCAGCCCCCCTGTGGCTACAGGCCTGGTGCAGCCACTAGTTTTACCCAGAGCTCCAAACTTCTTTGCTCAGCGCATCCAGTGTGACAGAACTGCATTTTGTCCGCATTCAAATAGCCAGTTTTTATTGCCAATTGGGATCTGCAATGCCTCCCAAAGTTATTGTATTTATTTTATGCCTCACTCAGCACCACCAAAGTGCCTGGGTTTGGGGCAGAATGTGAGAAGAGATGACCCTGATGAGAATGTGTGCTCTCTGTCTCTAGTTATTATTATTATTAATATTGTTATTATTATATTATTAGTCCCTTTTTTCATGTTATGTTCACAACACCCCTGTGAGGTAGGTAAGGCTAAGAGAGCATGACTGGCCCACGGTCAAGCAACGACTTTCATTGCAGAGTAGATTCAAACCCAGGTTTTCCCAATCCTAGCCTGCCATCTAAAAATGTGACATCAAGAAGACAACCAATAGGAGAATGTGCATAAATTGGAGAAAGTGCAGAAAAGGGCAACTAGAATGATTAAAGGTTTGGAACACTTTCTCTATGAAGAAAGGTTAAAACGCTTGGGGCTCTTTAGCTTGGAAAAACGTCAACTGCGGGGTGACATGATAGAGGTTTGCAAGATTATGCATGGGATGGAGAAAGCAGAGAAAGAAGTACTTTTCTCCCTTTCTCACAATACAAGAACTCGTGGGCATTCAATGAAATTGCTGAGCAGTCGGGTTAAAACGGATAAAAGGAAGTACTTCTTAACCCAAGGAGTGATTAATATGTGGAATTCACTGCCACAGGAGGTGGTGGCAGCTACAAGTAGGGTGACCATAATGTCTGAAGGCCAGCCAGGGACACGTTGGGGGGGGGGGGAGGTAGGGGCGGCACGCCGAAGCAGCCTGTCACTAATAACACAGGTCGAGATGCAGGACAGGAACCCGGAAGTGACCGACAGGCTGCTTCAGCGTGCCGCTGCGCTGGCCCCCTGGGCCCCACAATGATGGGACCGATGCCACAGGGACGGGCTCGAAACACTCTATAACCCCTCAAAAGAACAGCAGTCTAGCTCGCTTCCCCCGAGCCCTGCCGCCATAAGCCTCAAGGGGGCTCATTTTGCGGCATCTCCCGGCGGGAGGGTGGCACCCGCACGGGACACATATCAAATGAAAGAGGGGGCGCAGGGCTATCAGAAACAGCCGGCGGAGGGAGTCACGAGACCACCCCACTGGGGGATCCACACCCCGAAAGTGATGAAGGTGGCGCAGACAGAGCCAACAGAGCCAACAGGACAAAATAAATAGGCTGCATTATGCAGCACAGTTGAGAAAGTGCCTTATCCCATATACTGATGAAGTAAATACAGGATCTGAGAACAAAATTGCACCAGAAGACACAAACACAAAGCTCCCTTACACTGAATCAGTGCTTGGGTCCACCAAAGTCAGTATTATCTACTCCAGTCACAAACACAAAGCTCCCTTACACTGAATCAGTGCTTGGGTCCACCAAAGTCAGTATTGTCACATAAGAACATAAGAGAAGCCCTGTTGGATCAGGCCAGTGGCCCCTCCAGTCCAACACTCTGTGTCACAAGAACATAAGAGAAGCCCTGTTGCATCAGGCCAGTGGCCCCTCCAGTCCAACACTCTGTGCCACATAAAAATATAAGAGAAGCCCTGTTGCATCAGACCAATGGCCCCTCCAGTCCAACACTCTGTGCCACATAAAAATATAAGAGAAGCCCTGTTGCATCAGACCAATGGCTCATCCACTCCACCACTCTGGTCACATAAGAACATAAGAGAAGCCCTGTTAGATCAGGCCAGTGGCCCCTCCAGTCCAACACTCTGTGTCACATAAGAACATAAGAGAAGCCCTGTTGGATCAGGCCAGTGGCCCCTCCAGTCCAACACTCTGTGCCACATAAAAATATAAGAGAAGCCCTGTTGCATCAGACCAATGGCTCATCCACTCCACCACTCTGGTCACATAAGAACATAAGAGAAGCCCTGTTAGATCAGGCCAGTGGCCCCTCCAGTCCAACACTCTGTGTCACATAAGAACATAAGAGAAGCCCTGTTGGATCAGGCCAGTGGCCCCTCCAGTCCAACACTCTGTGTCACATAAAAATATAAGAGAAGCCCTGTTGCATCAGGCCAGTGGCCCCTCCAGTCCAACACTCTGTGTCACATAAGAACATAAGAGAAGCCCTGTTGGATCAGGCCAGTGGCCCCTCCAGTCCAACACTCTGTGTCACATAAGAACATAAGGAGGGAAGGAAGGGAAGGGAAGGGAAGGGAAGGGAAGGGAAGGGAAGGGAAGGGAAGGGAAGGGAAGGGAAGGAAGGAAGGAAGGAAGGAAGGAAGGAAGGAAGGAAGGAAGGAAGGAAGGAAGGAAGGAAGGAAGGAAGGAAGGAAGGAAGGAAGGAAGGAAGGAAGGGGGAGGGAGGGAAGGAAGGAAGAAAGAAAGGAAGGAAGGGAGGAGGGAGGGAAGGAAGGAAGGGAAGGGAGTGAGGGAAGGAAGGGAAGGAAGGAAGGAAGAAAGGAAGGAAGGGAGGAGGGAGGGAAGGAAGGAAGGGAAGGGAGTGAGGGAAGGAAGGAAGGAAGGAAGGAAGGAAGGAAGGAAGGAAGGAAGGAAGGAAGGAAGGAAGGAAGGGAGGGAGGGAGGGAGGGAGGAGGGAAGAAAGGAAGGCCGCCCCCCGCCCCCCCCGCTTTCGGCCCCCTTACCTGATTCCAGGGCGGCGGAGAGTCCAGCGGCGGCGGCGAGTCCTGCGGCGGCGGCCTCGCGGCGAGGGAGGGAGGGAGCTGCCGGCGCTGGCCTCTGGAGGCCTCCAGGGACCAGCGCCGGGCCTCTCCGCTACCGGCGCCGGCCTCTGGAGGCCTCCAGGGACCAGCGCCGGCTGCTCCGCGGGGAGGCCTTCGCTGGCCGGCGCTGGTCCCGGAAGGCCTTCCAGAGGCTCTGGAAGGCCTTCCGGGACCAGCGCCGGGTGCTCCGCGGCTTCCCCGCGGCCTCCGCTGGTCCCTGGAGGCCCTCCAGAGACTCTGGAGGGCCTCCAGGGACCAGCGGAGGCCGCGGGGAGGCCTTCGCTGGTCGGCGCTGGTCCTGGAAGGCCTTCCAGAGGCTCTGGAAGGCCTTCCGGGACCAGCGCCGGGTGCCCCGCGGCCTCCCCGCGGCCTCCGCTGGTCCCTGGAGGCCCTCCAGAGACTCTGGAGGGCCTCCAGGGACCAGCGGAGGCCGCGGGGAGGCCTTCGCTGGCCGGCGCTGGTCCCGGAAGGCCTTCCAGAGGCTCTGGAAGGCCTTCCGGGACCAGCGCCGGGTGCTCCGTGGCTTCCCCGCGGCCTCCGCTGGTCCCTGGAGGCCCTCCAGAGACTCTGGAGGGCCTCCAGGGACCAGCGGAGGCCGCGGGGAGGCCTTCGCTGGTCGGCGCTGGTCCCGGAAGGCCTTCCAGAGTCTCTGGAAGGCCTTCCGGGACCAGCGCCGGGTGCCCCGCGGCCTCCCCGCGGCCTCCGCTGGTCCCTGGAGGCCCTCCAGAGACTCTGGAGGGCCTCCAGGGACCAGCGGAGGCCGCGGGGAGGCCTTCGCTGGCCGGCGCTGGTCCCGGAAGGCCTTCCAGAGGCTCTGGAAGGCCTTCCGGGACCAGCGCCGGCTGCTCCGCGGCCTCTCTGCGGCCTCCGCTGGTCCCTGGAGGCCCTCCAGAGACTCTGGAGGGCTTCCAGCGACCAGCGGAGGCCGCGGAGAGGCCTCCGCCACCGCTGCCGGCCCCGCGCGTGGGCGGGGAAGGCGGCGAGTGAGGGAGGGAGCGCAGGGACGCTCCCTCCCTCACTCCCCGCCTTCCCCGCCAGCGCCCGCGGCCCACCGCCTCCGGGGCTGGCTAAACCGGGACCTTTAATGGTCCCGGTATAGGCAGCCCGGGAGCCGGGATTGGGTGGCCAGAACCGGGAATGTCCCGGGAGACCGGGACGGTCTGGCGACCCTAGCTACAAGCATAGCCAGCTTTAAGAGGGGATTTGATAAAAATATGGCGCAGAGGTCCATCAGTGGTTATTAGCCACAGTGTGTGTGTGTATATATTTGTGTGTGTGTGTGCATGTGTGTGTGTGCATGCGTGCTTGTGTCATAATCTCAGAGTTCTTGTTAATTTGTCCATTTCACTCCACGATAAAACTTTCACAATCCATTCCCATTCCTCTGGTATTTTTTCTTACTTCCACAACTGTGCATACAAACCGGAATCGCTCTAACGGTCAGGAAGTTCTTCCTAATGTTGAGCCGGAAACTCTTTTGATTTAATTTTAACCTGTTGGTTCTGGTCCTACCTTCCGGGGCCATGGAAAACAATTCCACACCATCCTCTATATGACAGCCCTTCAAGTACTTGAAGATGGTGATCATATCACCTCTCAGCCGCCTCCTCTCCAGGCTAAACAACCCCAGCTCCTTCAATCTTTACTCATAGGACTTGGTCTCCAAATCCCTCACCATCTTCGTTGCCCTCCTCTGGACCTGTTCCAGCTTGTCTATATCCTTCTTAAAATATGGTGCCCAAAACTGAACACAATACTCCAGGTGAGGTCTTACCAGAGCAGAGTAAAGCGATACCATCACATCACGTGATCTGGACACTATACTTCTGTTGATACAGCCCAAAATTGCATTTGCCTTTTTAGCCACCGCATCACACTGTTGACTCATGTTCAGCGTATGATCCACTAAGACCTCTAGATCCTTTTTGCACATACTACTGCTAAGACAAGTCTCCCCCATCCTTTAACCATGCATTGGATTTTTCCTGCCTAAACGCAGAACTTTACATTTATCTCTGTTAAAATTCATTTTATTGGTTTTAGGCCAGTTTTCCAGTCTGTCAAGGTCATCCTGTATCCTGTTTCTGTCATCTACTGTATTTGCAACCCCTCCCAATTTAGTATCATCTGCAAATTTAATGAGCATTCCCTCTAGTCCTTCATCCAAATCTTTTACAAAGATGTTGAACAAAACGAGTCCCAGGACAGATCCTTGAGGTACTCCACTTGTCAGACAGTGTAAGCTACTTTGGAGAACAGTGTAAGCTCCTTCGGGGCCATCTTGGGGAGAAAGGTGGGGTTCAAAGGAAAATTACAAATCAACTGACACTGTCACGCCAAATCTTACTTCAAGTTCATGTATAATTGAATCTACAGTCTTACCAATCAGAAGGCGCTAGTAAAGAAACTGTCTATTAAGTTAACAAAATTTGTGGCATCTTGAAGATAGGTGAACTCACATTCTTGCTGTATCTGAAGAAGTGAAAAGTGACTCATGAAAACTCATCCCCTGCAGCCACAAATGTTGCTAGTCTTTAAGGTGCTCCTGGACTCTTACTCTTTTCTGCTGCTACAGACAGACTAGCACAGCTATCCATTTTGATCTATTAGGGTTCTTCCAGATCTGCCCTTCTTCCAAATAGAGCATCATATGTGTTGTCCTCACAATCACCCTGTGAGTTAGGTTGAGCTGAAAACAGCTAGCCCAAGGTCACCCAAAAAGAAGAAGATATTGGATTTATATCCCGCCCTCCACTCACAATTTCCTTTATCTCCCTCCCCCACAACAGACACCCTGTGAGGTGGGTGGGGCTGAGAGGACTCTCACAGCAGCTGCCCTTTCAAGGACAACTTCTGCCAGAGCTATGGCTAACCCAAGGCCATTCCAGCAGGTGCAAGTGGAGGAGTGGGGAATCAAACCCGGTTCTCCCAAATAAGAGTCCATGCACTTGACTACTACACCAAACTGGCTCTCTGTGGGGGCTTGAGCCCAGGTCTAGTCTGACACCCTAACCACTATACCCCTTTGGCCATCCAGTTACAGCTGGCCAACCTGATTGTACCTAAATCTTACTACTAAATTCTGCCACTATTCCACTGTCCTCCTGGAACTATTAAAAAATTGGTTATTTTTAAAGAAAAGCTGTGACTCTCATGTTGAAGAGGCAGCACGCCCTACTGCTGAGTGACAAAGCAGAAACTCACTGACATTTGCCCAGCAGTCAAAAACAGTGATGACTTTAATACTCAAAAATCTCAGATGTAGGTGTGTGAACAGCAGACTGTAAAATAATCACCTCATGCAAGGAAGATTCCCTGAGGAGTTCTCGAGCTGCCTGAGGTGAGATTACAGAGTGCTGAGGTGAGCTTGGGTGTTGCAAGGCCTCAGAGTGCTTATTTTCCTTGCCACCACAGTGACATGGGAATTGGTTTTCAGCCCTCCTGTCATGAGCCAAATCAAGGATTTGTACACACACATAGGCAAGCAATCAACACTTTACTGAACCATTGAAATTTGTCAAATGAGGTACCTTTGGAGAGAGGCACAGTGACCATGCAACCTGCTTGCTGGATGACTGTCTTCGGGGGTAACAAACCTGTAGCTTGTATGACTGAGAGGGTTTGTCACCACAGATGATAGTTGTCAAGCATGAGATTTCAAAATAACCAGTCCTTGGGTTTTGAACAAAGTTAGGTTTATTGATAATCCATGTGGCTCATTCGAGCAGAAGATTGGAACTGATACTTTGTAACACTAGAGTACATGCTTTAAAATGGCACATCAAAGATTCTATAAACAATTCTACATTCACGTGTGAAATTCACACTCTGGATTCCTTATCTTTATTGCGGCTAGCGCATCCTGGGTTCAGGCCTGGCTAGGCCTGGGAACAAGTCCCAGGAGGTCTTATCTTCAAAGAGGACATTCCTGCATCTGTTAGTAAAAGCGAAAGAAGAAAGGTGGGGGCTGCTACTTTGATGTGCTCACATTTTAACTTTGGGTTAGTAACAATTCTACAATCTGAATTCTATAAGATAAAGGTAACAATTCTAAAATCTGGCTTCTTTAATATATGTTGAATACACAATGCTTGACAATAGTGACAGAAACCAGTGGCATCTGAAACCCAAGCAAAGAACTGGCCCCAAACTAATGTGGGACATTGCTGCTACTTGCTGTGTGTGATTGTCCTTGGCAGGGTCACCAACCCTTCTGGTTGTGGACAGGTTGAAATTGCCCCTGACAATTTCTTAAGCCCCCTTGTCAGGTGCACAGTGACATTTTCCTGGAGGTGAACTTCCATTCTCTAAATAGAGACTTCAAACGTGTTGTGTCATGGGGAGGTTCCTGCCTCCTTCCCATTTGGGAGCCAACCGGCAGCAGTTTCTGCATAAGGCTTCTCAAGTCCCCATTTTCCAGTTGTCATCCCCTTTCCTCGTCACTTCTCCATGCTTCCAGAAATCAGATCAAAAGCAGTTTGAGAAAGCATGCAGGAATGTTGAGGAAAACCGATGGAAAATAAAGACACGAGGAAGCTTGAGGGGAAGAAAAAACACTCCAACCCTGCACCCAAACCACAGGTAAGCCGTCGCAAGAAAACCAGTCTCTTGACACAAGTTGAAAACCTGATTATTATTATTATTTTAAATCATAGGAGGCAAGAGCTAGCACCTCTGGAGAACAGGTGTCCCCACTGTCACTCTTCCCAAGTTGAGCAAACTAACAGTCCCAGTTCAGTATTTTGAGTGCTGGGTGTGCATTTCCCAATCTGGTGATGCAGTGGATGCCACCGCATGGAAAGCTCTGGCCCCAAGCCCCACAGGGGCAGCCCACTATGGCATGCAGTATCCCCACTCCAGCAGGGGCTGCACACATGTAGGTTAGCATGGGCTTTGCTGTGTGTGTGTGCGTGTGTGTGAAATGGGAGCCAGGAGAGGTTCACAGATACCTCCCTGACCTGGATAGCCCAGGCAAGCCTGATCTTGTCAGATCTTGAAAGCTAAGCAGGGCCAACCCTGGCAAGTATTTGGCTGGAAGACTGTCCTTGAAATACCCAGTCAAGAAGACAGAGGCAAGCTTTTAGCCACCTCTCTGAATATCCTCCAGACCCCCAGTAGGGGTCAGTCACCAGAAGTTGACATGACTTCCAGGTGTGCATACACACCTAAAATACACAAACATACAAAAAATAAGAGAGAGAGGTTCACGTAGGGTATAACGGAGTGTCCAACAGACATTCAACACCTCCCCTCCCCACATTTTCTGATAACCCTGAAGTGGGAGAAGGGCCTCCAAACCAGGGATCCCCTTCCTGCAACAGGGGATTGGAAACTCTAGGCAATAGACACTGTTCCAAAGTTTTAACCAAGACTGTAGCTGCTGCGGAAACATGCAGGGCCTATTCTTAAGGAAGACCCACCAAATTCAGTGGGGCTTCTATTCCCTACAATTGGTGTATAAAGAGGACATAAGAGGAATCAGCTTTCGGATTTTGGATTGTCCCTTTCCTTTTCCCAGAGAACTTTGGGAATCTTCATTGCCAGAGAATTCTTAACACTTCTAGCATCTGACTACAAATCCCAAGATTCCTTGAAGAAGCCATGACAGTTGAACTGATATCAAACCAATCAAGAGCATTTGGGCTTGTAGATATGACTCTAATAAGGAGTTTTTGCCAAGTCTGTTGCCTGTCAACTCTATTCCAAAAGCCCTCTTAATGTAGAATATTGCCTTTTGACACTCGGAAATCCAGATTTGGTAAAGAGGGTTTTTTTGTCTTTTGAAGCCCAGATATGAGTGGGGGAGGGGAGATTAATGGATAAGTGCCATCAGGGTGATGCTGGGGGGGGGAGATGGAGAGGAGGATGGACACCAAGTAAGGTTGCCAACCTCCAGCTGGGGATCTCTTCAAATCACAATTGATCTCCAGATATCCTGTTGTCCTGGAGAAATGGCTGCTTAGGGTGGCCCTAGGGTTGCCAATTTCCAGTTGGGGGGAGGGGATCTCCCTGTTTGGAGGACGTCCCTCCGCTTCAGAGTTATCAGAAAATGGGATGGGGAGGGAATTGTCTTTGGGGCACTCCATTATACCCTATAGAGACTGGTTTCCACAGGGTATGATGAAGAATTGATCTGTGGGTATCTGGGGCTGGGAGGGGCTGTTTCTGAGGTAGAGGCACCAAATTTTCAGCATAGTATCTGGTGCATCTCTTAAAAAACAGCAATCCAAGTTTCAAAAAGATTGGACCAGGGGATCCAATTATATGAGCCCCAAAGGAAGGTTCCCGTATCCTCCATTATTTCCAAATGCAGGGAAGGCATTGTGGTTCCTTTAAATATGATGGTCAGAATTCCCTTTGGAGTTCAGTTGTGCTTGCAGTTGTCACTTCTGGCTCTACCTCAGTCTCCTGGCTCCACCTCCAAAGTCCCCAGATATTTCCTGAGTGGAAACTGGAAGCCCTAGGTGGTCTCCATGGCTTTAGATCTCTACTCATCTTTAGAGTTTCCAGATCCAGGATGGGAAATTATTGGAGATCTGGGGGTGGACCCTGGGAGGGCGGGGTTTGAAGAGGGACTGACCTCATGATACCATAGAGTCCATCCTCCAAAGCACTAATTTTCTCCAGAGGAACTTATTTGTGTGGTCTGGACTGGAGATCAGTTGTAATAGTTGGAGCTCTCAGCCCCAAACTTGAAGGCTGGTAAGCCTAACTGGGTTTGGACTTAGTGATATGAGAAAGGGGGTGGGTGGTTTGTGGGAGGGTCATGGTGGCACTAGGGAGTGCTGTCTGGAGGAGGCAAGAGAACCCGGAAACATGTTCTGAGCCTCAACCTCACCATATTACTGCTCAATAAACTGATTCTTTAATTGCTCATGATCCCATGATATGAAACCCCAACATCTCTTGAGAAGCTAGGCCAGTATAATGTACTGGTTAATGTACTGATTAAACTGGAAGACCAGCCTCTTTTGGGCGACAAGGTGGATCCTGGGTAGAAATAAGGAGTTCCAGTGGGATAGCTGTGTTAGTCTATTGTAACAAAACAAAACAGTTCAGTGGCACTTTGAAAACTAGCAGCATTTATTAACAAACGTTTTTACTGGAATGTGTGTTGTGCTATTGGACTTCTGTTTAGAAACGTAAATGCTGGGGTGGGGATTGTGATGTCCCCTTCTCAGTCCCTGGGTGATTTTTCAATTTTTTCCATTGACAATTTGGCAACACAACGCTGGGAATAGGGTTGCCAAGTTCAATTCAAGAAATATCTGGGGACTTTGGGGGTGGAGCCAGGAGACTTTGGGGGTGGAGCCAGGAGACATTAGGGGTGGAGCCAAGATCAAGGCTGTGACAAGCATAATTGAACTCCAAAGGGGGTTCTGGCCATCACATTTAAAGGGATGGCACACCTTTTCAGTTCCTTCCTTCCATAGGAAATAATGAAGGATAGGGGCACCTTCTTTTGGGGCTCATAGAATTGGACCCCCTGGTCCAATCTTTTTGAAACTTGGGGGGTATTTTGGGGAGAGGTACTAGATGCTATACTGAAAATCTGGTGCCTCTACCCCCAAAAACAGCCCCCCCAGAGCCCCAGATACCCGTGGATCAATTCTCCATGATTTTCTATAGGAATAAATCTCTTTAGGGAATAATAGAGTTCCCAGCAGACATTTCCCTCCCCTCCCCCCTCTTTCTAACGACCCTGAAGCGGGGGGAGGGCCTCCAAACCGGGGGATCTCCTGCCCACACCTGGGGATTGACAACCCTAACTGGGAAAGAAAAAAAAATCTTAGATGTTTTCTCCTTTGGAAGGACTAAAATATTTTTGAGGCAAAGTTTTACTTGCTCAAAATGTTCAGTTTGAATTTTTTTGTTTTATGTAAGACAATCTGCCACATTAGATAATGGTAATTCCTTTGTGTTCTGGCAACATGCTATATAAGTATGTATTTATCATTTCTACTTGTCTAGTTTTGTCTACACAGTTAATATGCTGTAACTGGTACAAAGATCTGCTCCTGAACAGTTTGTTGGTGTGCTGACTGTTAGCAAAATTAATCAGCTGTCATTTCTATGCCCCTTCCACAGGCTAAGAGATAGACTGGCTTTGCGACTGTGGATGGAGATTTGCTGTGTACCATATCAGAATTGCAGGGAACAAGGCCCTGGAAGAGTTCTCAAATGGTGTCTCAGTCTGGAGACATGATTCGAACCAGGTCCAATGGAGTGGTGCCTCACTGCACTCAGGCCTCAGATTGTAGACTTAATGGGCACATTGGGCCACTTCAGAAGAAAATGGCTAAAGCATTAATAACTGGAGGAGGGGGCTACTTTGGCTATCACCTGGGCTGTGCCCTCACCAGTGAAGAAATCAATGTTGTTTTGTTTGACAGACAAAAACCTAGATGGAAAGTTCCCAAGCGGGCAGTATTTTTCCAGGTAAAGTGCCAATTCAAATCGGGATTGAAGTAGGGTTGCCATTTCCTGGGCTCCAGTAGGAGCAAAAATGGGGGGGCAGGAAGCCATATCACGATATGAAAGTAACATTGAGACACTCTAGAAATCCCCAGAATCTACCATGGATATTTAGAAAATTCCTACACTATTGTGATGTCAGTGGGTACAATTGCAAGTGATGTTGCGACATTGCACAATGTTGCTTCCCCCATCTCCAATTTTTGTTCCTGATAGAATAATAGAGTTGGGAGGGACCTCCAAGGTAATCTAGTCCAACCCCCTGCACAGTGCAGGAACTTCACAAATACCTCCCTCACACATATACATCCCAAGTGACCCATCCATGCCCAGAAGATGGCAAAGACCTCCAGGATTCCTTGCCAAACTGGAGGAAAACTGCTGACTGTCCCCAAAGTTTCAATCAGCATTTCCCTGGGTGTGTAAGAAAGGGTCACAAGAACTAAGTACTGATGCAACCCTTCCTGCCCTCCTTCTCATGATCTAGCTAATTCACAGAATCAGCATTGCTGTCAGATGGCCATCTAGCCCCTGTTTAAAAACCTCCAAGGAAGGAGAGCCCACCATCTCCCGAGGAAGCCTTTTCCATGGAGGAACCACTCTGTCAGAAAGCTTTCCAGGGTGGTAATAAAAGCAGTGTGGGAACTCACCCCACATACAGAAAAAAGAAGGGATGGGAGAAGATGCAGGATGGTTGCCCCCTTCTGTCTCTGGGAGGTTTAATACATTGTGTTGTAAGAAATCCTGCAGTACTCTGGGCATAGGGCAGGGATCACTGGGGGAGTCGGGGGGAGGTAGCTGTGAATTTGCACCATTGTGCAGAGGGCTGGACTAGATGACCCTTGGTATTCTTTCCAGCTCTATGTTTCTGTTGTGAGTACTTGCATGGCACGTGAACTGGCTATTAATATTCTGTAATCATTCTAAAGAGATACCATGATAAATATTCTTGTAACTCTTTGCTGTGGTGTCCACTGCAGGGGGATGTGAGAGATTATGAGACTGTGTTCAAAGCCTGTGAAGGGGTGGACTGTGTGTTCCATGTCGCATCATACGGCATGTCAGGATCAGAGCAAGTAAGTCAACATCCTGCTCGGTGAATCACACACACACAAATGGGCTATAGCAGGGGCGGCCAATGGTAGCTCTCCAGATGTTTTTTACCAACAACTCCCATCAGCCCCAGCCAGCATGGCTGATGGGAGTTGTAGACAAAAAACATCTGGAGAGCTACCATTGGCCACCCCTGGACTATAGCAAAGTCAGGAATTTCTACTACCTGGGGATTGATTTTTTCTTCAAACCTCTCCAGTCTCACAAGTGTATGTTTGCTCTGAATAAGATTAAGCCTGCTACTGGAGCAATATCTCAACAGGGGAGGAAGATATATCCCTGGTGCAATTCGGGTGTTCCATTCTAAAATAGCATCCCAGTTACTGTATGAGGCTGACCTCAAAATCTTTTGACCATCCCCTATGTCAGTTTATACATAGGATAATTTGAGTCCCTCCTTGTGTCTCAGATGTATTTCTCAGAGCTGAATACCACAAGTCATTGGAAGCCAGAGCATGGCTCAGAGCTTTCAAGCTAAGTGTTAGAAGTGGAGGAGCGTACACTGTATCCTGTCTCAGTCTTCAGAGGTCGCACCACAGGTTTAGATAGATAGAGGGGGTCAGGACACAGGGTATCCTTTCCTTCCTGTTATCTGACACTGTCCTTTGAAGTAAAATGCAGTTCTTAGGGTCAAGACCTCCTTCCTTCCAGCTTAACACCTTCTGTCTCTTGCACACACAAAGAATGAAAATGCTCTCCATCTTTGGCACCGTGGATGCAATCTCCATCTGCATCCATCCAGGTAGTTAAAATAGATCCTGTTTCTCTCTCTCATCTCCACTACCTAGAATGGAGTTCCCTAATAAAGAACTCTTTTAGTTTAAATTGACAGTTGGCTCCGTATAACTTGGTATTACTGCTAGCCCACTCGCAGAAGCAAGCTGCTGCTGTGTGAGGCCTTTTTAGTGCAGTGCTACATGAGAGGGATTCCTGGCTATACCATACCTGTGAATCTAATAATAATAGGGTTGCCAAGTCCAATTCAAGAAATATCTGGGGACTTTGGGGGTGGAGCCAGGAGACATTGGGGGCAGAGCCAGGAACAAGGGTGTGACTAGCATAATTGAACTCCAAGAGAGTTCTGGCCATCACATTTAAAGGGACAGCACACCTTTTTAAATGTCTTCCTTCCATAGGAAATAATGGATAGGGGCACCTTCTTTTGGGGCTCATAGAATTGGACCCCCTGGTCCAATCGTTTTGAAACTTGGGGGGTACTTTGGGGAGAGGCACTAGATACTATATTGAAAATTTGGTGCCTCTACCTCAAAAAACAGCTCCCCCAGAGCCCCCGAAACCTCCAGATCAATTCCCCATTATACCCTATGAGAATCGATCTCCACATAGGGAATAATGAAGACGTTTCCCTCTCCTCCCCCCTCCTCCCCCTTTCTGGCAAACCTGATGCAGGGGATTGGCCTCTCTCTACTCACGAGTTGCTGCCAGCTTCTTCACAGCAACACAGACACACCATCCCAAATTGAAGCCTTTCAATCAAGCCTCCGGAGGTGCAAAGGCACATGGTCCTTTTCGGGCAGGGCGGGGCTTCCCCCCCCCCCACCAGCCAGCTGACTGGGGGCGGGAAGCAGCCTGGGAAAACGGAAGAACAGGGCTGCTGTGATCCGGGCTGGGTGGGAAGGGAAGGGCAAGGAGAAGCTGCTGCAATCTGGGGTGGAAAGGGAAGGGACAAGGAGAAGCATCGGGGATCGGTGGGAAGGGAAGGGGCGACGAGAAGCTGCTGGGATCGGGACTGGGTGGGAAGGGCCGCCATTCCCTCTCCCTCCCCCCGCTTTCCAGATTTTTGGCGAGCGGGGCGGGGAGGAGGCTCCAAATCGGGGGTCCCCTGCGCAGGCGGGGGATTTGGGAAGACCTAAATACTAAGGCTAAGAATTATTTTTTGCTTCTGAAGCTGAAGGGCTGTTCTTTCTTTTCCTTGATGGATAAAGACAGTAGGTGCCTGATTAAGGCAGCTAGGGCTTATAACTGAAGATATCGCCTTGCTGGGTAAGCAGGCTTGTCGCCATGGAGGGCTTCGGGCAATGCCTGCTTACAAATGTGCCCTACTCACTCCCTCTCAGTCCCTCTCCCCTTCATTGGGAGGCGAAGGGAGCCTTGGGATGACCAGACCAGCGATGACCATGCTTATCGCAACCAGCCTGCGTGCCTCATGGTTAGCCAGGAGGGAGAGGGAGCCCAGAGCACCATGGCACCAGCAGCGAGCTCCTCTCCTACCATCCTTGCAGCCTCATGTGATCCAGGGTGGCTGGGCTGGAGGAGACTCTGGCAGCTAGAGTGATGGCATGACCAGATCAGGCTGCACAAGGTGAAAGGATCAACCACTTTCAGACCCTGGAACTAAGTGTGAGAGGAGGTAGCTGCTTCCCCAAGTGCCCAATCCTGAGATGCGGAGCTGCGGGAACAATTAGACGAAGGGAGGGAGAGAAGGAAGGTGTGGCCTAGAAGGCAAGGAGAAGCCTGCCTCGGAGTAGATACAGGGGCCTACATCTTCCAGGATTCCCTCTGTCCTTCTAATTGGGCAGCAGAGTTTTGGAGGGAATACTAGCCTTTGGGGGCGCTGGGGGGGCAACCTGGTAGGAAAGCATAAATAGGCTTGGCTGGAATGAGAAGTTGTTCTCTTTGCTGAGGCTGGACTGGAGAATGTTGCAGCTGTAGAGAGATCCCTCGTCCAGAAAGGGTGAGTGAACTGGTTTGACTTAGAGAAGGGAACATGTGTTTACATCAGCCTTTACTGTTTCTTAGAGCCCCGTGGCACAGAGTGGTAAAGCTGCAGTACTGCAGTCGGAGCACTCTGCTCATGATCTGAGTTTGATCCCAGTGGAAGCTGGATTCAGGTAGCCGGCTCCAGGTTGACTCAGCCTTCCATCCCTCCGAGGTCGATCAAATGAGTCCCCAGCTTGCTGGGGGGAAAGTGTAGATGACTGGGGAAGGCAAGGGCAAACCACCCCGTAAAAAATCTGCAGTGAAAACGTTGTGATGCAATGTCATCCCAGAGTCGGAAATGACTGGTGCTTGCACAGGGGACTACCTTTTTCTTTTTTTTTACTGTTTCTTATTTCAGTGTTGCACTAAATGTTTTAAGAACATAAGAGAAGCCATGTTGGATCAGGCCAATCGCCCATCCAGTCCAACACGCTGTGTCACACAGTGGCCAATATATGTGTGTGTCTTCCACCTCATTCCCCTGTCTTCCACTCAATCCTTACAGCAACTAGGGTAGGTTAGGCTAAGAGCTTGTGATGGGCCCATGGTCATCCAGCTGACTGCCAAGGCTGAACAGGGGATTCATTTGTCCCAGGTCCTAGTCTGACACTACGCCAAGAGATACCATCTTCCCCTTTTCTACTCCCCTTTACTACCCACTTGTTGTTCTAGAGCACTTATATTAAACTTCTTGTTGTTAAAACTGCCTGGGTCCTCATGTCTCTTCAGTCACAGTTAAAAGGTACTTGCTAACAGGGAAGATACTGGGGTTTGGGGGTGCTCTGAGCCTTCCCACACAGTGGTGGCAGCCAGCAGAAGGCTCTTCCCCTGCTGCGTGACAGGTAGGATTGGCATTTTGCAGCTTTTGGCATACGTCATTTCCCACTAGATTTCTATCCCATTTTTCTCCCTGATCGGGGACCCAAAGCAGCTCTTCCACCTCATTCCCTTGTCTTCCACTCAGTGCTTACAACAACAAGGGTAGGTTAGGCTAAGAGCTTGTGATGGGCCCGTGGTCACACAGCTGGCTTCCAAGACTGAACAGGGGATTCATTTGTCCCAGGTCCTAGTCTGACACTACGCCAAGAGATACCATCTTTCCCCTTTCTACTCCAATGCAGTTCTGATTCCGACCAGAGAATCGAGACTTCAGCTTTTTGCAGCCCTTGAGTAGCGAATACAAATTGCTCATGAACAATTATTCCAATGTGATCCCTTTTCCTTTCTAGCTACAAAGTAAAGAGCTGATTGAATCCATAAACGTTGGAGGGACAAAAACAGTCATCAAGGGTATGTAGCTTGATCTTCTGGCAGGTCTTACAAAAACCCTAATAACATGCTAAATAATTCTGTCCTTGGAGGGGGGAAGAGTGGCCAAAGCAAGCTGACAGGTGACTGTAGAGAGAAATACGCTTCAGGGGGGTTTCAGTGGAGCTGCATTCTGTTCAGAAGAGGAGGCCCAGGATTCTTAGTTGCACCCAGCATCCTTTGCGATATGGCAGGGAGTCCTGGGATTTTGGAGCATGCTTCTTGGCTTGCCAAGATACAACCTTGTGGACAATCTCTGACCAGAGGGGCAGGTGGTGGGAGGGCAATAGTTAAAGGGGCTGCAACCAAATCTCTCCCCTCTTTCACGGACCCTTTAACACAGCAGGGAAACGGAGCGAGTGGGAGGGATCGGCATCTATTACCCTAATTGCCTATTGCCGAGAAATTAATGGAGAGACAAAGTGCCTATCTTCGGGCAGGGTTGCCAATCTCCAGGTGGGACTGGAGTACAAACAGATCACTGTGGATAAATTAACTAACACAATTAGAAAGTCACTTGGGTGTTATTTTCTTACAATTAGACGACAATACATCATCCACACTGAAGTGCAGTCATTCTTATTGTTCTAAATACACACCGATCCGCAACAAGGCAGTCTCTTAAAGTAGAATCATAGAATATAATCATAAGAGTTAGAAGGGGCCATGCAGGCCATCTAGTCCAACCCCCTGCTTAATGCAGGATCAGCCTACAGCATCCCTGACAAGGGTTTGTTCAGCTGATCCTTCAAGACTACCAGGGAGGGGAGCTCACCTCCCTGGGTACCTGATTCGACTGTTGAACAATTCTTTCTGTAAAAAAGTTTTTCCTAACATCCAGCAGATACCTTCCCACCCTTAATTTCAACCCATTCTTGTGAGTCCTCTCCTCTGCTGCCAACAAGAACAGCTCCCTGCCCTCCTCTAAGTCCTACGAGGAAAGGTTGAAGGAGCTGGAGAGGAGGCGGCTGAGAGGTGATAGGATCACCATCGTCAAGTACTTGAAGGGCTGTCATCTAGAAGATGGTGTGGAGTTGTTTTCTGTGGCCCTAGAAGATAGGACCAGAACCAACGGGTTGAAATTAAATCAAAAGAGTTTCCGGCTCAACATTAGGAAGAACTTCCTGATTGTTAGAGTGGTTCCTCAGTGGAACAGGCTTCCTCGGGAGGTTTTTAAACAGAGACTAGATGGCCATCTGACAGCAATGAAGATCCTGTGAATTTAGGGGGAAGTGTTTGTGAGTTTCCTGCACTGTGCAGGAGGTTGGACTAGATGACCCTGGAGATCCCTTCCAACTCTATGATTCTATGATTCTAAGTGACAGCCCATCAGATACTTCAAGAGAGCAATCACATCCCCCCTCCACCTCCTCTTCTTCAGAATGAACATAATCAAGTCCCACAGCCTTTACTCCTAGGCCTCCTCTGTACCCACTCCATTCTGTCCACATCTTACTTGAAGTGCGGCATGATGCAATTCCTGGAACATTCAAATTCTCCAGGAATATATAAAGTTCAGATTAGAACAGGCTCTCAAAGTGCACAATACAATTCCTGGGTTAATCAAAGTTTCAAGACAAATGTCTTCTCAGTCCTTCAAAGAGCAGACAGAAAGTATTTGTATCAAAATCCTGTATAGGTTTAAATACAGTACTTGAATATTGCATAAATGCTTGACGATTACAGTGTTTCATTCAATCATTATGGAGTTTCCTATTGTCCCATAAAGATGGCATGGATCTATTTTGAGCTTCTAATGGGTACTGTAGACCAGTGAAGCTGTTTCTTAATCACTTTTTCAACAAGGCCATATCTTTCAAAAATGGACACCAAAGTCTCAAGCACTATTTTTTGGGGGAAGATGACAGTTTTCTCTGGAGAAAATGACAGTTTTGGAGGGGGTACTCTGTGGCATTGTTCCCCACTGAGATCTCTTCCCTCCCCTAACCCTCCCCAGGCTTCACCTCCAAAATATCCCAACAGTTTCCCAACCTGGCATCGTCAACCCTGCCCTCAAGGTGATCATTTTCAGAGTGAAATTGGAAGGGATGCCCATGTAAGTTTACATTGGACACAGAGGACTTTGTTGCTACTTGAGAAAGGATTGCCCTTTTGAATGTAGTTAAGTGGAAAGAAAAATATAATTGTTTTGGTTTGAATGGGGGGGTGGGGGTGGGCTGGCTTCCTCTTCACAGCCCAGCTGCTCTTAGCAGGACATGAAATCACATGCGTTTTCAGACCCCATAGATTTCTTGATAATTCCCCTCTCCAGATAGATTCAGGTGGGGTAGCCATGTTGGTCTGAAGCAGCTAAACAAAGAGCGTTTTCGCACTGACCTTAATCGGGAGCGACGTCCCTCTTCACCGCGCAGCGTCTGCGCGGATTTCGCACTAATTGCTCCGCAGAACCCGGAAGAGCCACAAAGTCCCGCGGCTCGGGACTTTGCGGCTCTTCCGGGTTCTGCGGAGCAATTAGTGCGAAATACGCGCAGACGCTGCACGGTGAAGAGGGACGTCGCTCCCGATTAAGGCCAGTGCGAAAACGCTCAAAGTTTGAGTCTAGTGGCACCTTTAAGACCAAAAAAGTTTAAATCTGGGTGTAAGCTTTCTCTGCAGATTCCTTTGTCTTTTCCATACAGTTTGCCTTCAAAGGAACATTTCCAGACTGATATATACCAGTTCAGTGAATGTTGTATTTGGAGGGAACCCCATTGAAGAAGGTGATGAGGAAACAGTGCCGTATTTTCCACTGGAGAAGGTATTTCTCACCGTCTTGGTTGGATGACCACAGCTCTAGGTGGGTTAGTATTGAACAGCGACATTTTGTCTCTTTTTTAGCACACCGACCATTATTCCAGAACCAAAGCAATTGCTGATCAGATGATACTGGCTGCTAATGGGACACCACTTAAAGGTACTTCCAGAATTATTATTATTTTGTGTGTCGCATGACAAACTTTCAATTATGATGTCTAGAAAATAGAAACTCCCTATTTTCCACGTGAGGGCCCAGTCCTGAAATGGTTGCATTGAAATAATAAAGAGGAGAAAGCATCTGGGCCTGTGCAAAGTTCCCTTTTTCACAGAACGTGGGGGAGGCACATAAGAACATTAGAGAAGCCATGTTGGATCAGGCCAATGGCCCATCCAGTCCAACACTCTTACCGTTTTTGCACACAGCTTACCTCACAGTCACAATCCTGTTCCCTCCGCAGCATCCGGTCGGATTTCCCACCATCTGCGCCGGAGTTACAGGAAGTGCCGCAGCTTCTGCGTAGCAAACGTAAACTGGGTTTTAGCGGTTTACGTTTTGCTACGCAAAAGCACTTCCTGTAACTCCGGCACAGATGGTGGGAAATCTGACCGGATGCTGCAGAGGGAACAGGATTGTGACTGTGAGGTAAGCTGTGTGCGAAAACGGTATCTGTGTCACACAGTGGCCAAAAAACCCAGGTGCCATCAGGAGGTCCATCAGTGGGGCCAGGACACTGGAACCCCTCCCACTCCTCCCATTATGGGGAGGAGAGCCTGGGAAGGATTAGCATAATCGATGTCATCATTTGCCCTGCACATTGTTTTTGCCACTGCTCCATCAGGCTAGCCCAGGCACCTAGCACAATGGTACACCCATGTTTGAGATAGGGTTGCCAATCCCCAGGTGGGGGCAGGGGATCCCCCTGTTTGGAGGCCCTCCCTCCGCTTCAGGGTCGTCAGAAAGCGGGGGGGAGGGGAGGGAAATGTCTGCTGGGAACTCTATTATTCCCTAGGAAGATTTATCCCCATAGAAAATAATGGCAAATTGTTCCACAGGTATCTGGGGCTCTAGGGGGGCTGTTTTTTGAGGTAGATGCACCAGATTTTCAGTACAGCATCTAGTGCCTCTCCCCAAAATACTCCCCAATTTTCAAAACGATTGGACCAGGGGGTCCAATTCTATGAGCCTCAAAAGAAGGTGCCCCTATCCTTCATTATTTCCTATGGAAGGAAGGCATTGAAAAAGTGTGCCGTCCCTTTAAAGGTGATGGCCAGAACTCCCTTTGGAGTTCAATTACGTTTGTCACAGCCTTGATCTTGGCTCCACCCCCAAAGTCCACAGATATTTCTTAAATTGGACTTGGCAACCCTAGTTTGAGAACGTGTACAGTTGTAAAATGCAGCGAATGGTTCTTCCCCCTGCATTCTTACCTCTTCCAATATAAATCTTCATGTTAGAAATTAAATACCAAAGCACATGGGCTCAAGCAAAACAATGCTATGACTGCCCACTCTCTGTGTTCTTCTGCCTGCATTAACAGATATCTTCTGTGGCAGTTGATATTTTCCTTGATGGTTGATCTTTTTTGTACAGTGGGGTCTGAGATATATCAGTGGGTTTCTGCTAAAAAAAAAAAGAAAAACAACAAAAAGTACCTTGCCATTTAACCTGGCAGAAGCTAAAGCACTGAAAGTTCGCTGAAAATGAAGTTTACTTGTTTATCTCCAGAGCTACAGTTTTTTTGGTAGCTGTGTTACTCTGCAGTAGACCAGTTGTATTTGAGTCTACTAGCACGTTAAGAGTGCTAAGTACCTGCAGGGCACTGCTCACCTGAAACTAAAGTTACCAACAAGTGACAATCCCAAATTAGTGGGATATATGGATGCAGACTGGCCAGGAGATCCTTCCTTCCTTCCTTCCTTCCTTCCTTCCTTCCTTCCTTCCTTCCTTCCTTCCTTCCTTCCTTCCTTCCTTCCTTCCTTCCTTCCTGCCTGCTCTCAAACATCTGCTGTTCATGTCTCCCTCCCTCCCTCGCTCCCTTCCTTCCCTTCTTGCGGCTCTAAAACATCTGATGTTCATGTCTTGTGTCTCTAAAATATCTGATGTTTATTCTATGTGACTCTTACGTTAAGCAAGTTTGGCCACCTCTGGGATAGAGGAACCCAAACCAATAGGACTTTTGTAAGACAACCAAGGGTGCATAAAACTTGCACAAGACAGAGAAGATCAATTCAAGAACTCAACACATGGGTCTGAAGCATCACCTAGTAAGAAACATGCAAGAAGAAGGGCTTGTTGAGTTGGAATACTGTCCTACAGAAGAAACGGTTGCAGATGCACTCCCCAAACCAATTTCTTGAGAAAAGTCTGAAAGTCTACATAAGAAGATTAATCTTGTGGACTTTGTACACTAGACCTTCGGAAGGAGAGTTTGAAAGGCAATGCATGGTGTACAAAGAAGAGAAGACCCTGTGGGGGCGGGGGGGGGGCAAGAAGACACTTAAGTAGGACAGTGAGGTCAGCACCTTCTCTCCTGTTTAGTGTCATTCCTTGTCTGTCTCCAGATTGCGACTCTTTTTCTGCCTTCTTCTTGGAAATGCCACACTCAGTCTTACCCTCTCTCTCAGCTGGAGATGTAATTAGGGAACTATCTCTGTCTCTCCTCTTTCCTATCAAGTATATTAATTCCTACATTAATCTTTATCTTTGTGCACTATTTCTGTGTTAATTACTCTGGGAACAATGAGGAGTGTTGCAGGTAGCAAGTGCTCCTGATGCACAGTGGCTGAACTCCCCGTGCACGTGAATGTAACATCGGAAAGGACTTTCATCTTGTCCCCTTCCCCATAATGTGCTGGGGGGCAACCTGCGGCCATATCATCCAGCCCAGTCCTTTGTTGAGCAGAATCATTTCTGTTATTTTTTCTAGAGCAAAGTTTGAGTCCAGTGGCACCTTTAAGACTAACGAAGTTTTATTCTGGGTAGAAGCTTTCATGTGCATGCACACTTCTTCAGACCAACATGGCTATCCGTCTGAATATTATATTTTCTGTTCTTCTCCTAGGAGGGGATAAACTTCATACATGTGTCATTCGTCCACCTGGCATCTACGGGCCAGAGGAACAGAGACACCTTCCACGGATGGCTGTAGGTAGTGGTTTGGGAGCCCTGTAGGTATTTGTTTGTGAACTCCATGATGGAGTACTAGAGCTGAACACTGGATTTATCTTTCCTGCTAATTCAGATTATAAACCAGATAATAAACCAAATCAGTTCCCCTCTATTTTTCTACTACAAATGTTTTACCTTTATTCTGGCTAGGGGTATTTTGTAAGTATGCTCACAAGGGTGCATTTTGGGAGAGATGTTGCCTAATGATAGCGCTGCACTTGCAAGAAAACCAGTGAATTTTTAAAATTCTTCTGCGGGCCATCGGGGGGGGGGGGGGAGGGCGGGATATAAATAAAATGTGAATGAATGAAAATTGGTAAATGGCTGTGAGAATGAAACAGAATGTTATCTTTGCAAACATGCGGCCTTTAATTCCGATTTGGCAGGCAGCCAAGAAGGGTGCTCAATCTCTCCCACACCTGCCAGTTCTCCCTTCCAAAGAGTATTTTAAAGTGATTGTATTTTGCTGGCAGAATGGTTAAAGAAACTTTTTAAAAACTTATGTAAGCAGAACGTGAAAATTAACTTGTGTCAACAGGGTGTTCAGGATAATGTCAGATTACACCACCAAGCAGGATTTTTAAGCAGAACTTGCTGGCCTTTGGTTTTGTTGCATGCTCTTTGAGGCTGGTAAGATTAGAGGGCATCTGTTACAGTGACCTGGCTGGAGAGAAGCCCAGCCTGGGGCATTGCCTGGATGGAGCAGGGGATCTCCTGGGAATCCTCCACAAAAGCACTTTGAAGAATAGAAAATATGTGACAGCTCCAGAAAGCTTAGCCTCAACCAGACTAGCCTGTTCTCATCACAGCTGGGAAGCTAAGCAGGATCTGCCCTGGTTAGTACTTGGATAGGAGAGCACCAAGAAAGACCAGACCAGGCAATGGCAAAATGTCTCTGCTCATCTCTTGCCTTGGGAAACCTGTGGGGTCACCATAAACTAGCTGCAACTTGACCGTACTTCCCACTAGCAGCTATAACTGGGTTTTTTCCAACCTTAGAACAGGGGTGGCCAAACTCCGGCATGGGAATCACATGTGGCTCTTTCACACACATTGTGTGGCTCTCTCAACGCCCCCACCCACCATTGGCTGACTTGGAGAAGGCATTTGTCTCTTTAAATGCATTTGCCAAGCCAAGCCAGCTAGCAGTTTTAAAAATGCATTTAAAGCTACTTCTTTCCATCTCTCCCTCCCCATCTACTTGCCTGCCTTCCTTCCTTCCTTCCTTCCTTCCTTCCTTCCTTCCTTCCTTCCTTCCTTCCTTCCTTCCTTCCTTCCTTCCTTCCTTCCTTCCTTCCTTCCTTCCTTCCTTCCTTCCTTCCTTCCTTCCTTCCCTCCCTCAGACATCTGGCATTTATTCTATGCGGCACTTACATTAAGCAAGTTTGGCCACCCCGGCCTTAGAAGCTGAGTTCCAGGGTTCATGAGCAATTTTGTTAACTTGAATTGCATAAATATTGCCTGCACAGCTGTAGAATTTCATATGCCGCCATCTGCAGGGAAAACTGAATAATTCTGGATATCTTTGAGGGGAAATAATCTGCCTCACTTGCTGCTTGGCTCATATAAAAATTAAATAATGTAGGGGGAAATGGGAGTAAAACCTAAAACTGAGCCCCCAAACAGAAAAGCTAATGAAAAATCGAGGGGGGGGGGGGGGGGGGAGGAAATTAGAGTCCTAATACACAAGAAGGAGTTAGTGGTCTGGGTCCCACTCCTGCTCACAACTGTGAACACAAGCCCCACCTTTTTGATGCACATTTGCTCAAATGTTAAGCACAAGCAAGACATGAACAAACATGAAGTTACCTTATGTTGAATCAGACCACTGATCCATCAATGTTGCTATTGTCTACTCCAGGGGTGGCCAAACTTGCTTGACATAAGAGCCACATTGAATAAATGTGAAGACATGAACAAATATTACACACACATTTTTATTAAAACTCTTAATACTATCTTTGCACAGTACATATTATGTACTATTCAACATGCTAGAAGAAGACTTTAAAAACAAAACTGGGAGTAACAGTACTCATAAAACCAGCATAAGGAAAGGTTAGGGAATTATTTTTTTGGCAAAATATGTGTAAAAGTGCCGCATGTGGCTCTCAAGCTGCATTTTGACCACCCCTTGTCTACTCAGACTGACAGCAACTCTCCAGGGTGTCAGGCGGAGGTCTTCTACATCATCTATTGCCTGGTCCTTTTAGCTGGAAATGCTGTGTATTGAACCACAGCCCCTCCCCTACATACATAGGCTCTGTCCCTGTGATGAAGGATGTTAGACTAGCAGCATTCCTGAGCATGGCAAGAGAGCTGGGGTGCTGTGTCCGCATTCAGGTGCATGAGCATAGATATCAGCAGAGCATGTGCTCTTGTCGCAAGTGAGGACCTGTATCTTTGCTTTTGCTCCAAGTCCATCCGTGCTCCCGAGTACAGAGCTAACTCGCCTTAACATATATATTCTTCTACACAGAAGAACATTGAAAGACAGCTCTTCAGCTTTGAATTTTGGAATCCCAACACTCTGATGAACTGGGTCCACGTTCACAACCTTGTACAAGGCCATCTCTTGGCCTCCATGGCTTTAACTGCCGAGAGAGGTTATATTGCTGTAAGTAGAACGCCTCAGTTTTTAAAGGCATCACCAGAATACTTAGGGTATGTTTATTCCCATGGACCTGGGGACCCGCTGACACCTTTCCTGGTGCTCACCAAGTGGACGGGGTTGTGTGGGGCTTTTGCCTAACAGAGCTTTTGATTGGCTATCAGAGAACCGTGCAAGAGCTGCCACCAAGACACCAGGGGCTTCACTGCATTCCTTTGTGTCCTTGACAGAGTTTCTGCTTGAAATGTTGAAGAGGCACTATGAGAGTGCTCCCTGGCCTTCTGCGTTGGGCTCTACTGCCAGCAGCTGCCGTTTTGTAGTTGTGCGTACCACCTTGTGTTAGACTTCCAAAGGTGCCCACAGGCTTGAAAAGGTTGGGGACCTCTGCCATGGTCCTTCAGGCAGGGCATTTTCTAGGGCGGCACCTTGACTTTGGAATGCCCTCCTCCCACTCCTATTTGCTTAGTTGCCTTCCAGGTTTTAAGTGTCAAGTGAAAACTTTTCTGTTCATGCAGACTTTTTGGTAACCTTATAGGGGTTGTTTTCGATGTAAATGGGAAATGTGTTGTGTGTCTTTATATGCAAAGCTGTAAACAGAGGAGGACCAGATGTTCTGCCCAGATTTTATTCAACTGCCCTAAAGAGTAGAAAGAGCAATAGCACCTTAAAAGATGAAAAAAAAATTGTGGCAGGGCGTGAGCTTGTGTGAGTCGCTGCCCACTTCTTCAGTGACTCATGAAAGCTTCCACCCTGCCACAAATTTTGTTAGTCTTTAAGGTGCTACTGGACTCTTGTTCTTTTACACTGCTACAGACAGACTAACATGGCTACCTGTCTTGATTTATGCCCTAAAGAGGGTCCCCCCTGTTATGTATATGAGTCAGTATTGATATCAATGGTGTTCCTGCCTGGCTCATTGATGCCTGAAGGACTGAGCTTGGGGACTGGGGAACAATAGGCAGTAGGATCCAAACCCATACTGCCCTGCTCCAATCACGGGGGCCCTGCTGGTTTGAATGACCCAATCACGTGCTTGCGTGGCAACCCATCGTTGGCCCTGCAGGCCCTGTTCTCCAGTCTTTTCAGTGCAGCCACATTGTAGTCAATCAAGACCTTGTTATCGCTCACCTCATCCATGCTCCGAACCCACTATATTATACCCGCTTGTCTCACCTGCTTTAAAAAAGAACATTACTGTGTTTGTTAAACCAGTGTGTACTGGTCGTAGAACCTAGTTTTAGAAGTATTTGCTAAAGAATAAGCATTTCCTTTCTGTTCCTGTAGATGCTTGCAAGAAGAAGCTTAAAAATTCTTAAACGGCAATCTTAAGGGAAATCTCCCATTTTCAGACTCTGATACGAATGAAAAAGGAATTTTTTTTTTTAAAAAAAAGTTTTTTATCACTTCGTTATGCATGTGTTTAAAAAAAACAAGTTGGTGGGAAAAGAGAAAGGAAGATACATCATTCTAGATCCTGTGTGTTGTTTGTTGTTAATTTCTCTCTCCTTTCTTTCCCTCAGAGTGGTCAGGCGTATTATATAAATGATGGAGAGAACGTCATTTTTTCTGAATGGATAACCCCACTGGTATGGAGGACTTTTTAAAAGTTAGATTGTACTTGAGAAAACAGAGGAAACATACTTTATGCGTGTGTGTGTGAGAGAGAGAGAGAGAGAGAGGAGGAGGCCATTATGACAGTACAGGGTAGTGGTTAGAACAGGGCTCCCTAGTAGTATTGAGCTTCTGTGCCACCCACTAACATCAATACCACAGGACCATGCTGTACTGTCCTGACCATACAGAGGTCCTCCTTGTTTCAGAGAATATGCCCCCCACCCCATGGGCCACCATCTAGCCAGCAGCCTTGTGGCTGGTCTTGAGGCAAGCTGCCTGTGTGGAATCCCACACCAAGCACAGTCTGGTCTCTCAGCAACCCTGTGAAGTAGGCAAGGGCATGACAGTTGTTTGTCCAAGGCCCCTGGGTGCAGGTGGGCTTCATAGCTTAGCAGGTCTTTCACTCTCATCACCCTACTTCTGTTCTAATTGCTTTGCATGCTGACCAATGGCATAAAATCAGGTTTGCTTCATTCTCACATTTGCTCCTGTTTTCTAATCCCCGCAGTTTGAAAAACTGGGCTACAAGAAGCCGCAGATACACATTCCTGCTTTTTTTGTTCATGCAGCAGGTAAAATTAGCATTTGTTGTATTTGGGATTTTGCCTTTGGGATTTTGTATTTAGGTAAACTAAACTCCATGCAGGGGGTGTGCCTCAACTGGCCACCATTCGGTGCATGTGCTGTTCTCTGGAGCCAGCGGGATGAAAGCTGCTGTGGGAATTTTGACTCAACCTCTCTGTTCAGTCATAAGGATGTTCTGACTGTGGGGTCTTCATTGGTCCCAGGTACAAGGGCACTCTCTTCTTGAAAAAACAAACCTGCAGAGGCCCAGATTCAGAAGGTTTGGTGGCACAAGCTGTAACTACGGCTTGGGCTAGCACCAGTTTTAATTCTTAATTCTCAAATTTAGAGCAGTTTTTTGTATGTCTGTATTACCCAATGCCTGCAAAAATGGGAGGAAACTTTGCCTATTTTTTTAGTAAGGTGAATTATCCCTATCATGCTAGCAGTCGGGAGTCTCATCAGTGGGTTCATTCCCTGCCCTCCAAAAGGCATCCCAAACAGCCAAAGAAACTTAACAATCAATGGCAACTGCAGGTATATCAGTGAGCCATTTACAGAGACATATCCTGGAAGGTGAAATCTAGAGTGCATTGGAAGTTCTCTGTTTCAATGCTCCCTGCAGTTTTTAAAAGTGGATTCTTGAGAGCATGGGCAGGGGGTGTGGTCTGATCCAAACTGGGACTGTGAGGAGAATAAATTCCCTCAGCATGGCCAATAACAGTGTCCTGAGATAGGATCCCAACGCTGCCTCAGCAAATTTGAGGGGCAGTGCCTGGATATGATAGAGTTCAGAGAGGCTGTGATGTCACTTCTGGGTGTTAGTCTATGCTGTTTCCTCTAGTCTCTATGGTCTTTACCATACAGACTGGAGAAATCCTAGAGCGTGTGAAGCCCATTTTTTCTTCCCACTCCTCATTCTTTGAGGTCAGGAAATAGGGGCTGGGGGTGAGAAATTCCCTGCTAGGACTGGTTAATGAGAGGCTGACCCTGAGATGGTTTCAAGTTGTGGAAATGATGCATGGAAGGAGGGCTAAGCTCCCCCCTCCCTATATACTGTGGCCTAGGTTCAAATTGAAGACCCTACCTGGCTGAAAAGTAACTATTGCCCGATTCAAAAGATTCTTCCTCAGATATATCTATATGAGACTGTGATTAATCTTTCTTATGTATTCTTGTTATTTGAAATTTTGAAAGCGTACAAAACTTGTATAAAATTGAATACTACAGAGAATCATTTGTAACTTTTCAGCAATACATTTTGCTTGTTCTAATTGTATGCTGAAACCTCTGGATAAAATGGCTGCTTTGGAGGATGGAGCCCGTTCTACACATACCCGGCTGAGACCCCTCCCCAAGCCCCACCCTCAACAGGCTCCACCCCAAATAGGAATTTCCCCGCCCAGAGCTGGGAACCTTAAAAAATGGACCAGTGGTCTGGGCAACTTGATATTCTGATCCTGTGCCCTTCAGCTTTCCATCCGTTGTCTCACAGCTACCAATAAAGTGAGTTTGGGTTTATTGAGGTATTTGGCAGATACTGGTTTGCAGGAACCTCACTTTCCTCTTGAAAAATGTTCACAGCCCGCCAGGGGTAGGAATCACCCAGTTTGTACCTGCCTGGATCACATCTGTCTCTTGTTACTAAGGCTACCCTTAACTAGAAGTTATACCTGAATGAAGGAGCTCGAACTCCTGAGAGCTGGTGCGTGTGTAGAGTGCCGTCAAGTTGCAGCCAACTTACAACGGCCCCCCAGGGTTTTCAAGGCAAGAGACAAGCAGAGGTGGTTGGCTGTTGCCTGCCTCTGGACTTCCTTGCTGGTCTCCCCTCCAAGCACTAACCAGCGCCGACCCGAGACTGGATGAGATAAAGCTAACCTAGGCCATTCAGGTCAGGATCCCCAAATCCCAA
The DNA here is from genome assembly GCF_032191835.1 of Heteronotia binoei. Taxonomy (NCBI): domain Eukaryota; kingdom Metazoa; phylum Chordata; class Lepidosauria; order Squamata; family Gekkonidae; genus Heteronotia; species Heteronotia binoei. The sequence goes on from NC_083242.1 coordinate 23,861,332, forward strand.
AATATTGCTGGTCTTTGAGGTGCAATTGGGACTCTTAACTATAAAGGAAGAGAATCAATGAAAGTAAAACCCACTGTGGAAATTGTCTTTTGCAGCTGCCTTACTGGAATATCTGCACCTGTTTCTTAAACCAGTTTTCAACTTCACACCTATCATGACCAGAACTGAGGTAAAAAAAAAATACCCCATATATTCTTGCTTGGTTTAATAGCAAAAGTTTTCTCTCTGAAGGAAATAATCAGAGCTGAGGCTGCAGACACCCCTAGTAGAATGGTTCTGAGCCTCATTCTTACTGAGGTATCTTGCACTGGTATTGCTTAAACTGGCATCGCTTCAAATGCGGGCTCACATGCATTAATGTTCCTCGTGTGCACACTCCATGCATGTAGAAAGCAAGGGTGTCAGGGAGAAGAATTCTAGCCTAGCCTTTCCCTGACATGCTAATTTTCTTCATGCAGGTATTTTGTTTTTGTTGTTGCGTTTTTCCTGCTCTGCCGTGTCTTTCCCCCAAGGAGAGTGTGAGAGAAGAGGGTGCCAGAAGGATCCAGTCCTGGATCTCCCATGCTCTTTGTCTGTTTTGACCCCCCCAGATGTTCGCTTGCTTACAATGAGGGTGACAGAAGGATGGCGTGTCATGGGTTCCTTCAGTTGTGTGTGTTTTTCTTTTCAGTTCTCAGCCTTTGTAACAACATCGCTTTCAAAAGCTTGTCGGAGCAGGAACAGGTTTCTTTCTTCACCATCTTGCTCCACTAAAGCACAGTCTGCAAAGACAGACGATGCTTCAAAGCGTCAGTAGTATGTTACATATTTAGGTGCCTTTTTAGCCTCCAAAAATCCATCACTGTTGGCAAGTCAAGCTGTTGCTCACTTGCTGCTTGCAAAAGCCTTGGAAATAATCCCTGCGAGTGGGAAGAGATCAAAACAGTCCCTGGAAGCAACATGACATGGGCAACATCAGAGATTTGGTTGCAGTTCATTAGGGGTTGGGGAATTCCTGGAGATTTTGGGGGTGGGGACTGGGGAGGGTGAGATTTGGAGAGGGGAGGGGAGGGACTTCAGCAGGCGTATAATGCCACAGAGTCCGCCTTCTAAAGCAACCATTTTCTTCAGGGGACCTGATGTTGGTTACCGGGAGGTCAGTTGTAACCCCAGGAGATCTCCAGCCACCTCCTGGCAGTTGGCAGCCATAGGTATTCTGTGTGTGTGTGTGTGTGTGAAGAGAGAGCAAGAGATATAGGAACTCAGCTCCATTGGGGGTCACACAGCACCCCAGGGCCATTCTGGATTGGTAAAATGGGGGCAAGAAGCTTAACTGGCTCTTCCTCATCCTCTGCCATTATGGTTGCCAACCTCCAGGTGGGGCCTGGAGGTCTCCTGAAATTACAACTGTTCTCAAGGCTACAGAGATTGGTTCCCCTGGAGAAAACGGCTGCTAAGGACGGTGGACTCTATGATAGATAGATAGATGAATTTATTGTCATTGTTCTCTATCCTGCTGATGCCCCTCCCCATCCCAAGCCCCATCATCCCAAGGCTCCCCCCCAAAAAAAAAATCTCCAGGAATTTCCCAATCCAAAAGTGTGATGCGGTGGCTAAAAAGGCAAATGCAATTTTGGGCTGTATTACAGAAGTATAGCATCCAGATCACGTGAAGTGATGGTATCGCTTTACTCTGCTCTGGTAAGACCTCACCTGGAGTATTGTGTTCAGTTTTGGGTACCACATTTTAAGAAGGATATAGACAAGCTGGAACAGGTCCAGAGGAGGGCAACAAAGATGGTGAGGTGTCTGGAGACCAAGTCCTATGAGGAAAGGTTGAAGGAGCTGGAGATGTTTAGCCTGGAGAGGAGGCGGCTGAGAGGTGACATGATCACCATCTTCAAGTACTTGAAGGGCTGTCCTATAGAGGATGGTGTGGAAGGTAGGACCAGAGCCAATGGGTTGAAATTAAATCCAAAGAGTTTCCAGCTCAACATTAGGAAGGACTTCCTGACTTTTAGAGCAGTTCCTCAGTGGAACAGGCTTCCTCGGGAGGTGGTGGGCTCTCCTTCCTTGGAGATTTTTAAACAGAGGCTAGATGGCCATCTGACAGCAATGAAGATCCTGTGAATTTAGGGGGAGGTATTTGTGAGTTTCCTGCATTGCGCCGGGGGTTGGACTAGATGACCCCAGAGGTCCCTTTCAACTCTATCATTCTAAGCGACTTTAGCTATGATCTCAAGCCACCCTGAGAACTGTTTACCTGAAAATCACACAGTTAAAGTTCTGGAAGCTCCCCCCGCCCCAAGAGTGCAAATAAATTAGGGGGCTAAAACTGTATTACAGTGCTATATGGGTATTAGGTATTTATAGGATTGCAAATTATTTATTGGATTTTATAGGTAACTGTTGTACACTGCCCTGAGCCCGCTTGTGGGGAGGGCAGTATAAAAGTCTAATAAATAAAGAGAAGAATCCAGAAGTAGTGAGGGAGGGAGAAGAAGGAACAGAGGTGTAGCGTACAGCAGACCTGTACCCCTGTTATAGTGGTTCATATGTGCTGCCCTTCCTGTGGAACAAAGTTTGAGTCCAGTGTAGGGTTGCCAATCCCCAGGTGGGGGCAGGGGATCCGTTGGTTTTGAGGCCCCCTCCCTGCTTCAGGGTCATCAGAAAGCAGGGGTGGAGGGAGGAAAATGTCTGCTGGGCACTCCATTATACTCTATGGAGACCAATTCCCATAGGGTATAATAGAGAATTGATGGGGAGGGTCCTGTTTTTTGAGGTAGACGCACCAAATTTTCAGCATAGCTGCTGGTGCCTCTCCTCAAAACATCTCCCAAGTTTCAAAAAGATTGGACCAGGGGGTCCAATTCTATGAGGCCCAAAAGAAGGTGTCCCTATCCTTCATTATTTCCAAATGGAGGGAAGGCATTTAAAAGGTGTGCTGTCCCTTTAAATGTGATGGCCAGAACTCCCTTCAGAGTTCAATTGTGCTTGTCACACCTTTGCTCCTGGCTCCACCCCTAAAGTCTCCTGGCTCCACCCCCAAAGTCCACAGATATTTCTTGAGTCAGTCCTGGCAACCCTAGTCCAGCAGCACCTTTCAGACAAACAAAATCTTATTCTGGGTATGCACATGGAAGCTTATACCGGAAAGAAGCTGCATTGGTCTTCAGGGTGCCACAAAACATAAACTTCATTATGTTACTTCAGACCAACACTGCTACCCATCTGCCCCTTCCTGTGCACAACTCCAATAGTTAATTCCAAAAATATAAGGATTTATTAAAACTATTTACATTATAAATAGGGAACACAGATATTGATTGGGTAAGGCACACTGCAAGGGAAAGCTTATACTGGGGACCAACAGGGCACAAATAAAACAGGAGACAAACGCGGCCCTCTACCCGTACACACTTCCCTAACTACCTCTCTCCCTGGCACATTACCAAGAAAGAAAAGGACCCCTGGGAAGAGAAAGGAGAGACCTGTTTTAGGGTTGCCAACTCTCCAGGACCACCCCAAAGACTGGAGATTTCACCTCCAAACAAGGAGATTGAGCCAGAGGGGGTCTCACTGTCCCTCTAAGACAGCAGTGACAAATTCAGTGAGTGGTGGCAGCAAACTAAGGAAAGGTTACACCCACCAGGGGGTGTGGTAGGGCAGCGGCGGAACTTGCAAACCTCAGATGGCTGCACACAGTTGCCAGGGCTGAGGGCAGGTGCCTCTTCCGCCACACACCCCAAGATGGCATTTGCCTTTTTTTGTCCCTGGATCCCACTGGCTGCTCATATTCAACTTACAGTCCACCCATACCTCAAGATCTTGTTCACACACACTGCTACCCAGAAGCGTAGCCCCCGTCCAGTATGTGTGTTTCTGATTTTTTGTAACGGAGATGTAGAACTCAGCGCTTAACCTTGTTAAATTGCGTCTTGTTCACTTCCACTCACTTTTTCAGCATGTTCTGACTTGTTTCTGCTGTATTGGTTATGTTTTGGCTGTAAGCCACTCTGAGTGGATCCGGAGAGGTGGGCAACACATCCACATTCTATAACTCAGTCAATAAAAGCAGGTAATTTAAAGACTATTAAAAGACTTGTGGGGTCAGTTGGCCATTTACCCCCTTTTGTGGTGCAGTAATTGCCATTCCTGTCTGCTTTCTCTTGTAGGAGAGTATCAACTGCTTATGTCCTTGTCTTTTTCTTCCCACAGATCAGAAATATAATGGTCACACACACTTTTCGAATTGACAAGGCCCAGAACCAACTGGGTTACCACCCCAAAAAGTTCACACTGGCTGATACCGTGGATCAATACCTGAAAACAAGACCCCCGTGCCAAGATCAGGCATTCTCCCCCATGCCGTTCCTTATGTTCGGCATGTTTTTATCTGTGATCTTTCTGGCTTTCTTTTTTTAAGAATGTTTAGAATGCTTTATCCTTTTTTAAAAATAGAATAATTATTTACTATGTAATGAATCACTGGAGAGTAACTCAGGAGGCTGGGTTCCTCTTAGTTATTTAACTGTGATGGATGCATGGTGTTGTCACTTCCAACAAGTGGTTTGGATCTCGCTTTTGTGAATGCATGATGAACCGCTAATTTTTCTAAATATTTGCACCATTGAGGCAGAGCTGAGAGGGGGTTACTCTCTTGGCAATGAGGGCCATTTGAGAATCTTGTTGCTGCTGCAAACCTGGATACTTCAAGGGTACATCATTGGATGCTTTTGCGTGCCTGCACGAACCTCGCAGATGGCAAGCTACATTGAAGTTGTTGCTGTTCTTCTGTAGCCTCATTTTGCAAACTGTGATCCTGAAATGTGAAACAGTAGATACCAGTCCTTGGAATGAACTCCTACTGTGGATTTAAAATGATTCCCGAGAAGAAGATACACAGCGTGCTGCTTACATCGTTTCTGCAGTCTTGAAGGAAAATAAAATTTCCCAATCTAAACAGGGAAATGGTGGTGTTGGTATTCTATGGTGGGACAGCTCCAAAGGAATGCATTTTTTTTTTTTTAAAAACCCATTCTTGAAAATCAGGGGTGACCAACGGTAGCTCTCCAGATGTTTTTTGCCTACAACTCCCATCAGCCTCAGTCAGCATGGCCAATGGCTGGGGCTGATGGGAGTTGTAGGCAAAAAAAAATCTGGAGAGCTACCATTGGCCACCCCTGCTAAATGTTGAGTAGCCTTTGTGCTGCAGTACTGATTACTTTTTTGGTCTGGATATTAAATACCAAACATGACAGGCAGGGGAGTACGATATATTTCAGGACACATTAGGGACAATCTTTTTAACAGGACCAGTCACAACGCCACAATATAGTGATTTAAGCCCTGTGAGGTGGGTGGGTCTGGAGAGGGCTCTCACAGCAGCTGCCCTTTCAAGGACAACCTCTGCCAGAGCTATGGCTGACCCAAGGCCATTCCAGCAGGTGCAAGTGGAGGAGTGGGGAATCAAACCCGGTTCTCCCAGATAAGAGTCCGTACACTTAACCATTACACCAAACTGGCTCTCCAAAGGGACTGTGCACCCTTTAAATTCCTTCCCTTCATTTGAAATAATGGAAGATGGGGGCATCTTCTTTTGGAGCTCATAGAATTGGACCCCCTGGACCAATCTTTTTGAAATTTGGGACTTATTTTTGAGGAGAGGCATCAGATGCTATGCTAAAAATTTAATGCCTCTGCCTCGAAAAACAACCCCCCAAATATCCACACATCAATTCTCCTTAATATTCTATGAGGACCAGTTTCTCTAGGGTACAATGGAACGTCCAGCAGACATTCCATCCTCTTCCACTTTTTGATAATCCTGAATTGGGGGAAGGCCTCCAAACCAGGGGATCTCCTACCTCCAACTGAGGATTGGCAGCCCTAATTCTGAACACGTGCAGAGTACCTTTGGCCTTTCACTCAGTCCGACCTTGCTTCTCTAGGTTGTAGCAGTTGTGTTGTGTGATGTGTACCCTGGCAGCAGAGAATCAGGCCTGGAAACATGGTGTTGCTTCTCACACCACCAAGGGTTTTTTTAAATCAGGAACACACAGGAATGCAGTTCCGGCTGGCTTGGTGTCAGGGGGTATGGCCTAATATGCAAATGATTTATTGCTGGGCTTTTCTTACCAAAAAGCTGTGTGAAACTGCCAACAGGGGGTGTGGCCTAATATGCAAATGAGTCCCTGTTGGGCTTTTCCTACAAAAAAAGCACTGTTGTAGGTAATACCCTGACAGACATCACTGCCTCAAGACCCTCAGCAGCTGTGTGAAAGTTCCTAGTTCAGAAACCGAGGGGAAGACCTGTCATGTACCTAAGCAACAGCAGAGATCTGTCAGACCACCCGGCCATTAACCAATCATAAGTTTTCCCGCCAAAAGGTCTAGGTTGGAAGTTGTAACGACGTTTCTTTCTATAAATGTCAACTTTAATCAGGGTCCTTGAGCCTGTTTCTCTTGGAGCTGTGCAGGTAAAAATCCTGTTTTTTTCTGTTCAGGAGTCTCTGGTTTGGGGTGTGGTGGTTTCCAGATTCCGCCTTGAGGGTGACCCGGTGTGTCCAAGAAATTCCAGGACAGTTGCCATCCCCTGGTGTGGCCTGGAGATCTCCTGGAATCACAGCTAATGTCCAGACTACAGAGATCAGTTCCCCTGGAGAAAATGGCCGCTTTGGAGGGTGGACTGTAGGGGATCCCCTGTTGAGATCCCTCCCTAGGCTATTTTTATTTTTAATTTTTTTTTGTTAATTTATAGTCTGCCCTTTCCCAAGATGGGCTCAGGGCGGATTACAACACTACTGCACCTAGGGGAGAAGGCTGCCTGTTTTTGACTGCCAGTAACCTGTGACCTGTTTCCCCATTTTATCTTCACAAGAACCCCATGAGGTAGGTGAGGCTGAGAGAGAGAGAGCGGTTGGCCCACACCAGCCAGTAAGCATCCGTCTCAAAGATAACTCTAAAACCTTTACAATTGCAGGCCTGTTTCACCAGGCTGCTGTGAGCAAGCTTTAGTTATGAACATACGAAGTTGCCTTAAACTGAATCAGACCCCTCAGTCCATCGGTCAGTATTGTCTACTCAGACTGGCAGCGGCTCTCCAGCTGAGGTTTTCATTCACACCTTTTTTGCCTAGACCCTTTTTCGTTGGAGATGCCGGGGATTGAACCTGGGACCTTCTGCTTACCAAGCAGATGCTCTGCCACTGAGCCACCCCTGCGTTAGATGCAACACAGAAGTGTAAAATAAAAATAAAATCAATTAAAGCAAATATATATATATATATATATATATATATATATATATATATATATATATATATATATATATATATATATATATATATATATATATATATATATATATACTTAACCCGAATTTTAAAAGCGGTGGGAGGAGAAGAGTCAAGAGTGTTCGCCCCCCACTCTGCTTGCAGCGTTGCCATAATTTGCAAGGCCGGATCTCATCTGTTAAATCCCAGGACGCCCGTGTCATGTCGCCTCTCTAGAAAAAGATGGTGGGGGCGGGGGAGACGGCGAGTGCGCGGCCATTAGGATATCTACGGACCCGATGAAGCTCCCCGGCACGGGGGCGACTTCTGGGCCCCTCTGGCCTGTTTCTGGACTCTGCTCTGCTAGGGTTGCCAAGTCCAATTTAAGAAATATCTGGGGTGGAGCCAGGAGACTTTGGGGGCGGAGCCAGGAGACATTGGGGGCGGAGCCAAGAGCAAGGGTGTGACAAGCATAATTGAACTTCAAGGGAGTTCTGGCCATCACATTTAAAGGGACTGCACAAATTTTTAAATGCATTCCTTCCATAGGAAATAATGAAGGATAGGGGCACCTTCTTTTGGGGTTCATAGAATTGGACCCACTGGTCCAAACTTTTTGAAATTTGGTAGGTATTTTGGGGGGAGGCACTAGATGCTATACTGAAAATTTGGTGCCTCTATCTCAAAAAACAGCCCCCCCAGAGCCCCCGAGACCCGCGGTTCAATTCCCCATCATTCCCTATGGGAATCGTTCATAGAGGTGCATGATGGCTCTGGGGGCGGGGCTTCCCCTGCCGGCCAGCTGGCTGGGGGAGGGGGGATCCCCCTCTGGGACCTGGGGATTGGGAAGCCTATGCTCTGCCCCGCCATGACGGACAGCCTGGAGAGCTGAGCCTGGAGGAGGGAGATGGGGTCTGGCTGGTCAAGGCTGCAGGAGAAGCTTCCTGCCCCTGGATGGAAAGGGCTGCTTCTTCCTCACATCTAATTGGGCGGGAAAGAGGCTTGTGGTGGAATCGTCAAGGATCCCTCTCAATCTGGGCCTTAGGACCAGCAGCCCAAAGCCCCACCCTGCTCATGTCTCTGGGCTGTGGCTAGGGTTGCCAATCCCCAGGTGGGGACAGGGGATCCCCCAGTTTGGAGGTCCTCCCCCCGCTTCAGGGTCATCAGAAAGCAGGGGGGGAGGGAAATGTCTGCTGGGCACTCCATTATTCCCTATGGAGACCAATTCCCATAGGGTGTAATGGGGAATCAATCTACGGGTATCTGGGCCTCTGTGGGGGGGCTGTTTTTTGGAGGTTGAGGCACCAAATTTGCAGCGTAGCATTCAGTGCCTCTCCTCAAAACACGCTCCAAGTTTCAAAAAGATTGGACCAGTGGGTCCAATTCTATGAGCCACAAAAGAAGGTGCCCCTATCCTTCATTATTTCCAATAAAGGGAAAGCATTTAAAAGGTGTGCGGTCCCTTTAAGTGTGATGGCCCTTTGGAGTTCAGTTATGCTTGTCACAACCTTGCTCCTGACTCCACCCCCAATCTCTCCCGGCTCCACCCCCAAAGTCCCCTGACCTTTCTTGAATTGGACATGTCAAAGCTCGCTGTGGCACAAGCTGCCACAGAAACCCCCTTGGCCTTTAGAACTGCTGCCACCATTCCGGAGCAGTGCCGGCACCTGGAGCCAACCCGCAGAAGGAGGGAAGAGGCACTGCTGGCTGCTCTCTGTGCCCTTGGGTTCCGCCTTCTGAGGCGTGGGCAGAACCACTTTGCCTGGGTGCCCCTTAGCCGAGCCTACAGCGAAGAAGATTAAGGGTCTCTGCAGTGAACCTGGTTCAAGTGTTGGGTTAGAATCTGGGCAAGCCGGGTCTGAATCCCTGCCTGGAAAGCTCTCTGGGCAGTCACTCTCATGAGGTGATGGTTATGAGGCTAAAATGGAGAGAGAGAAAAAATGGTGTAAGCTGCTGTAGCAGGTCCCCCCCTGGGGAGAAAAGCAGGGTATAAATGATTACTAAATACAAATACATGTCCTGCAGTCCCCCACCAACACCCCTCCAGTGAAACATGGGAAATAGCAGATATGTTGAAGGCATTTGAAGGCAGATCAAGGGGGGGGGGTGTAGCCATTGCTGCATATTTTGATTGTTCATTGTTTGTTTTATGGTTTTATTGTTGGGTTTTTTACTGTTTATTGTGCTTGTGATCCACCCTGAACCCATTATGGGGAAGGGCAGACTATAAATCTACTAAAATAAAAGAAATTGCCCCAGTGCCCCCAATCCACCAGATAACATCACTTCCTTCTTCCTGGCCATGTTGTTTTTCTATCCGCTCATTATCAGAGCAATGTGGGATGAAGTTCTGGGGGACCCAGCACGCTGCACTGGTTTGAGCATTGGACTACTAGGATCTTGGAGACCCGCATTCAAGCCACACTATGGCAGCAAAGCTTGCTGGGTGACCTTGGGCCCGTCTTTCTGTCAGCCTAGCCTACCTTGTAGGAGTGTCGTGTGGATAATAATATTGAACTCTCTAGGATGTAGAGATGAGGTATAATAATAATGTCTTATGAGGATGAGCCAGAGATCACAAGCAAGTGTGCAGTCTTTCAGGCTCCACAGAACTGTTCTGTGGGCTGGTTTTAAAACCACACAGGTGTAGGGTAGGATAGGGTGGAAAGGATTGTGCTGGACAATTTGTGACAGTTTCTTTTGCAGACTTACAATTTACTCCTTTACACAGAAATAAACTGCAGGATTTGCAGCTGTAACTAATTAGATTATGCCTGAAATGCCAAATTATTTAGCCTGCATTCGGCATGCTGGGGCAGAGGAAATCTCCTGCCTTCCCAGAGACTCGTGACTTCAGGCACTTTCACACACACTAAATAACACACTTTCAACCCACCTTCAGTGCACTTTGCAACTGGATTTTACTGTGAAATGTCAAAATCCGTTTGCAAATGGTCACTGAAGCGAATTGAAACTGCATTTATTTAGCGTGTGCGAAAACCCCTTCGTCTTGCTGCTCTCCTGAGATCTGCTTGTGTTCAAGCCTCAATGAGATCTTTTGAAGCTGCCCTTCTTGCTGTGTGCCACCATCTTGGAAAAATGGGTGGAGGAGTGGATCTGAGAGACAGAAGTGCTCCTCCTCTCTGCCAGGCTATTCATTCTACCTTTAAAAATGCTTTGATTTGGCTGCTGTCTAGTATACTAAGCAACCCATTAGCCCAGACCAGGAATGGCCAAACTTACTTATCGTAAGAGCCACGTAGAATAAATGTCAGATGTCTGAGAGCCGCAAGACATGAATGTCAGATGTTTGAGAGCCACAAAACGGAAGGAAGGAACATAAGAACATAAGAGAAGCCATGTTGGATCAGGCCAATGGCCCATCCAGTCAAACACTCTGTGTCACAGTGGCCAATATGTGTGTGAGTATATTTATACACACACATATATACATACATATATGCACACACACACACACACACATATGTATACTGTGGCTAATAGCCACTGATGGACCTCTGCTCCATATTTTTATCCAATCCCCTCTTAAAGCTGGCTATGCTTGTAGCCGCCACCACCTCCTGTGGCAGTGAATTCCACATGTTAATCACCTTTTGTTGGAAGGAAGGAAGGAAGGAAGGAAGGAAGGAAGGAAGGAAGGAAGGAAGGAAGGAAGGAAGGAAGGAAGGAGAGAGAGAGGTGGAAAGAAATTAACTTTAACTTTAAATGCATTCTCCAAGCCACTGGCTGACTTGCCTTGGCAAAGTAATTTAAAGAGACAAATGCCTTCTCCAGGTCAGCCAATGGGGTGGTGGGGGCTTCAAGAGTCACATAATTTGTGTAAAAGAGCCACATGTGGCTCCCAAGCCACAGTTTGGCCACCCGTGGCCCACACTATCCCAGCTTTGTCAGAAGTTGGAAGCTCAGTAGGGCCAACCCACAGTTAGTGCTTGGACTGGAGACCATAGTCCTGCGTTGCTGTGAAGAGGAAGGTGATGGCAAAACACCTCTGCTCATCTCTTGGTCCTGAGGTCACCATGCATCAGTTGCAACTCGATGACACCCAATTATTATAACTAATACTATTGGGCTGCATTCTGACACTATGAAATGGAAAGCGGTATGGTATAGCCCAGTCTCATCAGATTTCTGAAGCTAAGCAGGGTTACTTGGAAGAGAGACCTCCAAAGACGACTCTGCAGAGGAAAGCAGAGTTGGCTGCAACTTAACAGCACTTTATACACACACGCCTTCTAACATCAGGAACAAACCACAACTTTTTGTCATTTGAACAAGCCTGGATTCCTCGAACCCACATTCTCTCTTCTGCCGTCTTTCTTTCTCATGCAGAATCAATATCAGACTTTCTGATTTAGGAAATTTCACTAACCACGGTTGTTAGTGATATGGAAATTTGAGTTCCTTAGTAAAAAGCTGGCTGTTTTAATCCTGCTCTTTGGTCTCTCTAGCACAGGGGTTCCAAACATGGTTCCAAGGGTGCCACATGACATCTGTGGACACCTTTCATGGTTGAACAGAAACAAGAACGCAATTCTGGCTGGCTTGGCCAGGGCTTCAGCTCAGAAAAAGGTCTCTGGCAGCCATGCACTCCCAGACCACGCAAACCATCCTCTCCGCTGTCTCCAGCCTTCAACAGGCTTGCGAAGAAAGCGAGAGACATGGAGCTGCCCCCAAATGCCCCCTTCTGGGAGAAGCTGAGCCTGCTGCTGTCTGCTTTACCTCACGTGGCTCTCTCTTGTGGGGGAGGCATTGGATTGTGTGAGAACACACATCCATGAAATGCAGCTAATGGCACTGTACTGTTCCGTGTTAATATGCAGAAAATAACCTACTAAACGGTGATGCCACTTCCAGTGATGGCAGGAGATGTGGCCTGATATGCAAATAACTTCCTACTGGGCATTTTCTACAAAAAAAACTCTGGTTCCCACTAAGTGTTTATAGAAAGCGAATGGGGCTAGGTTGGGATTTGGTCCAGCAGAACGTCTGATCGGCCATTGGATTGGCTGTGCAAATTTTTTAAAAAACGCTTTGACAACAGTTGGCACCACAGCACAAGGACCTTCACTGTGTGCCTGTGGCAGCCGTTTTGTGGCTAGCCGTGCGGCAGCCATATTCTGGCTGCACCCACCGTGCTATGTCAATTCCAAAGCCTCCTGCCGACTCCTGCCCATCATTCAAGGAGCACGGGGTAGGGTAGCTGATTCTCCCTGCCAGCGTTTGATCTTCATAACGCCCCTGTGAGGTAGGATGGGCTTAGTGACTGGCTCAAACTCACCTTGCAATTTGCAGAGCAGAGATTAGAATTTGGATCTCCTTGTCTGCCTTGGTGGTGTATCTTTGGTAGGAGAGTTGGAGGCGTTCCAGGCGTGTCCCTACTTCCCTGCATGTGTCCTAATCGATCTCCTTCATGGTCTCTGGAGAGCCAGTTTGGTGCAGTGGTTAAGTGTGCGGACTCTTATCTGGAAGAACCGGGTTTGATTCCCCACTCCTCCACTTGCATCTGCAAGCATGACCTTGGGTAAGCCATAGCTCTGGCAGAGGTGGTCCTTGAAAGGGCAGCTGCTGGGAGAGCCCTCTCCAGCCCCACCCACCTCACAGGGTGTCTGTTGTGGGGGAGGAAGGGAAAGGAGATTGTAGGCTGCTCTGAGACTGTCCTTGAAAGGGCAGCTGCTGTGAGAGCCCTCTCCAGACCCACCCACCTCACAGGGTGTCTGTTGTGGGGGAGGAAGGGAAAGGAGATTGTAGGCTGCTCTGAGACTCTGTCCTTGAAAGGGCAGCTGCTGTGAGAGTCCTCTCCAGCCCCACCCACCTCACAGGGTGTCTGTTGTGGGGGAGGAAGGGAAAGGAGATTGTAGGCTGCTCTGAGACTCTGTCCTTGAAAGGGCAGCTGCTGTGAGAGCCCTTTCCAGACCCACTCACCTCACAAGGTGTCTGTTGTGGGGGAGGAAGGGAAAGGAGATTGTAGGCCATTCTGAGACTCTCCTTGAAAGGGCAGCTGCTGTGAGAGCCCTCTCCAGCCCCACCCACCTCACAGGGTGTCTGTTGTGAGGGAGGAAGGTAAAGGAGATTGTAGGCCGCTCTGAGACTCTGTCCTTGAAAGGGCAGCTGCTGTGAGAGCCCTCTCCAGCCCCACCCACCTCGCAGGGTGTCTGTTGTGGGGGAGGAAGGTAAAGGAGATTGTGAGCTGCTCTGAGACTTTTCGGAGTGGAGGGCAGGATATAAATCCAATATTTTCTTCTTCTTTGTACAGGTTGTGAGACGCGCTGACCCTCGCAGGAGTTTTGCGATCTGGTAGAGCCCTGAGCCCTGCTGGCACGTGCGATGGAGAAAAAGTCCAAGCGGGCTGAGCAGAAGCCTGCTGCCAGTAAACCCACCCTGAAGAAAGTCAGTGTGAAGTCTGTGATAACGGGAGGGGCTGGCCACTTTGGATTCACCCTCGGCCGTGCATTAGCCAAGGCGGGGACGAATGTCATTATCTATGATATCAAAAAGCCCCTATGGCCAATCCCTCAAGGTGTCGTGCTTGTGAAGGTATTTCAATTTTTCATACCTGATTCCCATCTTGGCTTGATCCAGAATGAGACATGCTGCTGACTTCTTTGGACATTTGTTTCCTGTTTTTTCATCTCTGTGGGAGGCCGACGATGTTGTTCTCCCCTCCTCTGTTGTACCCCTGCATGAGAGGGCCTGCTGGGAGGAAGGATAGACCTGTGCAAGGTCACCCAGCAAGAGCGGGGCTGCAAACTTGGGTCTCCCAGGTCCCGGTCTGATGTGCTGAGCAGTGTGTCCCTCTAAACTGAGTTAGTGTGAGCTAGCTCACAGCTTTTTTAGCCTCTGGCTCACACATTTTTGTCCTAGCTCAGGAAAAATGGCCTCAGAGCAAACTAATTTATGCAGTAGCTCACAACTTGAATTTTTGCTTACAAGACCCCCACAGCTTAGAGGGAGTATCGGTGCTAAGCACTAGGCCAAGCTGCCTTTCACGTCATTAAATTGGGTCCCTTTCAAGCTGTTCACAGACAATTGGAGTAAGGTTTTATTAGTCACAGAAGGGAGGAAATAATGTAGCCAGGGACAAGGCAGGAGAATTAACCTCAGTTTAAGGGAAGATTGCTTTAGCCTTAATTAGGTCTCTTGTGCCTTTAAGGAAAATGTGACAGTCAATTGCAGCTTCAGTGGGGCAAACATTGCTGTCATTCAGATGCAGCAACAAAAGTAGGGTTTGTTCATGTGCCTCTTGGCCAGAGGGGCGGTGAGGGGAGGGCAGCCCTTGGCCTGTGCAGTCTTTCCCCCCCAGACCTTTGACCCCTGCATATTGATGGTGATATTGGATTTATATCCCGCCCTATACTCTGAATCTCAGAGTCTCAGTCACAATCTCCTTTACCTTCCCACCCCCTCCACACACAACAGACACCCTGTGAGGTGGGTGGGGCTGAGAGAGCTCACACAGAAGGCTGCCCTTTCAGGGACAACTCCTACAAGAGCTATGGCTAACCCAAGGCCATGCTAGCAGGTGCAAGTGGAGGAGTGGGGAATCAAACCCCGTTCTCCCAGACTTAACCATTACACCAAACTGGCTCTCCACTTTTTAGGAGATGTGATCTATCTCCACTTCCACTTTTATGGCACATCAAGCCCATTCCAAAGACCTAAGGGCACATGTGGTTTCTTAAGGGGTGGCGGGGTTACAATTTCCGCTAATTCCCCCTTCTCTTCCACTACACTCCTTCAAACCCTACGCTAACCAGATTTTGAACAGAGGGCTGAAGCAGGAAAGGGAAATGGACAGAAATCACAATTAGGAAAGCAAACTCCAGAAAAATAAAAGCAGGGATGCTGAAGTCAGAAACTATCCATTAAATTGATTTCCTTGACAGCCGGTTGTCATGGCTCAAAAATTGTGAATGACGCTTAGCCACATCCCTTGGGCAGGCTGCTTAGCCACGCCCGACACAGACGTTTTTTAGTCCCACCCACTGTGCACAGGAGCATCCTTCCCACGGCTTCCTGGCATCTCCTTTGGAGGCATGAAGAATTAACCTCTTTTGTTCCAGGCGGATATCAGACATTACAATAAATTCTACAAGGCTTGTGAAGGGGCTGACTGTGTCATCCACGCAGCTGCCTATGGAATAACAGGGACTGAGCAAGTGAGTATCCACCCCCCCTTTTCTAGCCTTGGGGTTTTAGCAAGGCCTGGCTATGTGATGGGGGAATAGTGCAGCCTGATCTTCATATCCTGGAAGCTAAGCAGAGCTGGTATGTGGATGGGAGACCACCGAGGAACATGCTGCAGAGGAAAGGAGTGGCCCTTCTGAGGCTTGCCATAAATGAGTTGTGATGTGAAGGCACATCCATGCATATACATGTGACAGAGATACTCTGCGTACGATTGCTGTCTGCTGTCGCCTTGTCAATCAACAGCGCCATCCAAAGTACCGCAGTGCCCTTTTAAGTCTAACTGAGGGGAGAGGGGCTTTCAAGGGTGCAAAACATGACTTTGGATTGCTCTCTAAGAACTTTTCTCCTTTCCCCCCCCCACAAAAAAATTTGTATTTATTTATAGTCAACACATTTATACAAGAAATATCAAAGACATACTAAGGAAACAATGAGATACAATCTAAACATCCAATACATGAGCACTCGCTACACTCACAGACACACACACACACAAAAAAATAAAATCAATAATTAATTATTAAGGAGGGGACAGTCAAGATAGGATAATTTTCTTATAGATTTCTTCACTGGTTAAGTGAAGAAGAAAGGATGATGTCAACATCTATCTTATCCAAAATTGGGTACCACTTTGCATAAAAGTTCTGAGCTGCCTTTACCGGATCTAAAATGCCAATATCAGCAGTGATTTTGTTTCCATTGTGATGAAATCCCAGATTTTAAGGATTCAACTGTCGATAGACAAATTAAGTGAGGATTTCCAGTTCTGAGCTATTATAGTTTTGGCGGCTTAACTTTTCTTCTTTTTGGCATGCTGGCTTCCTCAGAAGAGACTCCTAAAAAGAAACAGAATCTGCAGATACTTTGAAATGCTGTTCCAGCCGCTGACCCGACATTTGACCTCTCTTTCCTCTTCTAGTTACACAGGAGACAAATTCAGTCCGTCAACATCAGAGGCACTGGAATAGTCATTGAAGGTACGTGTGCAGCATCTGGGCTTTGCTTCTCAGCCAGGGCAGGCCCTGCCGCTAGGCAAACTAGGCAATTGTCTCTAGGGCATCAGCCTTTGGGGGGCACTGAATTGGGCGCCCCCATGTGACTCAGTGATGTTATCAGTGTGTGGGGGGGACACCAGAAATTAGCCTTGCCTAGGGTGCAAAACAGTCTAGGGCTGGCCCCAGCGCAGCATCCTGGCCCTCCTGACTCTGAAGCTGTGCCTTTCAGCACAAGGCATGACTAGTGTGGAAGAGGTTCCCATACAACAAAGAGGTGCAGTTTTGCGCAGATGGAGACCCTTTGACCTGGGCAGGGTCAGCTTAGAACTTGGTTTTCCCTCTGGAAGGAAGGATGCTGCTTACAGAATAGAACGTTTGCAGGAGGCATTAGAAAAGCCATGAGAAGGCCTTTATAATAAAGAAACGGCATACTCTGATAGGATAGAAGGAAGAGGCATTCCAGCTTTGCTAGGAGCAGAGTTGCCAGCCATCTGCCAGCAGGAGACAAATTCCATCCATCTGCCGGCAACCCTGGGGGGCTTTGGGGGCTGGGCATGACGATGCCCTCCATGTAGGGTCCCTGATAACAGATTTCTTTCCACATGGTTGATTTCCATCCAACGTGAAGTGTCTTCCGTGTCCCTCCGCAGTCTGCAAGCGACGCAACGTCCCCCGGCTGATCTACACCAGCACGGTCAATGTGGTGTTTTCAGGGCAAACGATCTTAGATGGGGATGAGGACAGCGTGCCGTATTTTCCTCTGGACGAGGTTTGTGAGCCTTCCGGTCTGGCTGCAATGGCTTGCTAGGGGAGGATGTGTGCAAAAAACAGTAGGGGGGGGTTATAAATAGGGATAATCCAAAGCACATTTTGGACAATGTTACAAAGTTTGATAACGTTGTGTTATAACTGGAAATGGAAACCAAAATTTTTATGTATAATATTTTATACGGTGCCCAAGCTGAATTGTATACCTTGGTTTCTCTAATGCCACTTGTTACTTATTTTTTTCCTCTCTTTTTTTTGGATGGGCTTCTGACCGTATTAAACTTGACTTGAGTCCAGTGGGACCTTGAAGACCAATGAAGTTTAATTCTAGGTATATGCTTCTGTGTGCATGCCCACAGCTGCTGCTTCAAACCAATATGGCTGCCCATGTGAATCTTTGGACAATGTTGCTTAGGGCTGTTTGAGTGGGCTGTGCTTTGGTAGCTGGTGCGTGGGTTCAGCCTTATCTGTTTGGCGATTTTACACTGGCTTGTCGTGTCTTAGTACCTGTCTTGGAACTCTGGTAGTCCTCCCCCCTCCCCCCATTTATTAATCTTATCACAGCATTCTGCTTTGTGCTTTCCTTGCAGCACGTTAATGAATATTCCAGGACCAAATCAATTGCTGAGCAAATGGTCTTAGCAGCAAATGGATCGCTCCTGGCAGGTACTGCTCCATCTGCACACGGCTTCTTGCGTCGATGTAATGAGTTGGTAGCCTGGGTCCCAATCCGTGGGAGTGCTGCTGTACTGAGGAGTGTGTTTGCTGCCAAATATCTCCTTCTGACCTAGATAGTGTGAGCTGTAAGCAATAAAGTCTCTGGTTCAGATCTCTGTCTGTACTAGGGTCACCAACCTGGGGTTGGGCAATTCCTGGAGGTTTGCGGGTTGCAGGGCAGGGTTTCGGGAGGGAAGAGATCTCAGCAAGGATGTAATTCTATAAAGACTGTTCTCCAGGAAAACTGATTTCTGCCATCTGGAGGATGTGCGATTCCAGATCTCCAGGCCTCATCTGGAAGTTGGCAAACCGTAGCCTGCACCATGAGTTCACCAAGTGGCCTTAGACAAGGCTGTTCATCAACAGATGAAGCAGCCTTTATACAGCTCTGATGGCTGGTCCATCCAGCTCACTATTGCCACCCACGCTTGGCCCCAGTTCTCCAGGGTCTTGGACAGAGAAAGGTCTTTCCCAGCATCCTGCTCTCTGGTAACCGAAGGTTCAGACACCGGGCCTGGGATTCTCTGGATGCAAAGCCAGCTGCTCTAATACTGAAACGCGTCAGCCTTCCTTCACTCTGACCCTCCCCGTTTGCAATCTGAGAAAGTAATATTTGGTAACTAATATATGTCACACAGACCAATTTCACACACAGCTTACCCCGCGGTCACGTTCCTGTTCTCTGCACAGCGTCCGTCAGATTTCCTACTATCTGTGCCGGAGTTACAGGAAGTGCCACAGCTTTTGCATAGCAAACATAAACTGGGTTTTAGCGGTTTATGTTTGCTGTGCGAAAGCCGCAACACTTCCTGTAACTCCGACGCTGTGCAGAGAAGAGGAACGTGACCGCGGGGTAAGCTGTGTGCGAAGTCGGTAACAATGTGTGTGTTTGAAATGCATCAACTGTAGCTGAAAGCAGTGGTGAGTCTCTGCTCAGAAGAATTCTAGAGTCTGGTTGCTCGAGGAATAACTTCACGTCGCTGCCCTTCACTGAGTCTCCATTCCTTCCAACAGTATCACGGATTTTGCAAGGATATCTAGATATTCTGCGGGGTTCACAGACTCCAGCAGCAAATGAATGCAGCCACTGTTATCTCTTTTCCAAAGTTATGTTTATATTTTGAAGCCACAAACAGAAGACCTTGCCTGCGTGTTCGGGGAGAGGCTGATTTGCACTGGTTTCCACGTCATGCCCCAATCCCCCCCCCTTGCTGCCTCCCCCGTTTGACCCCCCCCTTGTCCCCCACCACATGCTACCCCTCATCCCATTCCTGAAAATTCCCAGAAGGGGCCAGATGCTGATTCCATCCTGTCTTGATTCTTAGGTGGAGGCAAGCTGTATACCTGTGCCCTGCGTTCCCCTGGCATCTACGGGCCGGAAGAGCAAAGACACATGCCCCGACTGGCAGTATGCATTGGATTTGCTCAAACGCTGGGCTGGAAAAGGGAACTGGCTATTTTAGCATCACACCAGCTGCGGCAGTGGCATCTGGGTGCCAGTGATCATAGATGATTGGATGAGACAGGGGATTCCCCAGAACTGCAGTGTGGGGGGGGGGATTAGGGGCTGTGGCAAGAAGAAAAGGAGAAAGTCATCCTACTTAGGCAAAGAATCTTTCCTTCCATGTTGCTCCCTCCTCTGGGCATGGAGCAGTTGTCACTGGGGCAGTAGCGGGGAGGTGGCTGTGAATTTCCAGCATTGTGCAGGGGGTTGGACTAGATTGCTCTTGGGGTCTTTTCCAGCTCTATGTTTCTATGACCCAGTGTGTGTGTTCTGCGTAATTAGCAAATGGATTGCATAATATGCCGCTAAGCAGTTTGGATTTGGAGTGCAGGAATCTCATCAAGGGGGAAATGTGTGACATTTAACCTCACACTAGCAATTCCTTTTTCATTATTATTCTTACAGATTATGTTAAGATGCTGCAAAATGTAAAGCTGTAAGGTTCAAAGTTTTTTAAATGAGGGGGGAAATTATAAATATCCATCTGCAAATCGTGTATAGGGTTCCAAAACGGTATGCAGGGTTCCCAAGTAATAACTAATATGGTTTTAGACTTTCTGTCTTTCAGACACAAGCATTTGGGCATTATCACAATCTGTTGTCATTTTTTGAAGTTGTTAACAAGTTGGCAATTGTTGGATGTTTCCGACTAGGAACAATAATGCTTTGTCTGAATGTTGTGTGTTGTTTCCTGTATTCTGACAGCTGAGTATTGAAAGGGGTTTGTTTAGCTTCCGAATCGGGAGTTCTGAAGCCCTGATGAACTGGGTCCACGTCAAGAACCTCGTGCAGGCCCATGTTCTTGCTGCAGATGCTCTGACTCCTGAGAAGCGCTATATAGCGGTGGGTCAAATTGTTCAGCTTGCTTCCCCTTCCTTTGGGAAGAAGCTGTGCATGCATTTATGTCACCTGTTTTGTATTCCTTAAAAACATTTTGTTTTTATTTATTTTTTTAAAAAGCCAATGCAGGTATCTGGCAGAGAACCACAGCAGTAATAGCGGGAGGGGAGTGATTCTATTAGGCAGTAAAATTGGATTCAGTGCAAAGAACCCTGAGTGAAGGGGAAGGAGCCAGGCCTTATTAACAAGAACTTGTGTACGTGGGAATCACCGCAAACATTCCCCATTAGCGAAAGCCCACAGTAATTATACTACAAGGAAAGATTCTCCTGGAGGAAATGGCAGATTTGGAGGGCAGCAGGAGGTCTCCAGCGTGGGTGTCCCAGTCTTGGCCAATACCTTCCCAGGCACCCCCTGAATTTTCTCAGAAAGGGGGTGGAGCCAGGTGGGGCTGCCCAATGTAGCTTCTGAGAGGCCATTGGAGAGATGGAAATGCTTTGACAGCTGCGGCCACCAGTGTTGGTTTTATTCCCTCTCAGGCAATTTTAAAACTACCCCTCTTCTCCCTTGCAGTTAGACTTTCTCTGAGTGTGTTGATGGCTCCACCTCCCACAGCAGCGGCCATTTTGTGGCTGCGCCCACCAGTAGACCTGGAAAACGGGGTTTGATGTTCA